>NC_066626.1:64838695-65144278 GCF_025201925.1 Gopherus flavomarginatus
AGTGTCTACACTGAAGTGCTATCGCATCATAGCTGCAGCTAGGCATTGTAGCGTTTCAAGTGTATGCAAGCCCTTAGGCTTCTAAGTCCTCCTGACTTTCAATGATACTTCTAAGTTTTGAAAATGTGTAGCCTGCTAAGTAGGGTGACCAGATATCAAGTGCGAAAAATCAGGATGAGATGGGGGGGAGGGGAAGAGAATATGTGCCTATATAAGAAAAAGCCCAAAATATCGGGATTGTCCCTATAGAATCAGGACATCTGGTCACTCTGTCACTTAGGATCCTCTAAAATTGTTACTCCAGGCCCATATATCAGATTATATTTCTAGGTCACTAGATTGGCAAAACCAGTTTGGGGCACCCTCTTATTACACAAAATGTATTTAATGTTACAGATTATTTTGAGAGCACGATGTAAAGGGAAAGAGAATAGAGAATACAATCCCATTATTTTGGCAGTTTCCAGAGAATCCTCCACAACAGTTTCAAGGCACAGCAGAGTTTCATTACATGTGCCACTTTAAACATTTTCTGCATAATTACTGAAAGAGTAAGCGACACTTATTGTGAGGTATCTGACTCCTTTAGAATGCTGACACATAAGAAATACCTAAAAAAAAAAAAAAAAAAAAGACAAGAACTGTTTTAAGTGAGGAGTTAATAGTGTTGTCAGCATACAGAACTTCTTTAATTTTTACATACTGGACAGGTAAGGCACTAACTGCTGTTCGATTTAATTGCTAAGGGCTCTAAAATAAAAATGTGTGAAAGAAGGACATTTAGTAATATTTTTGTAGAATGGTTAACATATAGTAATGAAATGTATTTGATTAATTTAGGTCCAAAAACTAAACCACTGTAAGGCAGCGAAAAGAACAGCTACATGGAAAAAAAAAAAAGATTTTTTCCACATCAAGCAAAAGCAATGCCACAGGGGAAGGTATGTTCAGAATCAGGTTATGTAAGGCTCTTGTGTTCAGAGCTACAGTATATTTGCCTTTTACAAATCCATACTTAGTTGTTAAGGAGTTTGAAGGAGAATGATTTCTAACTGAAGGGTAAAAGTTTCAGCAAAAGAAATCTCTGAATTCACTTTAGTACGGGAACTATGTATATTACTACCTTAGTCAATAGATCTGTCAAATTTACTTGTCAGTTATCACAGGTCAGCGTGAGTAGAAGGGGGGGGGGTGTTCTCTTTTCACCTGCTTTTTATTTAATGCACAGAGAGGGTCGTTCTTCAAACAATTTTCAGTTTAGGACACAAGGGCTTACTACACAAGTCTGAAATTTTTTTCATAGTAAAGCCACCATGCTTCAGGTGCCTCTCTGGAAAATAAGTATGTCTGCTTGTATCCCTTTTTCAGAAAGGGGGCTAATTTAGTTGGTAGTTCGTCAAGGATTTTGAAATTAAGCAATGAAAAGAGACACTGAGGTCATTCTCCATTTCCTTTTCAGAAAAGGAACTACAGTATTTATCATAAGAAAAGCAAAGAGTCCTGCGGCATGCATTCGACGAAGTGGGTGTTCACCCACAAAAGCTCATGCTCCAATATGTCTGTTAGTCTATAAGGTGCCATAGGACTCTCTGCTGCTTTTACAGATCCAGACTAACACGGCTACCCATCTGATACTTGACAGTATTTATCGTGTAACCCATCAGGTATGTAGGAATTAAATGAGAAAGGAAAGGTCATTTTGAGGTTAAAGAATTAAAGTGTCAAGACTAGCAACATCACCATGAAGGATAAGACTTTTGGGGATCAGATAGTACTTTTAAATAGATTCTGATTTTTAGCTTTCAAGTCACTAGCTATTAAACACCCTATCTCTATGAGAGTCTGAATAGAATTTTGTAATTCCAGCCTATAGTAATAGAGTGAAACTATTTCATAGTTAATATTTCCAGCATCAGTTCACCCACACACATAAAATGCACTTTAAGCAGTTTCTTTTTAAACCAGAACTTCAATTTTCACACAACAATGCACTGAAACAACATGGGAGTTTCATTTTACACACAAAGTTTACGATCAACAAGTTTCAGTGTGAGTGAGAAAGAGACTGTGTCAAGACTAGATGCGCATCAGATTACATTCATTTTATTTCTACTGTTTACTCTGGCCTGTTAGAATAACTCCCTTTAAAAACTAACGAAGTGGTACATCCGATAACAGACCCCTATGTTGCAATTTTGAAAGCTTCCCATATTGCACTTTAAGTTAAACAAGTCTGTTCAAAAGGAGAAGAAATTCTGTTTATTTGAACATCCATTAGCAACACAGTTCAGGCAGCATCTGATAAGTTTCACACTTAGTAGATGAAATTAGGGCAAGTTTATGTTGTATATGAAGCGAGACCAGTTGAGATAAACTCATGTTAGTTATTGAAAGCCTATTTAGGAAAAAGAAAAGCGTTAGGTTTTAGCAAATGAATTATGAGAATCAGACTTTTATGTTCAGTGAAATAAGCACTAGTCATCAGATTGCCTTCAGCCAGGTATCATGCCCTTACAGGACTTGCATGTCTAATGCAACACATTTGATTAAAGACAGTCTATCAGAAATGGAATCTAGAATAGCATATAAAAGCATCTCCCATAATGAGGGATACCACCAAGACAAGGATCTTTCCTGATAGTGGAGAAAGAACAGAGAAATTTAATCATGTGGAATATTTGATATCCAAGATATTCTCCCAGATGTTTCACAAGAGTGTAGAACAACTGTAGCTCGAAAATCCCTACAACTCTGACTCTTTCAAGAGATCATTGTTCACACACGTAGTGCCTTTGAAGTTAGAGGGACTGTATGAGAGAGGGTTGTTGCGTAGCTGAGGTGCAAATATTTCCAAGTAGTAAGATGCTTACCTGGAAGCAAAGGAATGGGGAGAATGACCTCAGAAAAATCAACTCATAGAAACCATTTAACTTCTTCACAGTCACAAAGTAAATAGAATTTACCTTAAGCAACAAAGGGCAGACAAAGCTGGTTAATTAACAGATTTTCCACAAACGGAATTGTCATAAATGTATTTGAGGACACTTAAGGATGTTCTCAAGACAGGAGGTCTTGTACAGGTCTCATTGTATGTTCACTTATTTCCATCTTAACTGGGCCATTTAACATCCTAGAAAATAATGTTATAAATCAACAGACAAAATATGAAAAAGGAGAAATCATTTCGTAAACAACTGAGGAAACACACAAGTGAGAGGAAGAACATTAGGTTCCCTCAAATGCAGAAAAGTAGGAGCCTTAAGAATCAGCACAGTAGTGAACATACTGCAGTCTTACATATGCAAGTATGTAGAGTCCTCCAGCTAAGTAGAGTGTAAGAGTTTCCGATGCCCTTTTCTTAGGTCTAAGTAGATAGCACGATTTATTGTTACAGATAACACAGAAAGGAGGCAGTAACAAACAACTGAAATAGCTGCTGGACTTTGTTCCCAACACCTCCCTCCAGTATGACCTGTTCCTCAAGGGAATCATCTTATATAACATTTTTATTACTGACCTTGGCACAAAAAGTGAGTGTGCGCTAATAAAATTAGCGGATGAGACAAAGTTGAGAGGTACTGCTGATATGGAGGACCAACGATCATACAATAAGATCTGGATGATCTTGTAAACTGCAGTAATAGAAATGGGATGAAATTTAATAGTGGAAGGCCATGCATTTAGAAGTTTTGCTATAAACAGGGGACGTATCAGTAGGAAGTGAGAGAAGAAAGACCTGGATGTATTGGTTGATTACAGGATAACTATGGGCCATCAATGTGATGCAGCCATGAAAAAGGCTAATGCAGTCCTAGGATGCATCAGGTGAGGTAGTTCCAGTAAAGAGAGGGAAGTGTTAGTACCATTATGCAAGGCACTGGTGAGATCTCATCTGGAATACTGTGTGCAGTTCTGGTCTCCCATGTTTAAGAAAGACTAATTCAAACTGGAACAAGTGCAGATAAGGGCTACTAGGATGATCCGAGGAATGGAAAACCTACCTTATGAGAGGAGACTCAAAGAGCTCGGCTTGTTTATCCTAACCAAAAGAAGGCTGAGGGGAGATATGACTGCTCTCTTATAAATACATTAGTGGTATACACACCATGGAGGGAGAGGACTTATTTAACTTAAGCACCAATGTTGAGACAAGAACAAATGATTATAAACTCGCCATCAGCAAGTTTAGGCTTGAAATTAGATGTAGGTTTCTAACCATCAGAGGAGTGAAGTTCTGGAACAGCCTTCCAAGGGGAGCAGTGGGGGCAAAAAAAACTAACTGGCTTCAAGACTGAGCTTGATAAGTTTATGGAAGGCATGGTACGATGGGACTGCCTACAATGGCATGTGGCCCATTGGTGACTGCCAGTAGTAAAATTCCCCAGCTGCTGGAGATGGGACACTAGATGTGCAGGGCTCTGAGTTACTACAGAGAATTCTTTCCGAGGTATCTGCCTAGTCGGTCTTGCCCACATCCGCAGGGTCTAACTGACCACCATATTTGGGGTCAGGAAGGAATTTTCCTTTGGGTCAGATTGGCTGAGGCCCTGGAAATTTTTCACCTTCTTCTGCAGCATGTGTCACTTGCAGGTTTAAACTAGTGTAAATGGTGAATTCTCTATAACTTGAAGTCTTTAAGCCATGATTTGAGGACTTCAGTAACTCAGCCAGCGGTTAGGGGTCTATATCAGGGGTGGGTGAGGTTCTGTGGCCTACAACGTACAGGAGGTCTGACTAGATGATCACGATCATCTCTTCTGACTTAAAGTCTATGACTAGTTTTTCACACATACAACCAAATACTTCAGTAATTGAACTATTTCTCATATAGTGTGAAAAGGAAAGAAATCGTTAGTTCTATTTTTCAACACTTGGGAAGCACACAGATACTATGTTGCCACATGAGTAGACAGACTAAACAGTGGACTCCAAAACCGCTCTGCCCAGAAGTAGAGAAAAAATTCCATGATCTTTTATAGAATCATAGAATATCAGGGTTGGAAGGGACCTCAGGAGGTCATCTAGTCCAACCTCTTACTCAAAGCAGGACCAATCCCCAGACAGATTTTTGCCCCAGATCCCTAAATGGCCCCCTCAAGGATTGAACTCACAACCCTAGGTTTAGCAGGCTAATGTTCAAACCACTGAGCTATCCCTCCCCATGCCATTTTGGAAATGGAAGCATGACACCACTTAAATTGATTACAGAAAAGGAATTTCCTCATCAGATTCACAACTATCAGATTAGCACTGGTTCAGCAAAGTCAGTCTCTAGGGAGAAGAACGTGACATCCCTTACAGGGTCCCCTTTGAAGCATCATTGCAACGTGCTCTGGAAGCAGAGTAAGCCATGATGAAGTCTGTGAATTTTTTTTTGACACATGTGCACAAATAAGGATTCTGCTAGAATCTAGATCTCTCCATTTTTACCACACTTTTTTGGGGGGCTGCATTATTTAATTTGCAGGTATGTTCTTGGTACAGCCAGCCTGCACTGCACTTGCTACCTCAGCGACACTACTATTTTAGAGCACTTAGTTCATTGGCGCTAGCACAACTATATCTATGCGAGTTGGGAATCACATCCCCAACTTCAAGTGTAGACATAGCCCTAGAATGCAAGCTGTTGAGGGCATGGACCTTTGGTTCAGACTAGTCTGTAAAGCACTTTGCACACTATTACTGGCAGTAAATTATTAAATGAAAAAAAATATCTGTGCCAAATGATTGTATTGCTGTATTGCACTTTGGAGGCAACATGTGGAGAAAAGTTACATACTACTCTCTTGGTATTAGAATGGGGTCAGGAGACAAGCCAATTGAAAATTCTGCTGCCACACCTAAGGAAATCGAAGTTGTTTAAAGAGAAATGCTTTCAAGATTTTAAGAAAATCAGAAGAGGCTCCTGAAATTGTGTATTCTCTCAGTTTCACCAAAGAGAAATGTTAGGGTATCAAGACGAAAAAAATGATCCCCAAAAGCAACAACTGTCTTCATTATATACCCATTCACACATGCAGGTCATATGAATATCTATTTTGGCTGTTATGATTTCCTTAGTCTCCTTAAACATGCCTCTGAAGATTCTATTTTACAAAACAGATTAAGGATTTTAGATAATCTGTCCTCAATGTTGCTCGTTCCTTCAGTTTCAGACGATCAATTTCTGGAAGTCCGATCATTCTGATTTAACTCACATTAATTCAATCACGGTCTTTACTTTCAATATTCTTTCAATCATGCCTGAGGGAGCTGGCTCCCCCTCAGGCAGCAAAAAGGATTTATCTTCCAGCAACAAAGGAGTGAGCTTTACTTACTTAATCTTATTCTATCGTGGGGAGAGGGGAGCCCATGGCGCAGGAGTGTTTGCAAGCACACACAAATTTACCACTGAAGAAGGAAGCCATGTGGGCACCTCTGAAAACTAACTGCTTCATTTATTTCAGAAAGGTATAGCACAGGAAATGGCAGTGCAAGTTTCCCCACATACAGTGGAAACTCCAGGCAAGATCTGAGAAAGTTCCCATTCATTCAATCTTTGGCCTGTCTGCTGAGGCTGCCAATAATGGTTCCATCTATATTTTTGTGATAAATACAGTTGTGCACTAGGAATCAGAGACCCACCAAATTCACAAGCCACAAAAGATAGTAACATTTCATTACCAACCTAGACTGGATTCATATCAATGATCTATGGGTAAATGGTTCAAATTACAATTACAAATACCAGAAACCAGTAAGGTTCAGTGACTTTTTGAAACTGAGACACTATTTTGAAAGTGATAAAAACGACAGTGTTTGCTGTGAAATGAGTTAGTCTCTGTTGATTTGCTAGCAAACAGGTGTCCACATACCCAAACCCACCAACTACTGCTCTTGCCAGACTCAGCAGAGACCAGATACAGAAAATGAAATATCCTCCCTAACAGTCAGGTTTCAGGTTCTTTTTGGGGTAGGAAACACGAGCTGCCACTGCCTGTATTATACCTTTTCTGTGGATAGGTAATTTCAACCCCAGGCTTTCAAGCTAGCACCATCCCAGACTCCTAAATCCGCATATAAAAAGGACGAAAAAAATGGAATATGTTACATGAGAAAGGGGGATAGGAACAATAAAGCCAACAAAATTCATCTTCAAGCCACATGTCTAAGCTTGTTCTGCAGAGGAGAAGCACTTGGTAATCACTTACCTGGTGTGTACACCTCCTTTTTTCTGTATTTAGGGACATGAACCACCCAGCTACACCACCCAAAACACCTTAAGTATGCAGGTGACAGAGCTTTCCCTGAAGTGGTCAGTACCGCGTGACATATCCTTAGGTACCCCCCCCCCCCACACACTCATCCCTCTTCCAAAAAATAACCCCAGAGGTTTTCAGTGTTTTTCTCTCAGTATGACCACCCCCTCTTTTCTGAAAAAAATCACACTACAGTGGCTTTTGCATAATTTCAGGTGTTTTTTTGCATTTTAATTCTCTGTGCAGCAATGTCAGTACTGCCAAAATGTATGTTTGTTACTGGACAGGAGAAAGGGTACTTTATCAATAAACACAGGCAATAACTTTACAATAGTTTGTAGTGTACTAAATCTATACGCATACACACATACTAAATATTACACAGAAAAACGCATTAAAAAAAGAGTTACAATTGCACAGAAAAGCACTAAAAAACTGGGAAATGCCAGAATTAAAGCGGCTGTGTAATCTTAATTCTGTCCCTGTATAGTCTTTAAGACATGATCAAACAAACACAAGACACCCCCATTTCATTTAGTGGATAGGATGGAACTGCTTGGGGATGAATCAGTCGTGTTGTCAAAGAGGCTGTTGTCAACAGGACCCCTACATCATTTGTCACAGAAGCTGGATGATGGGTAGTGAATGAGGCAAGGGATTGTATCAAGAGACAAAACAATCTAGTGGTTAAGAAAGCTGAATGCCATCTGTAAAACTGGAGCTCCTATGTGATGCTGGGCAACTCACTTAAATTACAACATTCACAGTTGGCCACTAACTATGTAGTCCCAGTTTTCTAGATGCCCAGCGTCAGACAACTGGGGGCAGATCTGCCGGAGTGCTGAGCACTTACCAAGTTCCATTGAAGTGAATTGGAACTGTGCTCTGAACATGAATAACTACTCACTCAGAGAATGAGGTGTGACAGGTTGGATCACAGAAACCCCCCTGGGAGCTGCCAACTGATGTGCCAAGACTACCTCTGCTCCAGTTTTCCCTGCCAGCTCAGGATTCCAGCACCCTGTCTTGCTGAGCCAGATACTCCCATCTGCTCCAAAACAGACCTAGGGTCTGAACTCCTTGCCCCAAAGCTGCAGGTTTACCTGAAAACAGCTCACAGAAGTGTGCTTCTCTTTAGCACTCAGATGCCCAACTCCCAATTGGGTCTAAACCCAAATAAATCCACAGAAGTGAGCTGTAGCCCATGAAAGCTTAGACAGAACAAAGTAAGTCACCAAGCAAAAAAAATAAAATGTGTAAATCTATGTCTAACCAAACTGAATACAGGTAATCTCATCCTCAAAGATGCTTCAGTAAGTTTTTTTTCCCCTCAGACTGAACACCTTCCAGGCCTGGGCACAATTCTCTCCCCTGGTACAGCTCTTGTTCCAGCTCAGGTGGTGGCTAGGGGATTCTTCATGATGGCTCCTCTCTGTCTTTGTTCTCTTCCACCCCTTTATATATCTTTTGCACAAGGCAGGAATCCTTTTGTCCCTCTCTTGAGTTCCCACCCACTCCCTCTCAATGGAAAGTCACCAGGTTAAAGGCAGATTCCAGTTCACCTGACATGATCACATGTCACTGCAAGACATCATTACCCACTTGCCAGCACACACACATACAGGAAGACTTACAGGTAAAACACAGCCATTTGCAGACAATGGTCCTAGTTAATGCGAGTCATCAAGATTCCAAACCACCATTAATGGCCCACACTTTACATAATTACAATAGGCCCTCAGAGTGATATTTCATATTTCTAGGTTCAGATACAAGAGAGGTATATTTATACAAATAGGATGACCACACTCAGTAGATTATAAGCTTTGTAATGATACCTTACAAGAGACCTTTTACATGAAGCATATTCCAGTTACATTATATTCACCACTTATTAAATTTTTATAAAGTCATATAGACTGCACAATGTCACATGAGGCAGGGGTCATATGGAAAAAAACCAGCATGCGATCATGTAATGAAGATTGTATCATAATGTATGTGCACAAGTGAGCCGAATTAAGGTTGCATCAGCAACCTTAAATCTCATATTTCCTAACGTCTGAGTAGCTGACTTTGCAACCGTACAATTCTTTTAGCACAGTTTTTTGGATGTAATATACACTTGAATGACTTCAGCCTCGGGAATAAATCCCTATCTAAAGGGATTCCTGACACGATAAACTATAATGATGGAGTTGTCAAGGCTACTGAGAAGGTTTCTACTTTGAAGTTCATTGACCATAACTGCTCCCATCAGCCTGCAAGGGGAAAACATGGGCACTAACGGGACTGTATTCAATACTTGAAAGATAATATGTAGATTCCAGTCAGACACTAACACTGATGGAATTTTTACTGAAAGAAAACGAGGGGATGGGGACCTTCTGAACAATGCCTCATTTTCTAAAATGAAAATAACTAAAATTTCCACTCAAATTTTATTTCCACATCATACTGAATATTACATGCTTGTAATAAAGTACCTGCCAAAAAATTAGTCAGAAAAACTCTAAAGTGTGCAGAAAAATAACCTTATTTGATCTATATCTGAAATGTACAAATGCTTAAATAAGGCCTGATGTTGCATTCCCTACATAGTTTGCATTTCCATAGGTTTTAGGGGGAGATTTGGATGCACAAGAAATACAGAACAGGAAAACAAAGGGTACTGTAATTTCCAATCTGCAACAAAATTAATTATATTGATAGCAAAAAACACTAAGTAGACCAAGGGAAAACAAAACTTGTCTGGCATAGATCACAGCAGTTTGAATGAACCTTTTAACAGTTTCACATCTTGAAATTTACACACTCCTCCTGTTTGGAGGAAAATGAAAAGCGCAAGACAAACCAAAACTCACCCCAAATCACTGCTGAGCTGCCAGTTAATCTAAAAGATTTACACGGCACTGTAAGTCTTGTATCAAACCTGGTCTCTGTAACATAAGCATAACTCATCTTTTGCTATTGAAACATTTGTCCTCCCCGTACTGTTTATTTGTCATCCTTTGCTGCCTTATGTCTGAATTACTGTTAAGCTCCTTGTGGAAAGTACCTGTCTTTTCACATCTTCCATAAAGCATCATTCATGGCTATGACTCTGCTCAAAATGATTCTTTAGGTTAGTAACAAAACCCCAGTGAACTCTACCAGATTTGGGGTGTTTATTCCAAGATTTTCACACAGCTCCATTAAACGCTCTGTCCCCCATCAGACTTGGCATGAACAATACATTGCTCAACGCTACACCTGCCCTCAATAACACACTACAGTTCGGTCACTGGTCACCTAGGGGGGCTAGAGAGTTACAGGGTATTATACAGGGTTAGTGTGATGAAGACAGCCTGAATAAGACTTTACAGCATTTACAGCCACTGCCTAGAAAGGCAAGACCACCACAGCTTACTAGCTAGCAGGTATAGATCTGCAGGAGCAGAGGGCATGGCTAGAGGCACCTCTGAAGAGTCCCTTGCATAACTGGGATGGCAGCATTTGGCCACTAGCCCACAGAGGTATGCTGTCCCTGGCAAAGAAAGGGGCTGGAACAGCTATACATTCCCAGCACAGACACAGTGGTTAGAAGAGGCAGCAGCTCAAAGGCAAGAGTAGAGGAGAGAGGCTATGGCTCCACCTCACCCACAAAGAGGCAAGGGGTGTCTGTCCCTCCATGCAGAGAGGCAGGGGCTGAGAGTGAGCAAGTGCACAGGGGCAGGAGGCTGTGCACCAGCTGCGCTGCCCGTGCCCGCTGCTTGGGGTAGTGCGCACGTTCCCACCACCGGTGCAGGATTGCGTGTGTGTGTGTGTGTCCCAGCACAGGGGCTCCGTCTGCATGTGTGTCCGTGTCCATCTGTCCCATGCCCCTCAGCACAGGGGCTCCGTGTGTCCCCATGTCCGTCCCACCCCCAGCACAGGGGCTCCGTGTGTGTATCTATGTCTCTCCAAGCCCTGTTCCTCCCCATAGGCGCCTGTCTATGTGTCTCCGCTCTCTGTCCCCACAGATACGCTGTATCTGGGAGTCTCAATGCCCTCCCTCCCCCCCGCAACAGGCGCTCTGTGTCCAAGTGTCTTCACCCTCGCCCCCCCTACAGGCACTCTGTGTCTGGGTCTCTCCCCCCACCGGCACTGAGTGTGTGTGTCTCCATGTCCTGTCCCCCCACCCTGCATGCCAGGAGCTGAGTGTTCGGTGCTGGCTGTCTGTGTGTGCCCGTGTCCCATTCCTCCCCCAACCCACCTGTGCCAGGGGCGGTGTCCTCCCTACCCCAGCAAGGGGCTGTGTGTCCATGTCCTCCTCTTCCCGCCCCGCCGCACTGTGTGTGTGTGTATTCTTCCCCCGCGCCAGGGGCTGTGCGTGTCCTGTGCTTCCCCCTCTGTGTGTGTGTGTGTCCAAGTGTGTCATGCCTCCACTCCCCCGGGACAGGTGGGCTGCCTGTGTGTCTGAGTGTCCCTCCCCCCCGTCCCAGGGACAGGGGCACTAAATGTGCGCCCTCTTCCCCGCCCCCAGGCACAGGGGTGCTATGTGTGCGCCCTTTTCCCCGCCCCCAGGCACAGGGGCGCTATGTGTGCGCCCTTTTCCCCGCCCCCAGGCACAGGGGCGCTATGTGTGCGCCCTTTTCCCCGCCCCCAGGCACAAGGGCGCTATGTGTGTGTGTGTGTGTCCAAGTGTGTGTCTGTCTGTCCCCCCTGAAACAGGGGCGCTGTGTGTGTGTGTCCGAGTCCCCCCCGTGCCCCCCAGGCACAGGGGCGCTGTGTGTGTGTGTCCGAGTCCCCCCCGTGCCCCCCAGGCACAGGGGCGCTGTGTGTGTGTGTCCGAGTCCCCCCCGTGCCCCCCAGGCACAGGGGCGCTGTGTGTGTGTGTCCGAGTCCCCCCCGTGCCCCCCAGGCACAGGGGGGCTGTGTGTGTGTGTCCGAGTCCCCCCCGTGCCCCCCAGGCACAGGGGGGCTGTGTGTGTGTCCGAGTCCCCCCCGTGCCCCCCAGGCACAGGGGGGCTGTGTGTGTCTGAGTCCCCCGTGCTCCCAAGCACAGGGGCTGTGTGTGTGTCCGTGGTCCAAATCTCTCCCCTCCCCTCACAGAGGGGTGCTGTGTGTCTGTGGTCTGAGTCTCCCCCACCGCTCAGGGGTGCTGTGTTTGTGTATCCCTCCCCTGCCACAGGGGCGGGGGGTGTGTGTGTGTTCGTTCCCCTCCCCCACCCCGCGCACAGGGGCACTGTGTGTGTGTATGTCCGAGTTGTCCCCCCCACCCGGCACAAGGGCGCAGTGTGTGTGTGTGTCCGAGTCCCATCCCTGGCACAAGGGCGCAGTGTGTGTGCGTGTCCGAGTCCCATCCCTGGCACAGGGGTGCAGTGTGTGTGTGTGTCCGAGTCCCATCCCTGGCACAGGGGTGCTGTGTGTGTCCGAGTCCCTCCCCTCCCCCCAGGCAAGGGGCACTGTGTGCGTGTGTGTGTCCGTCCGTCCGAGTCCCCCCTCCAGGCACAGGGGCGCTATGCGTGTCCATGGTCCGAGTCTCCCCCCACCTCCTCGCAAAGGGGTGCTCTGTGTGTCTGTGGTCTGAGTCTTCCGCCCCCACCCCCTGCACAGGGGTGCTGTGTTTGTGTATCCCTCCCTCCCCACAGGGGCGGGGTGTGTGTGTCCGAGTCCCCCCCATCCCAGGCACAGAGGCGCTGTGTGTGTGTCCGAGTCCGCCTCTCCCGGCACAGGGGCAGTGTGTGTGTATGTATGTCCGAGTTGTCCCCCGTCCCCCGCACAAGGGCGGTGTGTGTGTGTCCCCGAGTCCCCCCTCCCGCCCGGCACAGGGGCGGTATGTGTGTGTCCCCTAGTCTCCCCCCCCGCCCGGCACAGGGGTGGTGTATGTGTGTGTCCCCGAGTCCCCCACCCCGCACAGGGGTGGTGTACGTGTGTGTCCCCGAGTCCCCTACCCCGCACAGGGGTGGTGTACGTGTGTGTCCCTGAGTCTCCCCCCCACGGCACACAGGCGCCGTGTGTGTGTCCGTGTCCCCCCAGGCACAGGGGCGCCGTGTGTGTGTGTGTGTGTGTGTGTCCGTTTCCCCCCAGGCACAGGGGCGCTCTGTGTGTGTGTGTCCGTTTCCCCCCCAGACACAGGGACGCCGTGTGTGTGTGTGTGTGTCCGTTTCCCCCCAAACACAGGGACGCCGTGTGTGTGTGTGTGTCCGTTTCCCCCCCAGACACAGGGACGCCGTGTGAGTGTGTGTGTGTCCGTTTCCCCCCAGGCACAGGGGCGCTGTGTGTGTGTGTGTCCGTTTCCCCCCCCAGACACAGGGACGCCGTGTGTGTGTGTGTCCGTTTCTACCCAGGCACAGGGACGCCGTGTGTGTGTGTCCGTTTCCCCCCAGGCACACGGGCGCTGTGTGTGTGTGTGTGTGTGTGTTGTGCTTCCCCCCAGCTGTCCGCAAGGAGCCCGAGCTCGCCGCTCCCGCCAAGCTGGGGATGGGCAGGGACCCGCGCGCCGCTCACCTCCTTCCCCGCCGAGCCGAGCCCATAGCCCATCATCCGCCGAGGCCGCCAATGCGCCGCGCCGGGGAGCAGCTGCGGCGCCACAGCTGGGGCCGGCACCTGGGAGTGGTGGCGAGGTCAGGGAGGCTGGCGAACAGGGAGCGTCTGCAAAGTGCACGTCCGGTCGGGAGCGTGCACCGCAAGGGAGCGTCTGCAAAGTGCACGCTTGGTTGGGAGCGCGCACCGCAAGGGAGCGTCTGCAAAGTGCACGTCCGGCCGGGAGCGCGCAAAGCAAAGGAGCGTCTGCAAGCTGCTTGCTGCCCGTGCGGGCGCATCGACAACAAGGGAGCATCTGCAAACTATACACCCCACCCGCCAGAGCCATGCACAGACAGCCCGCAAGAGCAAGGGAGCTAATTTTCATGTGGGGAGCTCATCAGATCTAGAGAGACAAAGGGGCTGATTTAAGATCTTTTCTGGGACCAACTTCTGTTACTGAGAGAGACAAACTTCCGAGCTACGCAAGTGCAGGAAGAGCTCTGTGTAGCTTGAAAGTTTGTCTCTTTCACCGCCAACAGAAGTTGGTCCAATAAAATATCTCACTGCACCCACCTTGTCTACTATCCTCGGAGCAACAGGGCTACACCACTTCTTGTACTCTGAGGGCTTGTCTACATCACAAAGTTGCAGCGCTGGTGAGGGGGTTACAGCGCTGCAACTTAGGAGGTGTACACATCTGCAGGGCATCACCAGCGCTGCAACTCCCTGTTTGCAGCGCTGGCCGTACTCCCGTTTTGTCTCGGGTGTAGAGGATCCAGCACTGGTGATCCAGCGCTGGTAATCAAGTGTAGACACTTACCAGCGCTTTTCTTGACCTCCGTGGAATAAGCAGGTATCGCAGCATACCTGAGGAAGCCTCTCTGGTAATCAAGCAGGTCTCCTTCCCCGGTTTGCTCTCGCGTTCCCCGAACCCTCGTGCAAGCAGGTCTCCTTCCCTGCGGTTTGCAGGGGGGTTCGGGGAACGCGAGAGCAAACCACGGAGAAGCAGGTCTCCTTCCCCGGTTTGCTCTCGCGTTCCCCGAACCCCCGTGCAAGCAGGTCTCCTTCCCTGCGGTTTGCAGGGGGGTTCGGGGAACGCGAGAGCAAACCGCGGGGAAGCAGGTCTCCTTCCCTGGTTTGCTCTCGCGTTCCCCGAACCCCCATGCAAGCAGGTCTCCTTCCCTGCAGTTTGCTCTCGCGTTCCCCGAACCCCCCTTGAAGCCGCCCAACAGCGCTACAGTGTGGCCACATCTAACACCACTTGCAGCGCTGGTTGCTGTAAGTGTGGCCACTCTGCAGCGCTGGCCCTACACAGCTGTACTAATACAGCTGTAACAACCAGCGCTGCAAAATTGTAGATGTAGACATACCCTCAGGCAGGGAGGGACATCAAATCCCCAGTGTTGTTGGGGTGGGTCAGTGCCCGCACAACTACCCATCACCAGCAGAGAATATCAAGTTACCAGCACAGCCAAAGATTGCTTGCAAACTGCTAGTGTAAGTACTGTTGGGGAGAGTGCAAAGCCATCAAGCCCAAGAAAGGAACATCTGCAAAGTATCAGGCTGCCCAGAGGTCATGTATAATAATATAGTCCAACTAGCCATGATCAACCAAATCCCTGATCAATAAAGAACTGTGTCCAATAAGAGTGCAACTGGGAGCCATCTGCATATTCACATCCTCACCACAGACTGCACAAAAGCTAAATCCAATCAGGGACTGTCTGCAAGCTTCTCAGCTTACCTTGCCTCAAATGCTCCCCATGACACATGCTGGCTCTGGGAATGCATACGTGAGTAGGTTTGGCCCACTGGGATAATAGGAGGCCAAATCCTCAACTGGTGTAATCCACTGAAGCCGGGGGGTTGGTTCAGGCACCTCTACTGCTATCATGTTTCCCATAACTCAGAGGCTCCCCAGCCTTTCCTTAGCTGAAGCCTCTCTTGCAATGGATTTGTATATTGGCAACTCCCAAATTCACTCAAGCCACCTTCCATTTTAAAATGTTAAGACACCTTAATTTTCTGAGATGTAAAGATTACACTCTCCCTTTTAGAGATGTGACATGTCTTGCTCAAGTTCATCCACTGAGTTGGTGTTAGCTCTCCCAATACCTTGGAATAGCCACAAGCCTCTCCTTGCCCTCTTTCACTGTCTTCCTTTTCTCCTATCATTGTCAGTCTCTCCTCTCTTTATTTTCTCCACCATTTTCTTCGGCCAGCCCTTGATCCTTTCTGCCTGCACTTTCCAGTGGTCCTCTCCTCTTCGTATGTTCCAGTTTCCTCCCTCAATCCTTTTCCTCCTTGTCACCCATCTGGTCCTATTTTCCTTCACCATCATCCTATTCACACTCCCAACATTCTACACCTGCATCCTGTCTCATCTTCCCTATTCACACATGTACTTGACCCCTTCCAGGGATGACAAGGGCCACTGCAGCTACTGCTCAGAGCCCAGTAGTATAAGCATGAGGCTGCAAGTTCTGGTCTCTCCTGCTTCCCCATTTTCTGTCTCTCCTCTTTGCTGCCTGAGCCACTTTCTGTGCTGCACTGACTGCTACCAAGAGGTTAAGGAAGCCAGCAAGAGGAAGTGACAAAGACAGGATGGAAGCAGTATGTCCTAGTGTTTGGTAGAAGGACCTGCATCTGAACCTTGTTCCCTTGCTACAGCCATGAGTTCTGAGTTATATTTCATCTAGGGTGCATGATAGCAGGACAAATCTTTGACTGTCACTGGTGGAGTGATAATTAGCAGATATAGACTTACTACCACTATCTGCTAAAGGTATCACTTTAAATTCACTTGTGTTTGGAGATGGAAATGTCTCCCAAAATGTGTGAGATAGTGGTTGGGACAAGATTTTGCCTGTGATAGTAATCTTTTGTCTGAAGGATGTGGATTAATTACATCAGCTAACTTTTTCTAAACTTTGCACAGTGAAGAGATATTTGCAGTACAGTATATTTGATTTTTCATTTATCAACTTGTTTATAAAATACAGTTTTAAAATTACTAAGGTGCCTAGTCTAAGCTGCAGTGTTTGGGACCATTAGTGCAAAATGCTGTAAGACATTTTTATAAGGGAGGAAATGAATAAATTGAGAGTGGCTTGACAGACTCTATTGAATGCAGCCATTAGAGGAGTGTGTTTTCCCAATCTGCATGCACATAGCTTAAGGGAATGCAAATAGAATATGGGTGACATCTGGTGGCCAATATCACTCTGGTGGTTCATAGGAATCATGCCCTTTAATAAGGAGTCTAAAGTAAAGTTTCTAATTCTGGTTAATGCTGACATAAGACTAAAAGAAGAATTTGTACAGTTTATTGTAAGTTCTGCAAACTAAAATTCATATTCTTGTGTTGAGATCTTCATGTATTGTGAACTATCAGAGACCACAGAAATTAAGCAAAATTAAATTGCATATAAATGGATATGTCTTTTTGATTACAATACAAAGTCTTTGCTAGTATTTAATACTATCCAATATTTTTTCTAAGGGGTGGAAAATTGTTGTTCATGCAATGCTTGCTGAAGGGCATTTGTTTATAACCACAAGCATCAGAGCCATCATCAACAATGATGCTGTGCAATGTGGAGTTTTACATATTATTGAGTATTATTCTATGATCATGTGTTGCCAGTTGGAAAATCTCACTGAGATTTAATGAGAGGTTTGGGATTTGAAATTTTCCCAGGCATCCAGTGATCAAAGCCCTGGCCTTCTTCCTGTGCAAAAGATGAGTAGGCTTCTGAAAAGTTCCACTATGATTTTCACTGAGGCTCTCATGATAAAGAAACAAAACGGTGAAATGATGATAACGAACACACTTTGATTTTCTTCCATTTGTTATGCTTGTAAAATAGGAAGCTCACATCAACTGGCTGACCCCAGATTAGTCACTTTTGTGGCAAAGATGCTCAGATATTAAAATACCATTTCATCAAACTGCCCGTAGCTGCTTAAAACAAAACTCCCAGTAAACCTCTTACAGAGGGGAAGGGAAGATCCAACGGCCCCTTGTTTATACATTACAATACAACTTCATACTGTATAGTGTGTATATCTCAAAATGTTTTACAAAGCTAAATAAAAGAGTACAGTAATAACAGAGAATTAACCAGGCAGATGAGAGTTGGGTGGGTTGCTCAGCCATTACCAAAATAGGGGAAAACTGAAGAGAATGAGAAGGGAAGAAAGAAGATGAAGGTAGAAAGTTAGAGGCAAAGAGGGAGTTAAAGGCTGGAGAGGGTTAAGGATGGGGAATGTTGCAGGGCAAGCTTGCCCTTTTATTTGTTTATTTTTTATTTGCACGTTTAACAAGCATTCAAATATAGATTTTTCATGGTGCTACATGCAGTAATTTCCAAGCATTTCTTAACATTTGTTCTCTTGTTCCATTGAGTTTATTTGTCACATGTTTTCCTGTTCTATTGCTGGGAGCTTTTTGAAATTTAAATACATTTCTGAATCAAATAATTTCAGATCCAATTGTCATTTCTTTACATTGTAATAATTTCAAAAAAATGTTAAAACCTACATATAAATCTAAGACTGAGGAAAATGGAACTATAAGACTTCTATGGAATTACCCCAATTTACACCAGCTGAGGATCTGACCCAATAAATGCAAGCAACAAGAATCTTATGTAGTGGCATAGTCACACATTAAAAGGTTCCATAAACTGGTGCTATTTTTCTGGTTGATTATTTTTCTGCTCCCCCGAAGTTGCAGATACAATCTTGTCATTGATGGATCATAAGAACTCCTCTGTGTCATGTCATCAAGGGATGACATTTCCCTGCCAAGGTCAGCCTCAGGTTTGTGGTGGAGACAAGTAGACTGGGTAACAGTGTCACATCCTCATCAACCTGCATGGTTGTATAACAATGAAGTTCTGGCTCATTTGGCATAAAGGACAGAAGCACTGTTTAAAAGGCCTTGGACATCTGTGGGCTAAGAGTAGATGTGGGAGTGGATATGGACTCTGTATGGTGTTGTTAAATAGAATGAGCCTTCATCTGCTTTTCAAATCTAATGGGTTTGATTCTCCATTGCATCTTTTGTAACCATTAACTAATTCAAATAGTAATGTTTTACACCCATTTTTCACAGTTGGGCACAAACAGGATGACCGGATGTCCTGATTTTATAGGGACAGTCCTGATATTTGAGGCTTTTTTTTTTTAACATGGGCTCTTATTACCTCTCACCCCCACCCTGATTTTTCACATTTGCTATCTGGTCACCCTATGCACAAGGTACTAGGCACACAGTATTTTTAAATTTGACTACAAACTAAAATTGCATTCTTGTCATGAAACAAGATAACACTCACAACAGATTCAGGTTCAGCTGAAGCAACATCAGGTTTTAATCCAGAACCTAGCAGATAAGGAGCCAGGCACCCATAGCAATGAGCAGACAATGACCAGTACTTTCTGGGTTCATATATAGCTGCCATGGGCAGTCTCTGGTGAGCAGTGACCAATAGGGGGTAAGCTATATTCATGTAATTGCATGCCCTGCACAGACTGCATGAGTTCTTTACAGCCTGTGTTGTTTTATTTGGGTTTCTTTTTAAAAAAATCTCTTTGGCCCAGGAAGAATTAGCCCTCACTGAAGTCATGACTCAGCTTGCATTGAAGACAATGGAAAGACACTCATTTACTACAGTGAGAGTTGGAGATGAGGCCCTGTGAATGTGCAAGTCTGAGTCTAGGAGTGGGAACGCAGCGAAGCTGCCCTGGCCAGCAACTTCCCAGGGGCACTGACCTGTTGTGCTGGTCCATTTTTTTCTCTCTGATCCTGATTCGCCAGCCTTTTGTTTTCAGCTACCTGGGGCAGGGAAGAGGGGCTGTGGTGGTGGAAGGGCTGGCGAGAGGAATGGAACACATTTTCCACCCTCGTTGGCAAAATGGTGAAGGTTGCTCCTTTCCATTCTTTTATAGCCTCCCATGCAGACCAGGGTTTAACTCTGCAGCTCTTGAGGTTCTCAGTGGTTCAAGCATTCTGGAACTTATCATCTGCTGATTTAAAAACAAAGAGTGTAAGCTACTATTCACCTTGGGCACTGGTCCTGCTGTATAGAACTGACAAAGCTCCTGCACACTGACTTCTAACAAGTACTATGAATACTCTAGGATTTTACCTCAGCATCTGAGGGACACAGTCCCTGATTTTCTGTAGTTTTGTCCTCCAGGTCTGTTGTCCATTTCTCATGTTGTTAGCTCCAAGGGGAAGGCCTTATATTTCTTTTTTACTGTAGAATTCCATGAACATCTATGATGCTATATAAAAAAGAACAATAAATGATGTTAAGCTTGTGAAATGGTATTAAATACTCATTTACTCTCAGTGAAAATCACAGCAGTAATCACAGCACATCTCATAGATGTGCTGGAAAATCCTGACTCTGGGGAATCAAATTCCACTCTTATTTACTACTGTGCAAGCTCATTGATATCAGTGGTGTTGTACCAGTGTAACAGAGAGCAGAATTTAGCCCAGGGTGTCTAATTAAATCTCTGTGACAATATTACCAGTGCATCAAAGATCTCTAGCCTGATCCTCTAATCAACAACATGGTCTTTTCTACGGCAAGTTTCTAAGGCAGTACCCTCTCCCCATCTGCACTCACATGCCACCCCAGCCCTGGGCTCTCCCCCAAACCTACACCTTCCTGCTGTCCCAGCCCTGAGTCACTGGTAACTTGCTCCCAGGGCAGGTCATTCAGCAGGAATTTTGGATGTGCACAAAACACAGACAGGATTGGTTCCCATATAGTTACAGAACCGCAATAAAATGAAACAATTTTCAGCTTGTGGTAGATACGCTGGAGGGTAGGGTTAGGATACAGAGGGACCTAGACAAATTAGAGGATTGGACCAAAAGAAATCTGATGAGGTTCAACAAGGACAAGTGCAGAGTCCTGCACTTAGAACGGAAGAATCCCATGCACCGCTACAGACTAGGGACTGAATGGCTAGGCAGCAGTTCTGCAGAAAAGGACCTAGGGGTTACAGTGGATGAGAAGCTGGATACGAGTCAGCAGTCTGCCACTGTTGTCAAGAAGGCTAATGGGATTTTGGGCTATATAAGTAGGGGCATTGCCAGTAGATCGAGGGATGTGATCATTCCTCTCTATTTGCCATTGGTGAGGCCTCATTTGGAGTACTGTGTCCAGTTTTGGGCCCCATACTACAAGAAGGATGTGGTAAAATTGGAAAAAGTCCAGAGGAGGCCAACAAAAATGATTAGGGGATTGGTGCACATGACTTATGAGGAGAGGCTGAGGGAACTAGAATTGTTTAGTCTGCAGAAGAGAAGAATGGGGCGGGGGGATTTGATAGCTGCTTTCAGCTATCTGAAAGGTGGTTCCAAAGAGGATGGATTTGGATCTAGACTGTTCTCAGTGGTACCAGATGACAGAACAAGGAGTAGTGGTCTCAAGTTGCAGTGGGGGAGGTTTAGGTTGGATATTAGGAAAAGCTTTTTCACTAGGAGGGTGATGAAGCAATAGTTTACCTAGGGAGGTGGTGGAATCTCCTTCCTTAGAGGTTTTTAAGGTCAGGGTTGACAAAGCCCTGGCTGGAATGATAGTTGAGGATTGGTCCTGCTTCGAGCAGGGGGTTGGACTAGATGACCTCCTGAGGTCCCTTCCAACCCTGATATTCTATGAAAGGCATTTATAGCTGCTGACAAGACAGGCTGTATTGCAATGGGTGCTCAGACAAAACAAAACAAAACAGCAACAACAAAAAGTCACCACTGGCTTTGCATGAGTTTCTTCGTAGTAAAGGAAAATGGTTTACCATATTTGATATCTGAGGAAATAGCTATCCTGAACACCCCAGTAGAGATACATAACTCTAACTGGAGCCCTGGCTGATGTTTTATTTACTTAGAAATGCCTACCACTTACAAATATTCAAAGAACTAAAACAACTGCCCTCAAATGGGCAGACATATAACCTCTCTCTACTATCATCCAATCCCCCTCTTGCCCACTGACAATAAGGATGCTGCTAGACATAGAACTTAAAGGCAAATGCAAAAATCATTATATTAATCTTGCATTGCTTCCTAAGAGCTGCTAAATTCTGACTATGCTAGATCACAAAGGGGAGTTAATTGCATATCTGAAGACCTTTTGCAGAGAGTCCTCCCTCCCCCTCCCCGCAGCCTTCTGGAAGAAATTCAGCACTGTGGACAGACAGAAAAAATATTCAGCTCAATGGCAGATTCTGAGATAGAGCTCATCCTTGTCCTGTGAGCTCTAAGATAACTAGATCCCAGGCCATTCAAGGCTTTATATGTAATAAATAACCACCTTGAATAGAATCCAGAAGGGAACTGGCAGCCAGTGCAGGTCATGTTATGTGCTCAAGGCAGCCCGCTCAGTTTCATGGACATTATTTCACACAAGAAAAGGCTAGTAGGAGACTGACCATATATTATTTGTGCATGAAATTCAAATATCACAGTCTGTGGATTGTAGAAAACAAAGGTGAGGGTAAGAATTTATTTTAAAAGCTATAACTTTATTTTATCTTTCTCTTTGCCATTGTCATATGATGGATCAGCAATGGCTGACATAGCACAATGTTGGTGTCATCTCTAAATCCAGCCCCAATGTGGTAGTATCACTCAATAAAAGTGGAAGTTGAGTTCAGCCTTCAGTATGTCTGGCTTTTCTTTCTGCTAGCAGTGTCTCTCTCAGTTCTGGAAATCCAGGCTGCTCCCCTCCTTTTTGCAGCTCATGGAGGTGGATCAAAGTTTTGGCACCACACACTGGCCGCACCCCCTCTGCTCCCGCTTATTGTTAGATGACAGCTGTAAAACTTATATAAAAATATTAGTAACATACTCCAGACTAACTATGTATGATGGACCCCCTCTGAGATCCCCTCCAAAATCACAAGATCCCACTCATCGTCTAACCCTTGGACCATTCAGGATGGGTACAGCTGTGGAAGACACTGCTAGAAGAAAGGAAATTAAGGTAAGAAATTATCTGTTCTGCCGCCAAGTGTCTCCTATGTTCTGTCTGTCTGGGAAGTACCAAGCAGCAAACAGATGTAGGGAGGGTTATAGAAAAGCTCAGAAAGAGGAGAGAAAAAAGATGTTGTCCCTCCCCGTTTATAGAATTTGCTCAAAAGGCAAAATTATTTTTGGGTGACCACCTGTAGTACCTTGCTGCCAAAGAAAGCCTGACAGGGAGGCCACCTGTGAAGACCAAGACTATAACAGGGTAAAAAGATAGGTCCATCAATGGCTATAAGGCAGGATGGGCAGGGATGGTGTCCCTAGCCTCTGTTTGCCAGAAGTTGAGAATGGGAGACAGGGGATGACTCACTTGATGATTACCCGTTGTGTTCATTCCCTCTGGCATTGAGTCCTTGGCATTTTGGGTGAAAAGATATGCAAGGTGGGAGGGTATCAAAGCCTGAGTCTGAACGTCTACACAACAATTAAGCAGCCCCTTATCCCGATCCCCCCCGAGCCCTAGTCAGCTGGCAGGGGCCAGCTGTGGGTGCAGTGTAGACATACCCTCAGCCAATGCTACACAACACAGAAGCACCCATGGTTACAGCACAGGTGCTGACAACCCCTCACTGGTCTGAGTGAACCCCCAAAGCATCACACTTAGAATGTACAAGTAGAAAATTGCTTAATAGATCAAGCAGACTGCAGAATCTGGCCTTTTGTCTATAGCAATAGATTACTATAAACTTAGTCATGGTTTGTCATAAAATTAAAGAGCCTTTCTCTAGGCTGACTAAGTAATTCAGCAGTGTAGCAGGCGATGCAGCATAAGGCAGAAATTTAAGTAGACCAAGTGCTTCTTTGTTAAATATGATGTAGATTTGTGGCTTACTGAATTGGTTCTTTACAGTGTCATTGGGGACCAGAATCAATGACAAGCAGAAAGGGCAAACTTCCTGTCAGAAGAGTCAGAGCTTAGAGCATTGTGATTTTTTTTGTTTTGTTAGCGTGGGTAGAACAGGGAGTTAGATCAAACCAATGTCGGACGGTGCCAGAAAAGAGAATATTGTGCATATGACTTAACATTAGTCATTGTCCTAAAAGTAGTAAGTATTGAGTTACATAGATATGTCAAATCACACAGTAACATAAAATGTCAACAACCTGCTTTCAGCAGGTATAATCTTGCTCTTGTCTGCTGAAGCTGGAGATGGAGAAGAAGGGCAGTCTCAGTGGTGCAGTCATTTTCAGAACCATCCTACCAGCAGTATCAGGTTTACAATGGTGTCATGGTGCCGGACCCACACTGCGAAGGGTCCCATTATGGACCTGTCTAACCCATCCACACAGCTGGGTCTGGCCCCTCTCCTGGAGCAGTCCAGTGCCCAGGCCTTGGTGTGTGAGTGTTTCCAAGCCGGCAGTCCTGATCGCCTGTAGGGGGCTTGCTGCCCAGCAGCTAGGCTCTGCCATATGGGCTGGGCAGGGCTGCTGGATGTGGGATCAGTGGGAACGGCCAGGACAGGTGAGCTCTCAGGGGTCACGGCCCAGGGATCTGCCTTGCTGCCTGTGACAGTATCGGGACTCACCACCTGGCACCTCTCGCTGGTGACTCTAGAAATTAGCTCTGTCCATTGGAGTGCCTTCTCCTGGTGGTGTCCCATCTGTCACTCCACCCTCGGTTGGCATCTCTGGACCCGCATCACTCCCTGCTCAGAGGCGTCCTCTTCGAGGCCACTGCCAGAGCCCTCCACACTCCATTCCAGGGGTTAGTGATCAGTAGTCCTACACTCTAGCAACCATGTCCAACCACATCCTCTGAGTCCAATCCCTCTTGTCAGGGATCTGGCATAGTCTGTAATGGCCGCTCCCTATGGCCAATGGCTGGGTGTACTGCGGGGGAGGGGAAGGGGGGACCAAGGCCCACCCTCTACTCTGGGTCCTGGCCCAGGAACCCTCTGGTGGCAGCCTTGCTGTCCTCCTTCTCTCCCCTTCACTGTCTGCTTCCCTGGGCCACTTCCCCTACGGCCTCTTGCACCAACTAGGCCCTTAGCCTGGCAGGCTACGGGCTAGAGCTCCCTAGCCTCCCCGGGCCTGGCCAGCACTGCGCTGTCCACAGTGCTGATCTCCCACCTTGACAGACAGACAGACAGACAGACAGGCTGAGCCTGGCCCTGATTGGCTGTCTCCAAACTGGGCCCTGATTGGCTCCCAATAAGCCATTCTTTGATTGGCTCCCTGTCTGTGCAGGCGCCTTGGCCTACTGCAGCCCACGCTCCCAGGGAGTCCGCCCCACTACACTGCCCAATGCAGCTCTGACTCCAAGAAGTCTCTGCTGCCTGGCATCTGTGGGGCCCCACCCACTTCCCAGGGTCCAGGCCTCCTGGGACTGGTGCAGAGGCCAGGCCAGTCTCAGCCAGTGGAAGGGGGAGGGGCAGGGGAAGCTCAGATGGGCCCCACCAGGCGAGTGGGTCCTGAGGGAGTCCAGCTCAGGAAGGCCCTGCTCCCGCTCCGACCTGGTTGATCCTGCCACTCCCCAGGGACCAGAGCGACCCCTGCCTTGGTGCCAGCCACAGCCGCACTGCCAGCTCAGCCTGGCAGACACAGTCACCTTCCAGTGGGTCTGGTGAGTGTAGTCTGGGGGCAGGGCATGGGGGAGTGGGTCTGTGGGGGGCACTGGGGAGGTCTGTGTCGGTGGGGGTGCTGGGCAGCGTGTGTCTGTGGGGGGAGGGCTGGGCAGTGGAGGGGTATTTGGGTTGGGGCACTGGGTGGGGGGTGATGGTGTGCAGGGCACTGTGCAGTTGTGGTAGTGGGTCTGTGTATGTGGGATCTCTGGCAGGGATGCGCTGGGCATAGATGTCTGTGGGGAGGCACTGTGCAGTTGTGGTGGGGGCTCGTGAGGGGGGTCCACGGGCAGGAAAGGTGCTGGGCATAGAGATTGTGGGTGCAGCGGATGGTGTGGTGCAGCACGGGTCTACCCATGAGGGGAAAGGGCATGCTGGCAGTTCAGGGCCGGATGAGACAGTGTACGTCTGGCAACTGCTGGTTTGTGAACAGTGTCCTTGTGCTGCACGGGGCAGGGCAGGGTAGGGCCACCATGCCATGCCCCATTGCCTCCGACTGCCCCTGGCTCTGGGGACTAGCCTCCCACCTGTGCCATGCCCCATAGCTCCCATGGGGGCCCACAAATATGTTTCGTGCTGGGCCCACAAAAGGTTAGTCTGGCCCTGCCTACCAGGTGGGGCAGTGTGAGAAGAAGTCTTCAGGGAGGAATGCATCACAGGTTCACTCTGCTGTTCCTTAAAAAAAGAATAAGTGACAAGACCACACTCCAGGCCAATAGATTTAGAAGTTGTAATGCATTGGTGGGTGTGGAAGCAGGGCCCTCTCCTAGCACTCTCTTGAGATCCTGATTGGAGAGGAGAGGACCTGGCTGCCTGGGAACTGCAGAAGGGTGTAGGTTGGCGAGGGAGAGCCCAGGGCTGGGGTGGCAAGGGGATGCGGGTGTGGGGAGCGCACAGGTGCCCAAAATCAACACACTTACCTCTTAGTGCACTCACATAACCCAGGCACTGACCCTCCATATAGGTGTCTATTTTATTTTCATATTGACATATATGGATTTCTTTTGCTGTGTTGGAAAACTCAAGAATAAAACCAGAGACATCTGGTTAAAATGTTCCGTGTGTAACCAACACCCAAAATGGGGGTACAACTTACATCAAACTCTTGACAAATACACCTACTGTAGTTAATGTACAAAGGTATATTTGACTTTAAAATTAGTGCATGCTGTAGAAAATGTGATAAAAATCTTAATTTTAAAGATATATTTTGTATCACACTCATGCTTCTACTACTGACAGTTATAGGCTTGCTACAGAAAAGACTTGCTAGGGCATGCAGCCCATCCCCCTACAAATGCAGGATCATACCTTACACAATATATTTGCTAATGCTTGGTCTTGTCTGTTTTAAATGTCCCAAGCGATGGATCTTCCAGCACTTCCCTTGAGAGATTTTTCCAGAGACTAACACATTTAATGGATATTCCAAAGGCTAATAGATCTTGCTAAACTTCCTCAATTTCCTTTCTTAATTTCATCCTATTACTTCCAATTGCACCCATTTATATCACTAAATAGTTCCTCTCCCTCTTTGTTTTTGCACCTTTCAAATGTTTGTGGGTTTATTTTATTTTAAGGCCTAATTTAAATCTTATTGAAGTCAGTGGAAGGACTCCCATTGATCTTAATGGGCTTTAGCTCAGACCTTAAATTGTTATTATGTCACCTTAGGTTTCAATTAGCCAAGCTCTTCAAATTTAACTATTTTATCTTTCCTTTCCTCTATTCTGCATCGGTTTCTTTCAGCATTACTGATTTCCAGGTTTTCTCCTCCTATCAACTGGGCCCAAGCTCAAAAAGGTGGTTAATACTTGACAGCTTTCTAGGATAGGGGTTAGAGGTCTTGGTCAATAAAAAGACCACAATGTGTATGGAAATATAAATAGCAGAGATGATCTTTGAAATCATGGTCTCCTAGCTCTTAGTTTAGTGGGCTTTATCCCATGCTACAAGGAATTTGGACACTTTTGCTGACTGATTAGGATGCCCTGCACAATCTGGCACAAAGCAATGTTGTGTTTACACACATTTTGTAAAATTGTTGAAAGAAAGCAATGAATGAAGTCAGAGAAATGGTGAGAGTTGAGTTTATCTGAACTCAGAGAATTGTTGATTAGTGGGTTCCTAGCCTGATGAGGTTATAGAATTGCTTTGATTTTGATGGAACAACTTTCTGTCCCTTTTGGGCACTTCTTTTCTGGGGAGCAATTGGTGACTTGCTAAACACAGCAGGGAGATTGGAACAGCAGCAGTACCACAATACTGTCCACCACCATCATCATCATCATCATGTATAGGCACTCATGGATTTACCAGTAGACCATATAAATCTATCACCATCTCCATGGTCATGTTCTGAGCAGCTTTTGAGATGTGTGATTTCTGCAATCTTTCCCCTCCTTTGGTGTCCAACAGGATCTTGTAGCCATCCCCCATATGGAACATAAATGATGTTAAAGCCCAAGGATCAGCCCATTCCTTGTGTTGTTGTCTTAATTTGAAAGTATAGTTTTTCCAACACACTTACTTGTACATGTTTGTAGAGATGTGAGGATTCACCCTGCGGCGCCTCCTGCTGGTCATCCAGGGAATTAGCTTGTCCAGCCTTTGGAGCACCATCTACAGGCCAATGTCCTGCTTGTTGCTGGCCCCACGTGTTCCTCCTGGACCCCGGTGACCCTTTAGCTTGGGTGCTACCTCCTGGCAGTACCCCCACACTCTGGGCTACCCTCCACGGGGAATCTCCACCCTCTATCCCCACCTTGCCTCAGCGTTCACTGCCAGTCCTCATCTAGCCTCCACACACTGGGGAAGACTTCAGTCCATATCACTCATCATCAGCAGGAGGGGTTTCAACCTCCTGCCTCCGCCTACCCCCAGGCTGCACCCCTACAATCCCAGTACCTATTTGGCCTTAGACAAGGCCTGCAGCCTGGGAGTTTTCCAGGCAGGAGCTCCCCAGCTCCCTTACCCTATTCCCCAGCACTGCTCCACTCTAGTACCTTTCAGTTCCCAGGCAGCCAGGTCCTCCTCTCTCTACCACTAGAGAGGGACTGCCTGAGCTCCTGGCTTACAATCCTTTTATAGGGCCAACTGCGTCCTGAATGGGACATGGCCCCAGCTGTGGCTGTTTCCCCAATCAGCCAAGACTTGCTGCTTTGCCCTGCCACAGCCCTCTCCCAGGGCTGTATTAAACCCTTGAAGGTAGGAGCAGGTGACCACCCCGCTACAGTGGTCCTCTTAGGTTAAATTAGATTTTGGGCCTATTAGCCTTGACAGTATCTCCTTAATGTTGGGGACAATGGATGGGAGTGCAATATACAGTGCAGGAAACTATTAAAAAAGTAATAACATCTCTTGCTTCAGGGCATAAACTGATCACCAAAAGGGCTGGGAAAGAAATGTTACTCTCATGGGCAGCATTGACTAATTGTTTAGATCAGGGGTTGGCAACCTACGGCACACATGCCAAAGGTGGCACGCAAGCTGATTTTTGATGGCATGCGCTGCTCTGGCGTTCCGGTTGCTGCCCCGTTGCCAGATGGGGTCCCGGCCGCCAGCCCCGCTTAGCCCGCTACCGGCCTGGGGTTCTGCTCACCGAGGCCGGCAGGAGACTGAGCAGGGCTGGCGGCTGGGACCCCAACTGGCAAGGGGCTGACAGCCGGAACCCTAGGCCGGCAGCAGGCTGAGTGCTACTGGTACCCCAGACTGGCAGCGGGCTGAGCAGGACCAGCGGCTGGACCCCAGACCGGCAGCAGGCTGAGCAGGGTTGGTGGCTGGAAGCCCAGACAACAATCCCAGGGAAGGGTCACACTAAATTGATAAGATCTGCATTTTAATTTTATTTTAAATGAAGCTTGCTAAATATTTTTAAAACCTTATTTACTTTAAACACAACAATAGTTTATTGATATAATATAGACAGAGAGAGACCTTCTACAAATGTTAAGGCACGGGAAACCTTAAATTACACACATTACACATTGGCACACCACTTCTGAAAGGTTGCCAACCTCTGGTTTAGATGCATTACTGGGTTTTTCACCTACCTTCCCTGTATAGTAGAGACAGAACACCAGACTTGATGAACCAATGTTCTGATCCAATATAACAACTTTTATGATCCCAGACACGTAATCTATCAGCTTTTTTAATTAAGAGATAAAGAGTAGAATTATTGTTGAATGATTAGAAGAAAAAGCAGATGGGAAGTAATTTCCAAAGGAACAGTAGTCAGTTGTAAATATATGGTGAACCAGTGGGGAAACTTGAGGCACTGCATAGGAACAATTCACCTGCATCCTGGATAAACTCAGTCTTTATTGCAAAAGGATTATGAGAATACTGTAAGAGTTCATTCCAAACTTGCAGGAAAGGAAGTTTGACTTGAAACTGAACATGATAAAATACTGAAGGGTCATTCTATTATGGCCTGAGTGATTGCCATTTAGAATAGGAATTAAGAAGCTAAAGTCTGGTATGACAGCAGACTAATTTTTTTTAATTAAACGGCAGAATGTTGTTATAATCCAGTAAAGATGGGGGTGCTGTTTTAGTGGAGCAAGCTTCTGCTGAGAGAAATTGTTTGGGGTTGAATTAATTCACAGAGACAACTGCAGTTGTAAGATATGGCAATAATGTCTCTGTGGAACTAGGAGCATGGTTCAAATAACAGAATCAAGGAAAATTGATTTGCAGCATCTTAACAATACAGGTGAAGAACTCTCTTCCTGAGGGTCCTTGCATGTGACCTTGACATTATGGGTCAAGTCCTACAGACCTGGGGTATATTTCCCTGCATAAGGATTGAAGAAGGATTACAGTATTTGTTTGTATATTTGTATAAGAAAGTGTTTTTGAAGGATCCACTTCAATTCCCATTGACCATAAGGTCACTGGCCATGCCTGGCACCTTTAGTTCCTTGGGCTAGCTTAGTGCTTCATTGAATTAAAACATACATGTTGTATACCCTAAAGAAAAGCAACTCAAATGATTTCACACTTTGTTTCTTCTCTTCATGTCTTTCTTCTTGCTTACAGAAGGAAATACTTTGGGGGAAAAGAATCCAACACCAACATTTAAAAAGAAACAACCAACCAACTGAATAGGGAACTGTAGCAAACCAGCACCAGATCCTACTTTCCTTAAAGCATCAAAACTCCTGCTGTCTGCATGATTTGGCTCCAAACACCAAGTAAGACATAGCCAGCATGAGACTTTAAGAGTGATATTTGAAAAGTGATATTAAAATGTTGGCTAAAGTTCATTATGAAATTTGTAGTATGCAATTATTATGATGACAAACATATGTAGCTTGTCATCTCTGTCAGGTAGAAACTGTCTTAGTAATACCATACTCATACAAAAAGTAGTATGTGTGTGAAGCATCTAGTACAATGGGGTGTCAATCCTTGATTGGGGCTAGTAGGTGCCGCCACAGTCCAAAATAATGTTAAATAACAAAATAACTACCTCAAAAACATATAATACATTTTTAAAGAATGGGAAGAAAAACACAGGTAAAAATCTCTTCCAAGACATAGGGAAATATTTGAGAACTTTATTCCTTCTTTCAATTACTAGGACTCTTGGATAGTCAACCTGGTTACAGGGCATTGTCTGTTATTCACTTTGCAAATAGTCACCATGTTTTAAAACTTCTATTGCTGCAATTTGCCTCAAGCATTTGAAGGAGATATTTCCTGTCTGATGTGACAGCTTGTTATTCCCTTTTACATTTTAGCTGACTCAGTCATGACTTCATGTCAAATTGCTCATGCTACACCGTGACATGTCTGATCACATGAGCTCAGACGTCTTCATGAGTGCAGCATAAGAGCACCTGTTTTGGGGAAGAATATATATGAAAATCCTGTTGAAAAGTAGGATTTGATTTGAGCTTGTTCTGGCAGATATTTGGCTTCAATAAGAAAAAAAATAATCTGAAGCTTTCATCTGTGCATTACGGAATATAATAATATTGAAGCTAGATGTAAATGTGTTCAGAACAATAATAAATGAGGCAGCTTTTACAATATTTATTTGAAAATGAATGGTATGGCATGTTTTAAATAGATTAGATATGTGAAAAATATATCACACTATATCACAAATGTATCATAATCTGGTGTGATTTGTATTATTCTTTCTAGTACTTTTATTTCTTCATCACTTTTGTTTGAACAAAAAGATTCACCTATACACAATTAGATATTGCTTATGATTTTTATTAATTTTTACCAGTTTACACCAATAACAACAGAATGTTTTTTTACAGAGCACCACAAACATTCATGATGCATTGTTGTATGGATTTATGACACCAAGAATGATCATTTGGGGCTAAATTCTGGAAAAGAGGGACTGTGATTAAGGCATTGGCTTGGGTCTTAGAAGACTTGGCAGGGGGTGTCAATTTCTGGTTCTGCCACAGAAGTGTTGGGCAAGTCACTTACCTCCTGATTCAGCAAAGTACTTAAGTAGATGTGGAACATTTAAGCCAATGGAACTGCTTGTAGTGAGGCTGAGTGGCCTCCCTCTATGCGGGAGAGCGAGGGTTTACTACACACTCCTTGGTGGGTGGAGCCTTGCCTGCTCCGACCCTCACCGGAAGTGTTGGGGTGGGGCTGGAAGTATAAGAGGAAGGCCCTGCAGCCCAGTTGGGATGGAATCCCTGGAAGAGAAGGATGCTCCTGCTGTGCCCAGGAGAGGAACCTACCCACAGCTGTGCGATAGCCGCAGAAGTGGGAGACCTCAATGAGAGTGGCCTGGACTGCTGGCTGTGGTGTACTCTGAGGAGCCCGACGAGCCCTGGAAGCAAGAGGTACCAAACCCCGGGGAGGCAGGAAGTGCCCAGGAGCAGCCACGGAGCAGCCAGCTGCGGAGCCAGGGGTGGCTCAGTAAGTGTGTTGTGTCTGGATTCCCGTTGATGCAGGGGCAGCCAATCCTGCCTCTGCCAGGGCTCTGGGCTGTGATGTGGGGGAGTAGGGTGGGCCCGCGTCCTCTTGACACCCAACCCTGGCGTGGCAGACTCCCTACGCTGTGCAGGGGAACTCCGACCCTGAAGAAGGAGCCTCCCTTACCAGCTCCCTTATAGACTGTTGTTTGCTGGCTGCCCAAGCCCTGCCCAGGCTAAAGCCAGCCTTAAGCTGGCCGCCTGAGCCTTGAGGCCTGAACCAGCTACATAGACTGTGATTGTCTTGCTGCCAGCCAGAGCCCCCTTTAGCCGGTGTTTAATTGCTAGCAGTATGAGCCTCCCCAAGCCCAGACTAAAGCCTGACCATGACTGTCTGGTGCCCAGCCCTATTGTGGGGCTGGGAACTAGAGGACCTGGGGGGCCTTGCTCCACCTTGGGTGGAGACAAGGGCCCTAGACTGTTCTGCAGCTTCGTGCCCTGGCCAGACAAGCCCAAAGGCAACCTGAACGAGTGGCCTCCCTCCAAGTGGGAGAGCGAGGGTCCACTACACTGCTCATGTGCTTACACTTATGCATATGCTTACATACCCCCCGAGTCAGGGTTTTATTCACACAGTGCCTCAGATTTCCCTTTCAGCACACCTTTCTGTGTGTTTGAACAGTACCTAGCACAATGGAGTCTTGGTCTCAGATGATCACTGTAAAGTGCTACTGTAATAAAAACAAATCCTCCTGACCTAACTCAGATTAATGGCAATCGGACCACTTCCCCACGTAACGTGACCTTTGTAATGCTTATGGAAAAATGGTAGTGTTCAAGGAAACATGGCAATGAGAAAGACATAGGTTTGTTCCTGAGTGTGGTTTCTTGTTCCCTGGCTTCAGCATGAAAGGATGTCCATTTTTTCAAATGCCTCATGCCTTCACTACAAATGAGAGAAAGTATAATAAGGAGATTCAGAGCAGTATTAGACATTGCAGAAACAATTCACAGAGATGTCCATTGCTTTAAACTATAAGTAGAGTAATTTGCCACCAGGCCTGTAATGACCTCCTTTAAAAGTAAAATCGGTTACAGTAGTGATGTCTTTTGTTTATTTTTGCTGCCTCCTTATCTGAATCACTTAAATGTCCATTGAGTGGGAGGATAGTATTTTAGTACATTTTGTGTTATTGATGTATGTGCACTATAGAGCACCACAGGGCTTGCAGAATCAAAGCATCATCAGCTAATGAATGAATGTGCAGCATTTTGCGCATGTACTATGGAGCACACGTACATGTTAAGTCGTAGTAGTATTAATGCAAAAGAAGAAGAAAAATCTGGAGCTACAGAGCAATTTCAGGCTCAATTAAAATTAGAGACTAGTTGAATTCTAAATGTTAAGATGTGTTTGAAATCTGAGCCCAAACAGATCTGAATTCCATTAACGGTCTCTATCTTTCTTATCATCCAGCCTGAAACTCCATATCAGAACACCTTCCTAATATTGGAGAGAACAGCACTTGAAGCCTGAACCCATCTTGATTAAAAGCACCCATCAATAGAAACTCTTTGCACATCTATCTGTCTAATCTAATCTATCTAATCAATAAATATTGGTTGTTCCTTTGGAACTAATAGTGGATGGAACCTAACAAAATTCCCTTTATTTCCTCTGTGGTTAGGAGAAAGGCACCCATCCTTCCTACTCACCAGGTAATTTGTCTTTGTCTAGTGACACTTCACCTCTGCCTTTTTCTCCTTCCTTGGTCCCTTTTTTAAAACAGTTCTGTAGCCAGCTGGGGTATTTGCCTGAACCACTTCACTCTGCTGTCTGGTGTGGATTCTGCTGCGAAAGGTTAAATGGGCTCTTCTGACTCACTGAGACAGGTCATTCATTGTTCCAACTGGATGTGGATATGGGAGGTATGAATGGTTCTCTAGGATGGGGAAAGAGTATTTTGGGGGACTGTAGGGGTAGTCAAGACTGGGGAGAAGATTTGAGGTGATAAAGCCAAGCCCCAGAAAAAGGGGTCAAGTATAGACTTTACATATTGTGTTTGTAAAGCAGTGTGGGACATGTGTCTGCTTGTAGATTCTTCATAGAAATATAACCAGCTTTATTGCCTTTAATATATTCTTGGCTTTAAAAGAAAAAAAAAGTACAATAAGTCCTGATTCTGCAAGACCTGTGTGCACTAAAGTTAATTGAATTCGGTAAAATTGTGTGTTAAGGACTTGCAGGATTGTGACCATATATAAAAAAACATAAAAAACCAAAAACATAACAGTACAAAAGAGAGAGACACCTGGCAGAAGCCCTTCCTTCAAAGCTTACAGAATATTTTTACTTTGCAAACAGAAAATTCTTGCCACTCTTTTTGAGGGTTGTTAATGTATTAAGTAACCTTGAAAGATCAGACTCTTCAGACTTCAATACAAAAACATTTCTAACTGGAATATTTCATTCATCAAGAGTACTGTAGTTTAACCTTGTGACAATGTATTTGTTGTTATAAGTGTCTGAACTGCACTGTAGATAAAAGGAAGGGATGCAATTAAGACTTAGAAACCCAGAGGAGTTGAAAAAAAATTAGACAAGTTTTCTGGCATTCTCCTGACACTGTAGCAATGTACTGTAGCAATGTATACAGTACAGTACATTTTTGCTACTATTACGGCTGACCAAGGTAACATCATTCTGTATATAATCATATGCATACCAGGGACATCATCAACCAATATTAGGAGTTCTTTCTGCCAGTGGATCATCTATACTCGTCCATGCAAGGGATGGAGGCTAATATTTCAATCTTGTTTGGTGGATCAGACCCTTAACTCCCTTTATTTTTCTCTATAGTTCTTCTCCCATCCCCTGCCTCAACATAGGAGCCTGGTACAATCTCAGTCTTTGTGCGTCCTTGAATACAAGGAATGCTCCCAGGTGATATCATTTTCAGCATGAGCTCTGTAGGGGACAGGGCCATAACCCAGGCCCTCTTCATGCCACCTAGCTCCATGAAGGAATGGATCCAGCACCTTGTGAAAGGGTGTCAGAGCAGTTGCACTCCCCTGGGCTCTTGGGCCAAAATGCCTCTAGAAGGTCCTACTGGAGTGGGACAGCTCAGCACTGGCCCTACTGCAGACTGCAGTTTTAAGACATAACCAAGCCCTCAGCCTATTGTGCCATAAATGCAGCCCTAAATGAAGCACTGTTTCTTTCAAATACAAAGAGAAATTCTACTTGGCCAGCCACAGCTCTTTTTCCTTCCCATTCTCTGCTGGTGCTGTAATCCTAATCATTGTGAATCTTTCAAAATGCAGTCTTGGTTGATGCAGATCCCTTAGTTAATTAAACTCTGACAAACTTTAATTCTCTCCTTCACATGTTGGCAGCACTGATATAGAGAAATCATCCTGCTGTCCTTGAAAGCATCATGAACAACAAATAAATGATAACCTTCTCATCTCTGAGAAGCCTGTAGTAAGGTGACTCAATATGGATTTGTGTGCCTGGTTGTTTGAAAATTTTGGTTATTGCTTCTAGAAAATAAAAAGAGAGAGGGGAACTCCTCATTCCAAGAGTCTAGCTTCCGCCTGGCATATGGTCACTTTTATTTTAAGTTTCATTTATAGAGTGGAATTCTACACAGGATATCTAATCAGATAACTTACTGTAGGAAAGCTTCAGGCAGTTCTGACTGAAGTATTCAGTATTCACAAAAAGGGCTTTATTATGTCATGTGGGAGACCTTCAAGGTTTATGAGAGGAAGCTTTATGGACCAGTCTTACTCCGTTCCTGGAAAAAACAAAAACTGTGGGTCAGAATACGTGGTCACTGAGTGGGTGGAGGTAATCTCCAGGAATCAATCTGGTGGATGCAAAGTACTGTTGATTCTGGTTTTAGGACCAGGGCTGGAGCTGCATGAGCAGGATGCGCTGGAACTCTTATTTCGCCTCAATATTGAGGGGAAACTCCTGGCTCAGGTTGGTTCATAGCCATTCTTTTTTAGACCCAGGAGAGCAGTGCTGCTGGGAATTATCGTCTCTCTCTGCAACCATTTTTGCAGTCCTGGGTTCCGGCAAAGACTACTGGAAAATAGGGGCAGATATATATTTATATGTTAACCTTTTCCCACTCCACCCCAGCCTGCTTGTTCATCTCATCCACCTGTTTATATTTTGTCTGTCCCTCTTTGGGCAGGGAATGTCATTCATTGTATAATATCCAGCACAATGTTGCCTTGGCTTATTGTGGCCTTTAGACACTACAGTAATACAAATGTTAAATAGTAATAATGTAAGAACTACACCTTCCCCAAAGACCAGGGAGAAGCCTGATAAAAAGCAGATATTGATTGGTTTCTCCTGGATGTCATAGGCAGATAAACATACAGGCTTAGCAGCATGGCAACAGCTAATGCTCTCACAGAGAGCTGTCCTACTGCCAGTGTTACTCAGATAATACAGTTCAGCACAGTAGCAGGCTTAAAAATGACAATTGTAATTTTAAACTTTGCCGGAAGGCAATTCTGAATTTGTCCCTGGTGGGAAGAGTCTTCCGAGTTTTCAAAATTTTGGCTTGCCCATTTCTTCTGGCAGCCTGAGAAATAGCCACAATGAAGACATTTTTCCTTGCCTTCTATGGCTCACCAGAGGACATGCAGTGTATATATGTATATATGAGATAGCAGAAGCAGCATTTTCTTGTAACTTTCTATTCAGGTTTCTTTTATTTCCCACATATCTTGGATAGGTGCAACCCCTCCCAGGAAATACAAAATAGGTACCAAATGTGGGAAGAACCTGACTGTAATATCTGCTTCTACTGTAGCAGAGTTCTTCATAACATCAGATACTACTGTGCCTAGTACCACTGTCATCTGAATATTACAGAGATGGATATTAATAAATTAAAAAAAATCTTAAGAGCTAAGATGGATAGACAGACTAATGCTTATTTGATACTCGGCTATATCTATATCTACGTACTGTGCTAGGTCACTTCTGTTGAGTGCCTTGTAGAAAATAGCCTATTAGAGACATCTTTAATCTAAAAGAGTGGACTCCAGAACAGGCAGCACAGCTGGTGATAAATTCTAAGGTCAAGTGAAATGTGAAATATCTTTAAGTATTGTTGTATGTTATGCTGATAGATCTGGGAGGGATACCTGTGTTATCAGTGGATAAAATACATGCACCATCATCACTCACAAGAGGAAGAGTGGCAGCTGCATATGTCATTGGGAGGCCACATCTTATTTATTACTGTATTGTAAGAGAGCTTTGAGGTCCCACTCAGAGATTAGGACCCATTCAGAGACTACAAACCCAAGATGGACCATGATCATCTAGTCTGACCTCCTGTATAATACAAGCCATAGAACTTTCCCAAAATAATTCCTAGGGCAGAGCTTTCAGAAAAAAACATCCAATCTTGATTTAAAAATTGCCAGTAAAAGAGAATCCACCATGATGAACTGTAAGTTGTTCCAATAGTTAATTATTCTCCCTGTTAAAAATTTACACCTTGTTTCTAGTCTGAATTTGTCTAGCTTCATTCCAGCTTTTGGAGCATGTTATGCCTTTTGTTGCTAGATTGAAGAGCCCATTATTATGTACTTATTATCCATGTAGGCCCTTACAGACTGCAATCAAGTCATCCCTTAACCTTCTCTTTGTTAAGTTAAATAGATTGAGCTCCGAGAGTCCATCACTATAAGGCATGTTTTCTAATCCTGTAAGCATTCTCATGGCTGTTTGGTGCTTGTGCTCAAGTGGTTCAAAGTCAGATTTCCAGGTCAGGTCTGGAGTGAGGGTCAGACTCCAAGTCAGAGCCAAAGTCAATGCCAGGAGTAGCAAGCAGAATCAGTCATGTTAGCTCACTGGGGATCTACATAATTGCCTGAAAGTTGCCTGATATGCCTCTTAGGCTTCTATGAGGGCCAACTGGGAACCTCCAGGGTAGCTGCCAATTGCATCTTTTGAGTGGAACATTCCATAGTGTATGTCTGCTGTGTTTTGCAGGGAGAAGCCCTCTTATAGATGATGCTAAGTGGTGGTGTGATGATGTCTGTGGCCTGGTGGCTCTGTTGACCAAGGTTCAAGTTCTGCTGATCCTTACAGTGGCTCCTTTCCAGTTTTTCAACATCCTTCTTGAACTGTGGACACAGAACTGGACACACTGTTCCAGCAATCGTCACATCAATGCCAAATACAGCGGCAAAGTAACCACTCTCTTCCTTCTTGAGATTCCCCTGTTTATGCATATAAGGATTGCATTAACCCTTTTGTCACACTGAGAGCTCATGTTCAGCTGTTATCCACCATACTCAAATCTTCTTCAGAGTCACTGCTTCCCAGGACAGAGTCCCCCATCCTGTAAGTATGGCCAACATTCTAGGTCCTAGATGTATACGTTTACATTTAGTCTTATTAAATCACATATTGGTTTCTTGCACTCATCTTACCAAGCAATCCAGAGTGCTCTGAATCAGTGACCTGTCCTCTTCATTATTTACCACTTCCCCTATCTTTGTGTTGTCTGTAAACTTCTCAGTAGTAATTTTATGTTCTCCTCCAGGTCACTGATAAAAATGTTAAATAGTGGAGGGCCAAGACCTGATCTTTGCAGAGAAGCACACCCACTCAATGATGACTTCTCATTTACAATTACATTTTGAGACCCATCAGGTAGCCAGCTTTTACTACGTTTAATGTGTGCTGTGTTTTTTATATCATTCTAGTTTTTTTGATCAAAATGTTGTGTGGTACCAAGTCAAATGCCTTACAGAAATCTAAGTTTATTACACCAACACTATTAACTAAACTCAAAAATCTCATCTCAGTGCTCAGTGGTTTGAGTATTGGCCTGCTAAACCCAGGGTTGTGAGTTCAATCCTTGAGGGTGCTATTTAGGGAACTGGGGTAAAAATCTGTCTGGGGATTGGTCCTGCTTTGAGTAGCAGATTGGATTAGATGATCTCCTGAGGTCATTTCTAACTCTAATCATCTATGAAAAGAGACATCAGGTTAGTTTGACAGGATCTATTTATTGCATTACCCTCCTTTAATTCTTTGAGTCCCTGCCAACTGCTCTTGCTCAGTCTCTCTAGGTGTCCTAGCTATCACCTAACTGGTCCCCTTCAATTCACCTACATTTAGACCAGTCCAGCTGCTCCATTATCATGGCTGGGATTGCTGTCAGACTGACAGGCCTATCATTTACCCAGGTCATCCCATTTACCCTTTTTAAATATTGGCACAACTTTAGCTTTCTTCCCGTCTTCTGGAACTTGCCCAATGTTCCAAGACTTGTTGAAAATCAAAATTAATGGTCCAGTGAGTTCCTCAGCCAGCTCTTTTAAAACTCTGATGCAAGTTGTCTGGGCATCCCGATTTAAAAATGTATTAGGCACTGTACAGATAAAATGGGCCCTTCCTCAACAGCTTGCTATCCAAGTGTAAGATGAGAGACAACAAATGAATATAACAAAGAGACAATATAACAAAGGGAGCACAAGGTAACAGTGAGAGCCTCAAATTTATAGATTTAGATTTTTAAAGACAAAATTGTTCAGCTTAGAACATTTACAGTTCCAGAGCCTTAAAAGTCCACTTGTCCTGATGGTGGAATGTGTCTTTGCTTTACAGGAATTCAATGTGATTCAATGGAATATATCCTGAAGGACAAGTTGTCTCATGCAAGATGGGAGAAGTTTTAAGATGCAAGCATCCATAGAACTTTTTTTGTTGTTTTTAGATCTGATTTATTAAATGATAAAACTTCATGTCTATCTGCTTCATTTATCTGGAAATGTAGCATGTTTGCTAGGATCCTTGTGTCCCGATCTCTTACTAGGTTGCATGGATGTTCTCTTAAGAATTGCCACTGAGGTCTGGCAGCCAAAGAGGTCAATTCTTATAGTTCATTTTGTGGCTGCTTGGATGTTGAAAGGACAGGGGAAAATAGACATGGAAGCTCTGTTTGTTTTTTATTCCTTTCAGCTCCTGTTGTAAATACCTGGATATCCAGTCTACAGAGTTGCAGCATGGAATTCAGAAATCTCTCCTTCTCAGCAGACATACCAGGTATATGGAAAGACCGAGAATGCAAATGATAAATGTAGTGCATCACCTAATCTTGTCACGTAATCATTCATCCCAGGAGAAATACAAAGAAATTAAGTCTGTTTTCTCTGTTTTGCCCTGGATTTTTCACATCCTAGACAAGACAAAAACATAATCTCTCAACTCATCATTTCCTTCTAGAATGGACTTTAATAGATATCAACTTGAGCATGATTTGAAATGATTAAAACAAATAAAGCACAGAAACAATGCTATCTCCTTCACCAGGCACAATCTGCACAAGCAGTTCAGGTGAGACACCGAAGTGAGGCTTGCATTGCTATAGATTAATGGGATATACTTGAATAGGTAAAGAGATTAAGAATGGAAATTCACAGAGGAGGGAGTGTAAGAAAATATACAGTGCATAATACAATGTGGCATTAATGTTTCTGCCACTGAACGGCTCTGAGTGCATGAATTACCTAGATAGGAAAACAAAATCCTCCATGTATTGCTGCACTTAGTGTCTCTCTTGGGCCTTTATTACACTAGAAAATATTAATCAGAATCCTGGAAATATACAGAATAAGCAAATCCCTAAAGACTTATTTATGTTGCTGTGGTGGATGGTACTGTCCTCAGTTAATGGAGGGTGAGAAGGGAAAGAGACTGAGTGAAATACTGGATGGCTATTCAGTATGCCTATCTGTTCCTTTATATGCCAAGACTACAATTGTTAGGAATTACTATGCATGGCTGAATTGGTAACTGTCAGAAGGACGTGGATATTCAGGCGTGTGACCAGTGTAGGAAGCAGTGCTTAACACTGATCACTTAGGGTATGTCTACACTACAGGATTATTCCGATTTTACATAAACTGGTTTTGTAAAACAGATTGTATAAAGTCAAGTGCACGCGGCCACACAAAGCGCAGTAATTCGGCGGTGTGCGTCGATGTACCGAGGCTAGTGTCGATTTCTGCAGCATTGCACTGTGGGTAGCTATCCCGTAGCTATCCCATAGTTCCCGCAGTTTCCCCCGCCCTTTGGAATTCTGGGTTGAGATTCCAATGCATGATGGTGCAAAAGCAGTGTCGTGGGTGATTCTGGGTAAATGTCGTCACTCATTCCTTCCTCCGTGAAAGCAACGGCAGACAATCATTTCGCGCCCTTTTTCCCTGGATGCCTTGGCAGACGCCATAGAATGTCAACCATGGAGCCTGTTTTGCCTTTTGTCACTGTCACCATATGTGTACTGGATGCCGCTGACAGAGGCGGTACATTAGTGGTACACAGCAGCAGTCATTTGCCTTTGCAAGGTAGCAGAGATGGTTACCAGTCGTTCTGTACCGTCTGCTGCTGTCATGGGTGCACCTGGCTGGCCTCGCTGAGGTCAGCCGGGGGCGCAAAGATAAAAATGGGAATGACTCCCTGGGTCATTCCCTCCTTTATGTTTTATCTAAAAATAGAGTCAATCCTGCCTAGAATATGGGGCAAGTGTACTAGAGAGCTAGTGCCTCAGAGAACCAGAGAGCACAGCCGCTCCGTGTCAGATCCTGCAGAAATGATGAGCTTCATGCCATTCTAAGGGGTGCCCCTGCAACAACCCCACCCGTTGCTTCCCTTCTCCCCCAACCCTCCTGGGCTACCATTGCAGTGTCCCCCCATTTGTGTGATGAAGTAATAAAGAATGCAGGAATAAGAAACACTGAGTTTGTAGTGAGATAAAATGACGGGGAGGTAGCCTCCAGCTGCTATGATAGTCCAGGCAGGACATTAAACGACGTGGGTGAGAGGAGCCCAGCATCCCACTGCTATGATAGTCCAGGCAGTAAAGAATCTTTTCTTCAGATATGAAAGGTGGGGGCTGATGGAGCTCAACCCCCAGTTGCTATGATGAGGACGGTTACCAGCTGTTCTGTACCATCTGCCGGGAATAACCGGGAGTCATTCCCATTTTTACCCAGGCGCCCCCGGCTGACCTCACCTGAGGCCAGCCAGGAGCACTCATGGGATGACGACAAGGACGGCTATCAGTCCTTTTGTACTGTAGCGTCTGCCACCGGGGAAGGGAAGGGAGAGGATGCTGCTGTTCAGTGCCGCAGCACTCCGTCTACCAGCAGCATGCAGTAGACATAGGGTGACATTGAAAAAAGTCAAGAAATGATTTTTTTCCCTTTTCTTTCACGGGAGGGGGGGTGGGGAGTAAATTGACGAGATATACCCTGAACCATCCCGGACAATGTGTTTGACCCTACAGACATTGGGAGCTCAGCCAAGAATGCAAATACTTTTTGGAGACTGTGGGGACTGTGGAATAGCTGGAGTCCTCAGTCCCCTCTCCCTCCCTCCATGAGTGTCCATTTGATTCTTGGGCTTTCTGTTACGCTTGTTACACATCACTGTGCTGTGGAATCCGTATCATAGCCTGGAGATTTTTTTCAAATGCTTTGGCATTTCGTCTTCTGTAACGGAGCTCTGATAGAACAGATTTGTCTCCCCATACAACAATCAGATCCAGTATCTCTCGTACGGTCCATGCTGGAGCTCTTTTTGGATTTGGGACTGCATTGCCACCCGTGCTGATCAGAGCTCCACGCTGGGCAAACAGGAAATGAAATTCAGAAGTTCGCGGGGCTTTTCCTGTTTACCTGGCCAGTGCATCCGAGTTCAGATTGCTTTCCAGAGCGGTCACAATGGTGCACTGTGGGATACCACCCAGAGGCCAATACTGTCAATTTGCAGCCACACTAACCCTAATCCGATATGGCAATACTGATTTCAGCGCTACTCCTCTCGTCGGGGAGGAGTACAGAAACCGGTTTAAAGAGCCCTTTATATCGATATTAAGGGCCTCGTTGTGTGGATGAGTGCGGGGTTAAATCGGTTTAATGCTGCTAAATTCGGTTTAAACGCGTAGTGTAGACCAGGCCTTAAGTATCAGCTAGTCTGTTTGTTGGTGTTGGTTATACATGGAGCTTGGGAAAACAAAGACAAAGTTAGTTTTTCAGCACAGAGCTGAAGGATAATTAATACACATGTTCAAGATTCACTGTCTAAACCCAAAATATTTACTGCATTAGAACTATATACATTTGTATAGAAGAACTCTGAGTAATCCTGATCTCACCTAAGTTCAAGCTGGTTAGAAGATCACTAACATTAGTACCATGCTGTGTTCTGATGCAGGATCCTAACAACTAACACTTGGCTGACTTGCCATTATACCACTTCCAGACTGTAGCATTATTAGGCTATACTGGAATGGTCTAGACCACTAGTTTTCAATATTTTTTCATTTGTGGACCTCTACAAAACTTCAAATGGAGGCACGTACCCCTTTGGAAATCTTAGACATAGTCTGTGGACCCCCAGAGGTCTGCAGACCACAGGTTAAAAATCACTGGTCTAGATGAGTGGTCCAGATAGCTTGGTAATCTGCTTCTGGGAGTGACCAATGCTAGGTTAGAAGACGACCTGAAAACCCTTTAATGAATCTCATAATGCTATACTAAATATATCATGGAGGGAAATGTCTTCCAGTCCTCACTTGTTGTTCATAATGTCGTGCCCTGAGGCATGAGGACTAATAGTCCTAGTAACTTTATCCTAGCACAACTGAAGATACTATTCTTGTATATAACAGTTTAATCTTACTGTGCTTCAGTTCAGACATGGGATGACCCATGGTATCCAGCACATGAACCTGTGTTTTCCTCCAAACTCTAAAACATGCTTTGCTTTTAGCTATTCTGAGCCCTTGGGATTTTTGCACACATTCTAGGTTATGTCTCAGTTCCTTACTAGAACAGTCTAACTTACAGTGGTCAAGATAAGATGTTTTGTGTTGCCTGCAGATATATATTAGCACACTTCAGAAGTTTTAGCTTTAGATGTCTAAACAATTATAGTAGTTATCACTGGTACAAAGGACAAATCCTGACCTACCACAGTATAAAAATATTGAACACATTACCAAGCAGTTATACCATTAATGTCCATGCTAATTTGTTAATAGAGCCCTGCCTTGAAGCATATATGATTTCACAATGCTGACAAGACAAATTACAGGATTACACACAGGTAAGGAACGGAATACAAAGACCATAAAGGAGGAGCTTAATTTAGGAAAAAGCCTTAACAAAAATGAGTTTGAAGGAGTATCTTAAATGGATATTAAGGAGGAGAAAGATCCGATGGCAGAAAAGTAGTGTGAGATTGTTCTAACTGTGGGGTAGAAGAGTGACATGAAAGAAAGCACAAAAGCAAGTGTAAGAGAAAGACGGGGGATTAAATGAGCTGTAAGCAGAGAGGACTGAGGGGAGCACAGTGTGTGAGAAGGGGAGCACAAGAAAATGAGAACAGAGCTGTAGTTAAAGAAAATATTTCATAGGTCCTTGAAGGGGAGGGCACAGAGCATGACATAAAAAAACAGTGAAGGGATTACAGAATGTAGTTGATGTGGCTGAAGGGAAGGGAAAGAGAGGTGACTTTTGTAGTAGTATTTTCCACAGACTGTATTGGAAAGAAATGAGAAATGGGGGATCCTGAAAAAAGGATATTAGCTAAACTATTCAAACACACCTAAGTACTTTAATCACTTTTGAAAATGGAACTTAGGCACGTTTGAAAAGTATGCCCTGTTCGCATACGTTGATTGAACTAGTTTACTAAATGTATTTAGTTTATAAGCATATTGCACAATCAATTTGGCAATTTCTCCTGTAGGCTCCTTCCAAAATCCCAGCCTAAATTCTTAGTATGCTCATACTTACTGCAGCATACTGTGCAGAAATGCATTTTTATATCAAATGACGTGTGAAATCAGTCTTCACATTGCTTGTACTGTGCACTACAAACTTTTTTTCCAATTGCATAATGAAACACAGTTTAACATTTTTGTGTGGCACAGGACAGGTCATGTTTTTTCCCCTCAGTCTTAGCAGCAGACATAGGTACATGACTCCAAGCAGTCTGGTTCATAATACCAGTGGCTCAAACAATGCTGTGAATTGTTTGACTTAACAAAGAATCTCTGGCCTGTGTGTGTGCTGGCAGCTATATCTGATTGGCTAGGTAAAAGGTAGTGAATTGATAGGTTCAGATGTTCTCTGATTACTTCTTATCTGGAAACAGACCTTGCTTATGCCTGCATACATCTGTAGAAGTTGTTTTCAGCTGTATAAGAGAATCAGGCGCTTTGAATCCAATCTTAACAAAAACGAATTCCAATTAAAACAAAAACAAAACAAAAATACCCTAGAAAACTTTCCAGGTTTTGTGCTGTAACTATAGCGAAGCCATCTGTTGCTTTCAAAAATTCACTGATTGTTGGTATATGCTGAGCTATTACCAGTTCCTACTGGGATAGGAGGAAAGTTTAATTTTTCTTTTTTTGGCATTGGAAGAGGGTTATAATACCTGTCTTTTGGCTTTAAGCTTATGTGATGAGTCACTGCTGGTGGTCATTTTAGTTGTGTCTAGAAAAGGACATAGGCATAAGATAGATTAAAAGAAAAGCAATATTACATAGTAGCTATTCTGGTCTCTAAGTCTCCAGTCAATAGATATTTCTTGCCTATTATACTCATAGGCAATGTCACTTTACAAATACTCTGTCCTTTGAAAGCACAGTAGTTTATTTTGAGTTAATGAGTTGGTGGAAGTCTAAGTCGAAACTGTACAACATGATTAGAGACGACATTCTTCAGAAAAGCATCAGTCTTTCACAGCATACTCACACCTTGGGAAATGAAGAAAAATGGACTAATTCGATAGGAAGCTAGTGTACATTGTCAACAGGAACAAAGAGGGGAAGGAAGACACACACACAACCTATATCTGTAAAAATGCATGTGCTTGTGCCTACTGTGCTACAATGACTATAGCACTACACAGAAATCATTTGCAACATATACTTGACAGAGAAGGCTTCGAGAACAATTATAAATTCTATGGGCTAGATGTCAGACAATATCACTTAAGAGACCTGAAAATTTATATAATTCTGTAGACTAAAAAGCAGCAATGAGAACTTTGATAATATCACAGTACAATAACTTACAGTGCAGTGGGGGAAGGAAAAATTCTACCATTCAGAACCCATAGGCTATATCACTGTAAAGATGCATGACATGCTTTTTCAGAACACTGAACAGAAAGGGAATTTAAAAAAAAGAGTTTTATGATGCCTTCAGTAACTTACTACCAGTCTTTTTAAAGCTTTGAACCAAGGCTGTTGATTAATCGCAGTTAACTCACGTGATTAACTCAAAAATATTATGTTTTAAAAAATTAATTATGATTAATCAGTTTTAATCGCACTGTTAAACAATAGAATACCAATTGAAATATATTAAATATTTTGGATGTTTTTCTTTATTTTCATATATATTGTCTTCTGTTTTGTAATTGAAATCAAAGTGTATATTATTTTAATACAAATATTGGCACTGTAAAAATGAAAAATGAATAGTATTTTTCAATTCATCTCATACAAGTACTGTAGTGCAATCTCTTTGTTGTTAAAGTGCACCTTACAAATGTAGATTTTTTTTTGTATTACAAAACTGCACTCAGAACCAAAATAATGTAAAACTTTAGAGCCTACAAGTCCACTCAGTCCTGCTTCTTGTTCAGCCCGTTGCTAAGACAAACAAGTTTGTTTACATTTACAGTAGATACTGCTGTCGTCTTCATATTTACAATGTCACCAGAAAGTGAGAACAAGTATTTGCATGGCACTTTTGTAGCTGGTATTACAAGATATGCTAATGATGCTTGTTAAAAAAAAATGTGTTAATTAAATTTGTGACTGACCTCCCTGCGGGAGAATTGTATGTCCCCATCCCCTGTTTTACTTGCATTCTGCCATGTATTTCATGTTATAACAGTCTTTGATGATGACCTAGCACATGTTCATTTTAAGAACACTTTCACTGCAGATTTGATAAAACGCAAAGAAGGTACCAATGTGGGATTTCTAAAGATAGCTACAGCACTTGACCCAAGGTTTAAGAGTCTGAAGTGCCTTCCAAAATCTGATTGGGACGAGATGTGGAGCATGGTTTCAGAAGTCACGTCTTAAAAGAGAAACTACAGAACCTGAACCACCAAAAAAGAAAATCAGCCTTCTGCTGGTGGCATCTGACTCAGATAATTAAAATGAACATGCGTCGGTCTGCACTGCTTTGGATTTTTATCGGGTAGAATCCATCATCAGCATGGATGCACATCCCCTGGAATGGTGGTTGAAGCACGAAGGGACATATGATTCTTTAGCACATTTGGCATGTAAATATCTTGCAGTGCCAGCTACAACAGTGCCATGCCAATGCCTGTTCTCACTTTCAGGTGATATTGTAAACAAGAAGCAGACAGCATTATCTTCTGCAAATATAAACAAACTAATTTGTCTGAGCGATTGGCTGAATAAGAAGTAGGACAGAGCAGACTTGCAGGTTCTAAAATTTGACATTGTTTTATTTTTAATGCTTTTTTTGTCCATTATTCTACATTTGTAAGTTCAACTTTCATGATAAAGAGATTGTACTACAGTACTTGTATTAGGTGAATTAAAAATACTATTTCTTTTGGTTTTTTTACAGTGCAAATACTTGTAATCAAATATAAATATAAAGAGAGCAATGTACATTTTGTATTCTGTGTTGTAATTGAAACCAATATATTTGAAAATATAGAAAACATCCAAAAATATTTAAATATATGGTATTCTATTATTAACAGTGCGATTAATTGCACTGTTAATCACGATTAATTTTTTTAATTGCTTGACAGCCTTACTTTGAATAGATGTATTCACTCTTCAAAGACAGTCAGTGGCAGTACAGGATGTCAGAGCAACACTGTAAGTTAGCAAGCCTATACAACTGATTACTAGAAAACTACAGTTCAAAACCCTTTATCAGACAGTTTTTCAACTCTTACATACGAGGACTGATCCTGAAAATGGGTGAGCACCCTCAGCTTCCATTGAAGTCAATGCTACTTAAGAGTGCTTAGCACCTGCCATGGTTTTATACTGCTATCCAATCACGAGAGTATCTGAATGCCTTCTGTGGAAATTAGATAGCAATCCTGAAGTCCTAGTGGACTTCACGGAGTCACGGGAACTTCTCCATTTTCAGGGTCAAAAGTCTGCTTGGGTTAGGATTTGTGTTTTTGATTGTATGCTTTTGTTTATTTACTTTTGTTTGAGGTTAATTTGTTTCAAAGTTTTGGTTGTTAAGGTTGTTTCTTCTTGGCTGGGATTTGTGGGGTAGACCGGTTGTCAGAACTGGGGTTAAGAGGTAGCAGGATGTCACAGTTTGAGTATCATTCTTATGATGAAAAGGCACTTTTGTTGTTGAAAAGAAAGGTTTTGCCATGTTTCTAAAGATGGCAAGATTTTACATTCACCTGATCTGCTTTAAAAGTTTGTTCCTTAGTTGGAACCCCTTAAATGAGAATGCTTTATCTCCAGTTCTCATTTGCTTTCTCTTGACAGTGCTCCTAGTTCTAATAATTACAAGCAACACTAAACACCCCACAGGGCTTGACCCATTAATTATGTTGAAGATTAGTTAGGCTAAGATTTGAAAAACGGGGGTGTTTATTGAAATGTAGTAGGTCTATTTTGTCTTTCTTCTTTCTCTTCTCCACCTGTGCTGCCACTCGTCTTCTTTCCCACTCAGCCAGGTTTCACTCTGTTACTCTTCCTCTGTCCACTCATTCTTTTTCTGATCTCACTAGTGCCAATCAGAGCAGGGGTCCAAGCGGGACATTTAGCCTGGGCGTCAAGCTCAAAGGAGGCCTCAAATTTAGACACTTGTTAATTTTTTGGCATTTGATAAGTTTTGCAACTTGGTTTCATGCGCATTCGTATCGGACCAAAATGTGATACACTCTCTCAGCTTAGAGCTGCAAATTTAAGCAAATAAGAGATGCAATTTGGTAAAAGACAATTTTCTTAACTTACTTTGTTTTCATGTATCATCATTTTTTATTTTTATTATGGCTAGGGGCCTCGAAAACTGGAAGTGGCCTGGGCCTTTCTGGACCTCTGAAAGGGCCTGGCTATCACCAACTTCTTTTCTCTGACCCACTTCCTTTCCTCTAGCCACAGAAAGTTTATTTGACGGAGAACACTCAACAAGAGCCCTTCATTCCAGTGGCCACTCCTTGTTAAAGATTACAAAAGTCCCCATCTGGTCCTGGAAATTAGGAACCAAACACTGTGGCTGTGGTCTTGAGCAGGACCCATGCCCCTCTTGGTGATGAAAAAGCAATCAAGGAAGTACTGCGCCCATTGTTTGAGATTAATAAAGACTCCCAAAGGGAGGGCAAGGGCCAGTTTCCTTCAAACAAGAAGCTGATAATCTCTTGTTTGATAAAGATAATTTCCTATAATAGCCAACTCCCACCCCTTTTGTTTCCAGCTGTACTTTTCTACTGCAGGAAAAGTAAACAATTGCATTTGCTGAAGGCAATGAAGTTGTCAGCAGTGTCAGGTTAGCACAGGACTGAAGAGACAGGTTGATTAGCTGCAGCAGGAGACCTGGAGGGGCTAAGGATGTTTGAGGGAAGATGCAGGACTGGCGCTAGGGTTTTAAGCGCCCTAGGCGGACGGCAATTTCGCCGCCCTGCGCGCTGGTCGCGCGGCTCTGGTGGAGCTGCTGCAGTGGTGTCTGCGGGAGGTCCACCGGAGCCGCGTGAGCAGCTGACCGTCCACAGGCATGACTGCGGCAGCTCCACGGGAGCTGCCTGCCGCCCCCTCTGGACACCCTGGAATGCGGGCTGCTGCGGAGGCGCCCTGACCCAGGGGACACCCTGGGCTGCCGGCTGCCGCCAGCAGCTCAGACTCCCTCTCTGTCCCAGCAGCAGTGGATGCTCAACCATTTAAAAAAAATTTGGGGGCGCTTTTTGGCGCCCTCAAATCTCGACGCCCTAGGCAACCGCCTAGTCCACCTAAATGGTTGCACCGGCCCTGAGAATATGGCATATTGCTAGACCAGGCCTGGAGCTTTTGGGCCAGATTTTGTCCTCATGAATGTTTCCAGCTCCAACTAACTTCGGTAGAAGCAATGCACGTGTCTGACAGGGCAGACTTTGGACTGAAGAATGTAGGTACAACGATGAGGCCAACTACTAATGAAGAGCTTATGTTTCACCATTGCTTGCATTGCCTTGCTTTGTATTTGTGGCTGTGCAACTCACTGTACTAAATTATGATACTTATTAATGGTGTGTTTGGATGACCCTGAATAGCTGACAATCACGGTCTGCTGAAGAGACTAGAATATTAACGATTAGAATGGTGCATCTTAATTTCAAATTTATAACAATTTTCTTTCTGTGGCACCTGCCATTCAGTGATGTCAAAGTGCCTTTAGAGCATTAGTGAATTAAGCCAAAGACAGTAGTGTATAAGACTTTCAGATAAGAAAAGATTGAAAAGCATAGGATGGTTCAATTTAGAAAGGAAACGAGAATGATAAATAATGAATGGTATAGAGATGGTAAATCAAGAGCTCATATGTATCCTCTCTCACAATATAGGAACAAGGGGATAACCGATGAATTTGAAAGGCAATAAGTTTGAAACCAACAAAAAGAAAAAAATATTTAACCATTGCATAATTAACCAGTGGAAATCACAGCCACAAATATTAACAAGGTCCATTATTTCCAAGAAAGAATTAGGTATGTGTCATGGGGCAAGTACACCCCGTCATCCTTTGGGATGGAGTGGAAGAGGGCATAACTCTGCGGTTGAGTTCAGATGACCACTCTTAGCCTCAGGTTAGTATGGCCTAATGGCCAGAGTCAATAAAGCAGCTCTCCCTCGCAGGGCTATGCTGCCTAATGGCAGGAATCAATATGGAAGCCCTCCCTGGCAGGGCCATGTGGCCCAGTGGCCAGAGTCGATACAACGGCCCACCCTCGCAGGAAGTGGATTTGCCACTAGGTCAGTGAGGAGCCATCTAAAACATGATGCCTTTGTCTGTTTCCACAACCGGACCAATGTCTAGCTGCACTGGCTTATTTCCTGATTTCTAGCGTCGATGTACACAAGTCTTTTGGATCTCTAGGGTTGTTGGCCTGTGGAGCTCCCAACAGCTCTATCCCTTTTGTGCTTCCACGGGTGGCTGGGTATCCACGTGGGTCTCAGCATGTTTGGGCTCCAGGCTCTGCAGCTCTTGGGAGGGAGCCTGCAATGTGTGTCCTTTCTCCTCAGTGGTCAGCCCTGACTGAGCTGGGCTGCTCCCTTTTATACTGAGGATCCAGTTCAAGCATGCACTGCAACGGCAAGGGGGCGTGGCTTCCTCTGTCCTCAATATGGGGTTAACCATTTCTTCTCCACTGTGGGGCAAGTACACCTTGTTACAGTATGTCACACTATCTAGAGTTGCTGACAACCATGAGTGCCTACCTCAGGGCAGATTGTCAAACAAGGCAGACACCCCAAACTGGTGATGTGTCCTATAATTAGATTTCATCAACTCAATAATAAATGTCAACTCCTGGATCACTATAATAGTCTTACCCTGGAGTCACAAACAGTCCCTTTAGACCTTCCAATCTATCTTGCCACCGAGACAAACTGCACTTAGTGATAAATGGTCACTTACACCGAAAATCACACCACATTCAGGTTGCTTCCAGTCCCAAGAGACCAGTCACTTACCCCAATCAATTGGTACCTAGATCTTACACTAATGAGTTACCATCTAAATCCTAAGAGCAGGGCCGTCCTTAGGCATAGGCAACATAGGCAGCTGCGTAGGGCACCTGAAAATTTGGGGCACCACTGGGTCTTAGTGTCCACCCTCTTGTTTTCCTATCCCTGTTCTGACCCTTCCTGCAGGCTCCCACAGATGGCTGCTCTAGCCTGGTGAGTCTTCCTTGGGAGAGAATCTAGTAGTTAAAAGTGAAAAAACCTCCAGCCTGCCAGACCTATTAGCACAACATTGAAACTGTTAAAGAGACATTCAAGGGGTAATAAAGCCATTTAACAGGCATTTGCCAACTCCAAGGAATATACTGACAGGTTTCAGAGTGGTAGTCCTGTTAGGCCATGTCTACATCTAAAATTTTGCAGCGCTGGTTGTTACAGCTGTATTAGTACAGCTGTATAGGGCCAGCGCTGCAGAGTGGCCACACTTACAGCAACCAGCGCTGCAAGTGGTGTTAGATGTGGCCACACTGCAGCGCTGTTGGGCGGCTTCAAGGGAGGTTCGGGGAACGCGAGAGCAAACTGCGGCGAAGCTGGTCTCCTTTCCCGGTTTGCTCTCTCGTTCCCCGAACTCCCGAACAAGCAGGTCTCCTTCCCTGCGGTTTGCTGGGTGGTTCGGGGAACGCGAGAGCAAACCCGGGAAAGGAGACCAGCTTCGCCGCGGTTTGCTCTCGCATTCCCCGAACAAGCAGGTCTCCTTCCCTGCGGTTTGCAGGGTGGTTCCGGGAAACGCGAGAGCAAACCGCGGCGAAGCTGGTCTCCTTCCCGGTTTGCTCTCGCGTTCCCGGAACCACCCAGCAAACCTCAGGGAAGGAGACCTGCTTGCTCGGGGTTCGGGGAACGCGAGAGCAAACCGCGGCGAAGCTGGTCTCCTTTCCCGGTTTGCTCTCGCGTTCCCGGAACCACCCAGCAAACCTCAGGGAAGGAGACCTGCTTGCTCGGGATTCGGGGAACGCGAGAGCAAACCGCAGCGAAGCTGGTCTCCTTTCCCGGTTTGCTCTCGCGTTCCCGGAACCACCCAGCAAACCTCAGGGAAGGAGACCTGCTTGCTCGGGGTTCGGGGAACGCGAGAGCAAACCGGGGAAGGAGACCAGCTTGATTACCAGAGGCTTCCTCAGGTATGCTGGGATACCTGCTTATTCCACGGAGGTCAAGAAAAGCGCTGTTAAGTGTCTATATTTGATTACCAGTGCTGGATCACCAGCGCTGGATCCTCTACACCCGAGACAAAACGGGAGTACGGCCAGCGCTGCAAACAGGGAGTTGCAGCGCTGGTGGTGCCCTGCAGATGTGTACACCTCCTAAGTTGCAGCGCTGTAACTCCCTCACCAGCGCTGCAACTTTCTGATGTAGACAAGCCCGATGTGTACACCTCCTAAGTTGCAGCGCTGTAACTCCCTCACCAGCGCTGCAACTTTCTGATGTAGACAAGCCCTTAGTCTGTATCAGCAAAAACAAGGATGAGTCCTTGTGTCACCTCAAAGACTAACAAATTATTTGGGCATAAGCTTTTGTGGACTAGAATCCATTTCATCAGATGTCCACAAAAGCTTATGCCCAAATAAATTTTTATACTGTCAGTTTCTGACTTTACTGACAAAAACAGTTGTGCATTAATGTAATATTTACACAGAACATGTCAGTCTACAGGACCTTAGTTTAAAATTTGCTTTAAAAATATTTCATTAGTGAGCAGGTGAAGATTATAAAATCACATTTCTAAAAAATGCTTGCATAGAGTTTTAGATGCACAATCATCTTTAGCCTTAAATGTGTGGATCTTCAGACATAGTTTTTTAAATAAATCCTTCAAAAGACCTCCCTTATCTAAAATACACATTTTAATTACTATAGTTAAAAAAAAAGTGCTTCCAAGTCTTCCTGTCCTTTCTGTCCATCCCTTCACCACCTCTCCCCCCACTCCCCACTGAAGAGAGCCCTTAAAGGGACAACAGTCCTTCCCTTCCAGATAACTGGACAAAGAGTTCCCTTTCTTTACTTCTGACTATCCGACAAACTAGTTTTAAAAGAACCCTCCAGCAAAATCAGTACCTTAGTAAGACAAAATCCTTGTTATACCTAAAATTTTTGGAAACATTTTTTTAAAGTTGGTGAAATTTCATAACCATGTCTCTTGTTATGGAGATCACACAAAGTAAATTACTGTTCCCTTTTTCTAAAAGCAATGAACATTGTTATGAACACACTAAACCTGTATGATTAATTTAAAAGAATGTCTTTGTTTCAGTGAGTTAAATATGTAGTAATCTGGAATGCTGGCTTAAGATTTGAGTACATTTAAAATATAAATTCAATTTAGAAATACTGATGAAGAAAATGTAAAACAGAGAAGAGCTGCATCATGTATTCCATTATATGTAATGTTGTATTCAGCAGGACAGCTGACTCACCCTTACTACGAAGTTTTTGCAAATAAATCTCTGACAAACTTCAGGGCATATCAAAAAACCTGTGACTGACATTTTTTATTCCCAAATTTTAGTGCTTTTAATTAGGTACTTTCTTCATGTCCATTCTGCATGAGGGAGAGTGCATGGAAGTCTCTGCGGGGAACTGTGACTCTCCGCCACCATGAGGCAGGCTGGGCATCTCATTATCCTTTGCTGTCAAGTCCCTCCTCCCCCTCCCCCACCAGGCTGTGAGCTTGGGCTGCCATCCGGCATAGGGGCACCAGTTTAATAATACTGCGTAGGGCCCCATAAATCCTAAGGACGGCCCTGCCTAAGAGTCATCTGTCAATACAAAGTGTCTTTCAGGGCAGACCCAGACGAAAGCCCCTGGGGATCTCTGGCTTCAGTTTACAGTCTCTGGCTCTTCAGAGTTCAAACAGGCAAAAAGATGGAAAAAATTCCTGTGGTTTTGTTTTATTTCTTTAATTTAGCTTCCAAGCCCATGGGATGAACTTCCTTGCCTGTAACATTTCCCAGGTGCGATAGGGCCATTAACCAATCCTTTGTATTGTGATGATCCTTGATGACCCATCTGATTTTGATAGTCCTTCTGGGTGGGCATGAGCAATGATTTCCATGCCCAAGTTCAGAGCAAACGTTTTCAGTTATAAAGCAAAACTTACATATTTTCTTATGACATGGAATACAGACATTGCAATGAATGCAGCAACTTAAAAACATGTCATAGTCTAAACACTGAACACATTCTTAAAAGACTAATACCTAGTCTGAGCAAAATTAACATACAGGTGAACTGGTCTAGGTTCCAGCTATGAGTTTGTTAGTTCTTAATTGTGGTATAATTAGGAATTAAGTTGGGAAATAAATATTTGATAATAGGTTCTTCAATCTAGAACAGAAAAAGGTATAACATGATCCAGTGGCTGGAAGTTGAAGCTAGACAAATTCAGACTGAAAATAAGGTGTAAATTTACAACGAGAGTAATTAATATAACTATTTACCAAGGGTTGTGGTGGGTTCTCCATCACAGGCAATTTTAAAATCAAGGTAGGATGTTTTTCTAAAAGATCTGCTCTAGGCATTTTTTCAGGGGAACTCTATGGCCTATTTATATAGGAGGTCAGACTAGCTGATCACAATGGTCCCTTCTGGCCTTGGAATCTATGGAAAAAGTGTTTATCTATAATAATACTCCTGGGGAAATTCTGCGCTACTGCACAAGTGCAGAATTCATGTGCCGCACAGAATTTCCTCCCTCCAGTTTCACCCAGCACTAACTTGCAAAGAAACAGGCAAGCCTTCTTAACTGGCCTTCTGGCTCTTGATTGGTCAGTAAGTCCTCCTGGCCCTTTTAGGCCAGTGGTGAACTATTTTATTGATAACCTGGTCTAAATGAGTTTTCCTTAACCAGGGGTGTCAAGGGCCTGAATCCTCCACCAGGTGGCAGAGATAGACCCCATCACAATGATACATACCATCCTTCCATACTAAACCACTAGGATCTGGGCTACAGCTTCCTTTACATACATTCTCCCTGGAACCAGCGCTGGGGTCAGCGATAATTGCAGCGGGGACTGTTTCCTCAGAACACTTCTGTGGCTGTAAATCAGGGCCGGCTTTAGGAACTGTGGGGCCCGATTCGAATTCCCAGCAGCGGTCCAGGTCTTTGGCGGCACTTTGGCAGCGAAGGGTCCTTCCCTCATTCCAGGTCTTCCGCGGACCCTCTGCTGCCGAAAGTGTGTGCACTTGGGGGAGGGACAGTGCCTCCTGGCACACAAAACTGGGACTGTGCAACAAGGTACCATTTATTTCCTCTCTGCCATTTTTTTATGCTACTTCCTTACAGCACATGAGGATTCCGTGGAGGTGTCCCATTCAGCTACTAAACAGGCTCAACCCTGCTTAGTTTTTGTGCTCCTGAAATCACAGCTCAAGGAGAAAGTCTTGAATTAACTTAAATTTCATTTCATGGGGTTTACTCTCAGAGAAGGGTGAGGGCAGGCATCAGAATCTGTCCTTATATAAGTAACCTATGTGACATCAATGGGAGTAAATAAGGCAAGTAGGATTTGCCCCACATAATCAGCTTCACATGCCAGTTTGGTTTATTTACTATGGATGTGCTGGTAGGATTGTCTGCTGAGAGAGCATGTGTAAGGGAGAGTCCACAATAATCATGAGGTTTTCTCTATTTTTATTGCCTCTTTGTGCCTTTGGGATTTTTTTACTATTTTCCATTCTGCTCCTGCTGCAGTTGCTGAATGCTAGGCTATTACTGCAACTAGAGGCATTTATGCTGAGGAAAAAGTCTGACTATTCATTGTGAGTTTCCTAAGAGCCTATGGGGGAAGCCACTCACCAGTCCTGAGTCTACGGATTAAAGTAAATAATGTAGCATAATATTTTTAGCAAATGTCATTACAAACCAATATCAATAGAGGAGGAGAACATACATTCCCTGGCTGGGAAATTAAAAGTTACTGAACAGGACATTTCCTTGGTTATCCCTTTATACATAAATCAGTACCAAACAACTAACACTTTTTTTGCTAGACATTTACCCATCAGATATGTCAGTCCCTCTACCTGTCTGATCAAAATACATTATGAGTAGGGTCCATTTTTGTAAATTTCACAGTGATAATGTTTTAAACATTTTTAATTTTACGATTTCACATATTAAAATCTCAAATTTCACAGTGTTGTAACAAACCACGAATATGTATTTAAAATACAGCAAAAATATAAACATGTAAAGCCCTTAAGACTCAGCTTTTCTCAAACTGGGGTCCTGACCCAAAAAGGGGTTGCAGAGCTGTTGTAGGGGGCTGTGATATTGCCACCCTTCTGCATTGCCTTCAGAGCTGGGTGGCTGGAGAGTGGCAGCTGCTGGCCAGGTGCCCAGCTCTAAGAACCCACACCAGCAGAAGTGCAGAAGTAAGGGTGGCATGGTATAGTGGCAGCAGTATTGCCACCCTTACTTTTGCGCTGCTGCTGGTGGTGGCACTGCCTTTAGAGCTGGGTGCCTAGCCAGCAGCTGTTGCTCTCCAGCCTTCCAGCTCTGAAGGACAGGGTAAAAGTAGACAAAAGACCAGATTTTATAGGGGAGACCAGATTTCACGGTCTGTGACACATTTTTCACGGCCATGAATTTGGTAGGGCCCTAATTATGACCTAGGGTTGCACCCAAAGCTGGGCATCTGAACACTTGCAAGTTCTGGATGTGGTCGGACCAAAAGCTGCAAAGTTTAGACCACATCTACTTTCAATTTACACAGACAATCCTACTCCCGCTGGTATCAATGGCTAGTTTATTGGCTTCAATACTGTGTGTCAAGTCAAGTCTGTTGACTTTAATCAGAGCAGGATTGAACCCACAGTGCTGTGCTACTTAGTAACTGTGCTATGTTTTCGTGGAGTATTATCCATTGCATTTTTAAAGATCTGAGAGGACTGATCTTTTGAGCAACACGACTGGGATTTAAAATAATCTTTTCAGTATTCCCCCCTTTTCCTCCTCCCCCATACCACTCAAAATTCAAATCCATAGTGGAGTTCAAATATCAGTACTCTTTGCCCTCAGATATCCCTGCTTTAGAAATGAGGACAACATGAACCCATAAAAGCCAGAAACAAAGTCCCCGAGTCTGGAAAAACAAAGCTATAAATTAATGATCAATTATAGTGATAAAGCTTAAGGGAAATAAAAATGAAAGTGCTTTTTTCTGCGCGTGTTAGAATAGAATACAAAGCGCATCAAAGTTCTTAGGTGTAATTAAAACTATTGTTTTAGAGCTTAATAATTTAGCTTGATGTTTGAGCCTTTCTTCTCCTCCTCCCACTGAAGACAATGGGATTTGGCAAAATTTTGGATCTTTTGCTTTTTAACTTTTGTGTGTTTAAACTGAAACTGCTAGGGAGGCTTAATTGTTTCATGATGATTTTTACACAACACAATTTTTCTCATCTTCCTGAGGACTCAATCCTATCATTCATTGGTTCCACTAAAAAGGCTCAGTAACGACTACCTTTATTAAATATTTTTAATACAGTACTAGATTGCACTCTTCAGTTTTATGTAATTTAACAATAATTTCTTTTAACTTTAGAATGAAACACCAGCAACTGCCTTTTGCTTATAGCAATCCCCTTCAAAATTGCTACTGGGAGTAGCATTTCTTACAAGCTTATCTGTGTTGTGCATTTAGAACGAGAAAATGATCACCAGTAACTTGGGTCTTTTACTCAGAACTAATCTCTTCATGCGACAGCACTAAAAGCTTTTTCCTAACATTTCCCAAGAATCATTATATAATAGCAATAAGATTTTAAAGAGATGGTATTTCTTTTAAGGGGAGACCAATTGCATGAATTTTGCATCAAAAAGGTATTGGGTGTGTTGAGGAATATATTGATTCCTCCCACACTGAAGATATGCTAGAGTGTGTCACGTTTTTGAACTGAAAGATACTCAGAGGCCTTTTTCCATGTATGCAAAAGAAAATTTATAATTATTATTTAAAAATTACAATGAATAATATTGTTCTGCATTCACACTCTAGATCAGCTAAGTCTAAGCATGAGAGCAGTCCCACTGACTTCAACATGCTTAAATTACCCGCACACTTAAATACCTTGCTGAACTGGAATCTATTGGTTTTATAGCATTTATTATCTTATGCACTAATACTGTTGATGAATTGGATGAAACCTTGTTATGGGTTGAGTTAAAACCTACTTAAACACTGATGTGTGAACACTTCCTTCATTTAAGAGAGTTTTAAGAAACATTAAAGGCCACATGCAAACCAAGGCCTAACAGAATCTGCAAAGAAACTAGCACTATGTGTACAGGGGATGCCAGTGAGTATTGTGACCAGGTGTGTGTCCGGGAAGCTGCACACATAGTAACTACAAACAGTAAAGAACAGAGAGACTTGAAAGAGGATGAGGCAAAAAGCAAGGAAGCCAAGTAGTAGCTGGTTAGCACAGTATGACCCTGTAAAAAGCTAGAGACAAAGTTTTTGGGTCTGTTGGCTAAAGAGACTTGAGACTGTAAACTAAGAAACTGCTCCTTTTGTTCTTGGTTCCTCCTATGCTCAGAGAAACACGGCTTTGTACATTCCTTGTAAATAAACCAAACCGCATCAGAGAAATACTTGACCATCATCAATTTCTGCTCCAGTCTGGAACATCCTCAGAGCCTCAAACTTTCACTGTCTGCTCAAGTGAAAAAGGGACACTGATACTATATATAACATATAGTTTAGTTCTTCAGTATTGTCACTTATCTGTTCCTTCTAGCTAGATTTGGAGAGGAAACTACTGCAGTACTACTTAAATCTCTCTAATCTTTTGGCACTAAAACAATTATATATCTGACATGGCATGGATTTCTTCTCTCTGACTTTTATATAAAGACCTTAGTGCACTTTTCAATGAGTAGAAGATAGAATGCCTATATTTAGGCAACCTGTCTAATCTATAAAAGCAATGTTAAACTCATAACAGTAACCCTGTGAAAGTGGCATTGTGTGGTTTCCTGATTATCCTTCAATAATTTCATATTTGGTTTGCTCAGTATACAAGTTGTCATGGATCCGCAGGATCAGTGCCCCCAGCTTTGGAACAGTCTCTAGGAAGAACTCCTTTAGTGTGCCAGACCTCCAACGGGTCTGATTCTTCCTGTGCCAGCTAGGCCATCTGGCCTCACTGCCTCCTTAGACTGAACCTCTAGGCTCCAGCACTCCTGTTTCACACCATGAGCTCTGTTCACCGAGTCCAACTGAGACAGACTCCTAACAGAGACCTGTACATGCCTCAGGGATTAATGCACCTCATCAAGCATTTGCAGTGACACTCAAAAAGCATTGCCCAAACACTAGGGTTTATTAATCAACTGGAACACAGCATAGGAAGTCCTTAGGTTAGCACAGCGATGGGAAGGTTAAAGCATAGAACATTCTGGTAAGCCCAGAGCCCAGCCAAGCTGTGGTAAACCCCACTGTCTGTATTTCAATCTGACCTTCTTTGTTAGATCCCAGGTGAGAGCCCTGAATCCTTCCAGCAGCCAACTCTTATCCCCCCAGCTCATGCCTTCCCAGTCCTCTGTTCTTGAGCTGGGAAATATTGCTCAGCTTCCCTTCTGAGAGGTGGGGAAATCCATCTCCCTCTGGGTGGTTGGTTGCTAGGTGTCAGTGTCCTGGTGACTGGATTTGCCATTTTCTTCTTAGATTCTCCACTGATATGGGATTGATCTCAGCCACTCTTTTTCCAATGACCCATGCAGGTTCAGACAGCTAGATGACATTCATGTTTCTTAGTCTGCCCTGAGAGCAAACAGTCCTTTCCCATCCCCACTGGGTAATCATTCAAAACATAGGAAACTGAGGCACACATAGAGGTCATAAAAATATTACAGAAAATTCCCACTTTTTCACACAAGTAAAAAGATTTTTTTCTTATACTACAAGTCCTGCAAACTCACCCTAGGACCTGATGTGACAAGCTGGCTTTTTTCTGACTCATACACTATAAATATTCTGCAACTGGTACTTGGTTAACAACTCCACTGACAATACGTGAACCAGAAGAGAACCTAGCTCTCTATTCCAGAGCTGTATTGGGTGGGATGTTCACCCCACACTTGCTGTGAAAGGGTTAATTATCCAGACAGGCCACAGCTGAGAGGAATCAGGTGGTGAAGCAATTTCCTGATTGAGAGAGGGAGCCCAGCTGGGAGTAAGGAGCTGGGCTGGACTTATAAAAACTGGAAATTGGAAGCAGAAAGGGGCTCCTGGGAAAGTCTGTAGTCATTCCCTGAGAGAAGGAAGGAGTGTCTGGAAACTACAAGGACAGGTAACCCCCAGTTGCTCCCTAGGAGCGGGGAGGATACCAAAACCAGAGAGGGGAAAATGCTATATAGCAGGGGTTCTCAAACTTCATTGCACTGTGACCTACTTCTGACAACAAAAATTAATATATGACCCCAAGGAGGGGGGGGGACTGAAGCCTGAGCCTGCCCAAGCCCTGCTGCCCTGAGGGGCTAAAGCCAAAGCCTGAGCCCTGCTGCCATGGGGGGAATAATGCCAAAGCCTACGGGCTTCAGCACTGGGCGGAGGGCATGTAACCTGAGCCCTGCTACCCAGGGCTGAAGCTTGGGATTTGGCTTTGTCCCTGGCAGGGCTGGTGCAACCCATTAGGTGACCTAGGCAATCGCCTAGGGCGCTAACATTTGGGGGGCAGTGACCACGCTCGGTTGGATCTTTGGCCACCCCGGTTGTTGGCGGCATTTCGGGGCTGGAACTTTCTGCCGGCTCTGTCGGGGGTGGCATTTTGGGGGCAGGACCTTCTGTTGTCTAGGGCGCCAAAAAAGCTGGTGGCGCTCCTGGGCCCCAGCTGGGCTAGCACCAGCTCTTGTGACCCACTTTGGGGTCCTGACTCACAGTTTGAGAACCCCTGCTAAATGGTAAGGAAAGGGCTCAGGGAAAGGCAGTAAGGGTCCAGAAAGGAATGACCTTGACTGCTGACTAGAGGGTTCTGAGCTGGAATCTGGAGTAGAGGATGGGCCCAGGCTCCTTTGCTAGCTACTGAGGGAGGCGGTGAGTGCCAGGATTACTGAGGAAACCCTTTGGTACCTTGGAAGGGTGAAATGTGTGTTGTGACCTGGCTAGAGGACTGAGTCATGAAGAGGCAGCAGCCCTACTCATGGAGCAAGAAAGGGGCTGCAGGCCCAGACAAAGAGGTGAGGAGATGGTGTGCAGTTATGGGAAGGAGTGTTGACCTCACAAGCTATTCCCTAGAGTGACCAGGAGAAGGCACCATTCTAGTGATGAGTGGAGCACCCCATCACAGGTCCTGAAGGGTGGATAGAAGTGAAAGAAATACAAAGATAGGGCCTATCCCTGAAAACTAGATGTTCACAGGCTTTCTGTGGGAGTTCTGCACATGGTAGGGCTGAATGATTTGGTTCTTTATTTGTCGCTAAAGAAGCAGATGTATCCTGGAATAAGCACACATAAGCTGATTAAGAATACACCTTCTTAATATTTAGTTAGTCAAAACTTATAGCTGCTCTATGGGTCTGATCCAAAGCTCAGCAAAGTCAGTGGGACTTTTCCCATTGGCTTCAATAGGTTTTGGATCAGGCCTTATAGTATTCATATTTTTAAGTAAAATAAAATGTTTAGGGTCAGATAGTGGCTTTTAGGCACAGACCCATGTTGGGAGTACTGCAGGAGCATCCCACCCCAGCAGGAGATCTAGCAATCATCATGACTAATTTGAGCATGATGCTTTGAAGAAGGTCGGGGAATACGTCCTCTGCATTCACCCTGTTAGAGTCTGCAGTGGGATGGGACTGGTGTACGGAACATAATCTTTTCCCCTCTGGAGAGAACAGTGCTGCTGCTGGTGCTAGCATGGCATAGTCCCTGTGCTTACGGGAACATAAGGTCAGCAGCTGTGCACAGCCCTTTCTGGGCCTGTTCCTTCTCTCTTGTGCATCTGTATAGCAGCAGGCACAATCTTTTGTAGGTCCTCTATACAATATTGAAGTTGTTCTCCAATGATAGGCACAAGACCATCCTTCCTAAGACAGTGATCTCAGACTCAGCAGAAATATTCCCAGTGACTCTCTGTGAGATCTTGGGTAAATCACTTACGCCTATTTTTTTTAAAAAGGTGTTTAAGCATTGCTGCACTCAGTCTTGCAATGTGCAAAGAATTTAGGATCCTGACTGTCAACAGGATTTAGGCTCCTAAGTGCCCAAATCCCATTTGAAAGTGAAATTTAGGCTATAAGTCAGTTAAGCATTGTGACACTGAGCACAGCAGTGCCGGAATACCTTAAAAATCTGGGCCTTCATCTCTGTGCCTCAGTTACTCATCCCTGAAATAGAGCTTAATACATTTCTGTACCTCATGCACATTATGAAAATATATTCATTTAAGGTTTGTGATCTGCTCAGATACCATGATAATGAATGCCACAGAGAAGTCTATAAATGAGGAACTGTTTTATACAGTATGCCCTTTTTAATGGGAAATTGGAACCCATGGAAACTTAAGGTTTTTGTAATTATTTCTTATTGTGGGTCTAATCCTGAAGCCCTTACAGCAAAACTCACACCAGCTTCTAATGGGATCAAGAATTTTCAGTGCTATTCAAATTTGCCATGCCTATAAGTGTGCACCATAAGCCCATGGGTTTCAGAAGGAAAGTGGAAAGAAGGAGGCATTCATGCTTGTTGCGGACTGCATGCCTGTGGGAGCTTAACGACACTTTGAAGTGATTGTTCAAGGAAAGATTAGAAAAAAGGGAATGTAAAAAATGCCTGGAGAGATTGATGTTCTCCCATAATTGGAAGAAACAGAGCCGGTGTGGTTTGTGTGACTTTTAAAGACCTGTCAGGAGTGCTAATAAAGGATTTCAGTGAGCAGGAAAATGTAGCTGGAATCACAAGACTACTCATTAAATCCAGTATGAATCAATAGATAAATCATAACTGATTGATATAAATTTTCAAGGGACACTATTAAATAAGAGGGCTCCTAATCTTTCCTACCTTAAAATTCTTCTACTCTAGAGTAAGGTGGATGACACTTAGAAATTGAGGATCCGCTTCTCTTGTCATGCCAGTAAAATGACAGTGGGTGAAATCCTAGCCTTGTTGAAGTAAATGGAAATTTTGCTGTTTACTTTAATGGGGCTAGGATTTCACTCATTGACTCTAATGCATTAACTCTGATTTACACCATGGTGAGAGAAACATCAGGCCCTGAGGGTCCTGAAGGATGGTTGGCATCAGTCACAAGAGTGAAATGCCTGCAAGCTGCATTGAAACTCTTAAAGAAAAAACACCATTAATAGAGACTCAAATTAAATGTTTACCTCCAAATTTAAAAAAAAAAAGGATGAAAAAAAAATGCTACCATGGCTAAACAGAGTATAAGAGGTGGTTAGAGGCAAAAAGGCATCCTTTAAAAATTGGAAGACAAATCCCACTGAGGAAAATAGAAAGGGCTGTAAACTCTGGCAAGTTAAGTGTAAAAGTATAATTAAGCAGGCCAAAAAAGATTCTGAAGAGCAACTAGCAGAAGACACAAAGTAATAGCAAAATTAAGTACATCAGAAGCAGGAAGCCTGCCACACAGTCAGTGGGGACCCTGGATGATTGAGGTGCCAGAATAGCACTCCAGAAAGACAAGACCGTTGCAGAGAAGCTAAATGAATTCTTTGCATCAGTCTTCACTGTAGAGGAATTGAGGGAGACTTCCCACAACTGAACCATTCTTTTTAGGTGACTCTGAGGAACTGTCTCAGATTGAGGAGGCTTTGTAACAAATCAATAAATTAAACAGTAATAAGTCACCAGGACCAGATGGTATTCACCCAAGAGTCCTGAAAACTCAAATATGAAAGTGCAGAACTATTAACTGAGGTATGTAACCTATCACTTAAATCAGGTACTGTACTATGTGACTGGAGGATAGCTAATATGACACCAATTAAAAAAAAAAGAGGCTCCAGAGATGATCTTGGCAATTACAGGCCAATAAGCTTAACTTCAGTACCAGGCAAAGTGGTTAAAACTGTAGTAAAGAACAGAATTATTGGACACGTAGATAAATATGATTAGTTGGGGAAGAATCAACATAGTTTTTATGAAGGGAAATTATGCCTCACCAATCTATTAGAATTCTTTGAGGAGGTCAACAAACATGTGGACAAGGAGGATCTAGTGAATATATTGTACTTGGATTTACAGAAGGCCTTTGAAAAGGTCCTTCACCAAAGGCTCTTAAGTAATGTAAGCAGTCATGGGATAACAGGGAAGGTCCTCTCATGGATAATTAACTGGTTAAAAACCAGGAAACAGAGGGTAGGAATAAATGGTCAGTTTTCACAATGGAGAGGGGTAAACAACAGTGTCCCCCAGGGATCTATAGTGGGACCAGTGTTTTGAATATATTCATAAATGATCTAGAAAAAGAGAAACTGTAAAATCTGAAGATGATACAAAACTACCCAAGATAGCTAAGTCCAATGCAGACTGCAAAGAGATACAAAGGGATCTCACAAAGCTAGGTGACTGGGTAAGAAAATGGCAGACGAAATTCACTGTTGATAAATGCAAATCAGTGCACATTAGAAAACGTAATCCCAACTATACAAACAAAATGATGGGTTCTAAATTAGCTGTTCTCCCTCAAGAAAGAGATTGTGGAGTCATTGTGTATATTTCTCTGAAAACATCTGCTTAATGTGCAGTGGCAGTCAAAAAAGCTAACAGAATATTAGGAACCACTAGGAAAGGGGTAGATAATAAGACAGAAAATATCATACTACTACTATATAAATCCAAGGTATGCCCAGACCTTGAATACTATGTGCAGTTCTGGACAGTGTGTTCCACATCTGCTCTGCCACGTGCCCAAGGGGTTGGCATGTCTTTAAATAAACCCATTATAGGTCCTTGCCTTTAACTATCACAGTATCAATTTTATTTAATCTTTTACCTCTCTTGCATCCCGCAGCTTGCCGCCCCAGGCACATGCTTGGTGCGCTGATGCTTGGAGCTGCCCCTGGCCACCAGCCACCTAGGAATTTAATTATTTCCAGGTGGGTCTGAGTTGGCTCATTCTTCCTTATAGGTAGGCTGGACCCCCATTGCCCTTAAAGGGCCAGTCCCTGTCACAGAGTGAAAATTGACATTTGGAGAGAGAAGTAGGGTTCTTTCTTGCTTCTGTGTGATGTATAAAGAAGGCCTTATGGATTTTTTTCTTATATGGTATTTCCTCATCTCTGTTTTTACCTTTGATTTATTCAGAATATCTAGCTTTGGGTTCTTTACTTGTGCTGGTGATCTTAAAAATTAAAGTGGGAGCTTTTTGGTCCCTCAATTTAAGAGAGAGGTATATGTATAAACTCTTACAGAGGAAGCTTTCGTCCCAGGTGTGTAGTGGGAGTGTGAGCTGCATAGGTGTTTAAAACAACAACAGCCCTGGAGTTTTAGACAGTGACTAAAAATCCAGTTTCCAGTACCTGCTGGAAAGACTCCCACTGACTTGAATGGACAAAAGAACAGGACCTCAGTGCCTCACATTTCCATCACTTATGATGCCTTAGTCACACCCATCCGCCAAGGAAACATAGAAGCTAAGGCCTTTTATTTCTAATGGCAAATAAATAAATTGAAAAAGCAGAAAAATAATTGATTTGCTTAAAACAAAACACCAAGTTTTATTTTCTTTTGCCAATAAGCTTTAAGTTCAGTACAACGTGTGTGTCAGGGCAATTAAAAAAATTATCAGATGTTTGCTAGATGGGCAGTGGAAATATTGAGGGAGAGGGGAACTGTATTTTCTAGCTTCTCGGAGGTTAAAAGCAATGCTGAGTATCATAAATGTTAAATTAGTAAAAATACTTCACTTTTCTAACCGTAATAAAACATTGTCTCACATCCTGATATCTCAGGAATCCTCTGTATAAACTGTTTGAAAATATTTTTCACTCACATCAAAACAAAAACACTTTTGTCTCATGAGATGAAAAATATTTTTCATTTAATAACTCCATGATATGCATATTATGATAATTACAGTATATTTACAGATGAAACCATATGCTCTTGCTAGGAGGCAGGTTAATCATTTAAAAACTCCTAGTTTCAACAAAGGCTTTTATGGTGTTTAGAATTAGATAAAATACATCTGGGAAGAAAAGGGCTCTTTGCTGTTGGCAATAAATCTGTGATCAATATCTCTGTCAGCCATTAGCAGCAATATTACAGCAACTCTTGTACATTTTAGCCTTGATGTCTGGCATCCACACTTTTAAAACACTGGCTAGTTTGCTATTTGTAGGCAACATGAAGGAGAATTCCTAATCAAACTACCTAAGAGATTGTTTGTTTGTTTTTTTGTTTTTGTTTTTTAGTTTATCCCCCTGTATAAGACTTGAAATTTGTCAATGCTTAGTACACTGAGTGTGTTATACCTTACAGTTTGGAGCTCCTGAGTGGTTATCTCCACATTTATTGGCAAATAAATGCTCTTTTCTCTCTTTTTTTTAAAAATCATTTTACAGTGACCTCTTGTGATTAGTTGGGTTAATCACAAATATGTATTGGAAATATATTCCCTTCTGCTCATACCTCAATTTCTGTCATTTAAATTATCTGTGTCACACACAGAACAGATGAGTTGTTTTAGTTATTCTTATAAATTCTATACCTCACTTATATAGACTCAGGAAACAAGAAACCAAAGTCAACACTTTCAAAATTGGGTCCATATCTAGAGTAGGGTTGCCAGGCGTCCATTTTTTGACTGGAATGGCCAGTCGAAATGGGACCTTGGTGGCTGCCCATTAAAAGTCCAGTCAGTGACGCAATGGGTACCCAGGGCTGAGGTACGCTTCCTGCCTGCCTTAGCTCCATGCATCTCTCAGAAGTGATCACCAGGTCCCTGCAGTCCCTAGATGCATGGGCAGCCTGGAAGGCTCTGTATGCTGCCCCTGCCCCGAGGACTGGCTCTGCAACTCCCATTGGCCAGGAGCCATGACCAATGGGAGCTGCAGGTACAGAGCCTATGGGTGCAAGGGCAGTGCATGGAGCCTTCCTGGCTGCCCATGCATCTAGGGGCTGCAGGGACCTGGCAGCTGCTACCCAGGAGCCATGGTAAGTGCTGTCGAGACCCTGAACCCTCTCCCACATCCCTGCCCCAACCCTGAGTCCCTGCACCCAAACTCCCGCCCAGAGCCCCCCGCAAAACCCAACACCAGAACAGAGGGCAGCCAGTCACCAGAGGTAGCAGTCAGTAGCCAATAGAGAGGGGTCAGGGGCTGCATTTCTCACAGCAGTATGCCCATGGGGCCAGGTGAGGAGGCATGGCATATGGAGGGAGACAGACAAAGCAGGGTACATGAGGCTGTTGTGGGGGGTCACATAGACTGGTGGATAGATTGGAATGGGGGCTGAATGGGAGTGGGGATGCAGGGAGGCAGGAGGATGCAAGGCCACATGGGGGTGGGATGGTTGAGAGGGGGTACAGGCCACATGAGGACAAAGGGAGGGGGTGCAGGGGGACAGGGGGGAAGGGGTGCAGAGCCTATGGGGATGGAGGAGAGGGGGATACAGAAACACATGGGGATAGTCATAGGTGCACTCTGTGGGTGCTCTGGTCCTGAGCCCCCACCGGAAGCCCCCACACTATATCCCCCCCACCTCTCTGGCACCTCCTGCCCACTGGTGGGCCCCACTGATCAGCACCTCCCCCTCCCTCCTTCCCTGTGCCTACCATGAACAGCTATTTTGCAGCATGCAGGAGGAAGGAGGGAGAAGCTAGGATGCAGCGCACTCGGGTGAGGGGACAGGGGTAGGGTGTAACTAGGTGGGAAGAGGTAGCATGGGGCCTTGGGAGAAGGCATGGAGTGGGGGCAGAGCAGGGGGTCAAGCACCCCCTGACACTTTGGAAATTTGGTGCCTGTGGGGGCAGGGGCCATTGTGCCTGACTAAATGGGAGAGGCTAGAGATCAGCCAGGGTTTGCATGGGGGAGATTTCCCAACTCCCTAACAATTCCTTTCACCTCCAAAAAACCTGTTGTATACTTCTCTCACAACCCTCCAGGTCTGCTCCCAGGCTCCTTCCCAGAAATTACTTTCCTCTCCCTCAGCTCCTCCGTTATTCCTGACTCCCCCGCCAAAACTTTACACTGCTTCTGAGGGCTGCGGGAAAATGTTTCTGTACTGTAGTTTAAATAAATAATTATTCAAAGTTCTGTATTCATATGTCCAGTAAGCAATCTATTTGTCCACATTTCCTGAATCATTTTTGTTGTCTGTATGGTTACAGACATACTTCCTGACATTTATTTTTAAATAAATTACTGAAATAATTGAAACTGGTGTGACTATATTGTGTTATTTTGACAAATAAAATATGAAGAATTTTGTAGAATTTGTGCTCAGAATTTTTATATTTTTTGGAGTAGAATTCCCCCTGGACTACATTTGGCAGCAGGTTAGAGATAATGTTAACCCTCTAATAAGGAAGCTAATTACAGGAAGGGAAAATTGGGAGGGAAAAATACTTCGAATGTTTGATTTTTAACCAAATAGTTTTATATAAATTGTCTCAACTAGTATGATTCATCAACTTTTCTTTTATTTAAGTATGATAATGGGGGGAAAAGTCATTTATTTTGCTATTCTTAGTTTTGTATTTTTCTTGTAACAGGGTTTTAAAAACATTTATATACTTAACTGAGTGGTTGGTTAATTGGTTAGCTGGCTAGCTAACAGTGATTTCAGCTGGAATCCATGCAGACTGTTCCTCCTCTGCTGAAAATTTCTACAAGCAAGTGGAGGGAAGATGTTGCTTTTGACTCAGCAGACTGTATATATTTGGTGATCAGAGACTAACTGAGCGGGGCCGGCTCCAGCATTTTTGCTGCCCTAAGCAGCGGGGGAAAAAAATAATAGCCGTGATTGGCACTTCTACCACCACTGCTTCATTCTTTGGCAGCAATTCAGCGGCAGGTTCTTCCCTCTGAGAGGGACTGAGGGACCCGCGCCGAATTGCCGCTGAAGAGCCAGATATGCCGCCCCTTTCCATGGGCTGCCCAAGCTCCTGCTTGCTGTGCTGGTGCCTGGAGCTGGCCCTGTAACTGAGACTCAGGTGAACTCAATTTTAGGCTAGGTCTACACTGGGTAGGGGAGGCGGGGGGTGTCGACCTAAGATACGCAACTTCAGCTACGCTATCGGCATATCTTAGGTCGATTTTTCCATGGCTGTGAGTACAGTGGCGAGTCGACCGCTGCCACTCCCCTGTCGACTCCGCTTCCTCCTCTCACCACGGTGGAGTTCCAGAGTCAATGGCAGACACAATAAATCGATCCCCGATCCAGCGGGTAGTGTAGACGTACCCTAAGCTTTTGGAAACTGAGTTTGTTCTTTCTGTATTTCTGTGGGGACTGAGCTGTTTAGATTTAATTTGTTTTCTTTATTTCTGTTTATGTATAACTGTGAAGATATTGTATATGGATCACAGAGTACTAGGTTATGTTTTAAAACAAAGTCGTTGTGATTTGTTTCTTTATCATAAAATTTTATAAAGTTGGTACTTAAGAATTAACTTCATTCCTTTTGTTCTTTTGGACTTGAATGTGGGGAGATTAACCCTGTGCAATCCTTACTGACAATCCTTAGAGATCCAGGTGCTTTTCTATGGGAGTTGGGCTTTTTTAGGCGCTAGAGATGGGCAATGAAGTAAACTCTTGCCCATTCAAAGGTTATACACAGAACCCTGTAAATGGTAAATCTGCCAACCAGCTACCTTTTTTGGTCTTATTTAAGATATACTGTATATTCATTTATTTATTAGAATATGTTTAAAAATGACTATCCAGTCTTATCTGTTGTACCATTGAGGGGATCATCCAATTGTACAATAGGCAGGATGTTCAATCATGTCTTTGTGGACAGACATGTATGTGAAATTCAGTAGAAACATACAGCAAATGCAGGAAATATTCTAGACAGCTATTCAAGCTTCATCAAAATGCTTCATCAAATTTGCTTCACTGAAAACCTTCAGGCCTAATGCAAATTAGTGTAATGCACTGCAGGTTTTGCCAAATGTCGACCTTTCAAAATCACTAAGAATGGAGGCAACTGATCAGACTTTTTGCAATACTGTATCAGCTTATGAATCTTCTGCCCATTGGTTATAGAGCTAGTGACTTTAAAGACTAGCTGTGGGATATTTACTAAAGAACATGAAAAGAAAAATGCTATTTATCAGAATAGAATGGAATGTACTCGTAGTAGGGGTTTAATTTCTATTTCTTTATGTAGGTGAATGTGTAGCTTATTTTTGCAATATGCAGAATTTGAAAGGCATAAAATAGCCCTGGTCTAAAAGAGCCTAAAAATAATTAACAGTTAAATTTCATATTTTACTCTTCATTTTTTTTTATATTTCTCCAAACTACAGCATTTTCCCCAGTCAATTTTGGTTGTAACTATTTAGCAAGCACTATTTTCTTTCTTTTCCTTGACATTTCGATGAAGTTGATTTAACTTTTATAAAAAAAAAATTCTTTAACTTTATATATAGCTAAAGGAGACTGTAATGAAACCACATGTTGTAGAAAACCAACACAGTTACTAGATAAATCACATCTTTACCTGCAGAGGAGCATACTTAAAAGAGAAAACACAAAGTAAAAGGGCAGATTATTAGTACTTAGCCCCCATTTCTGCAGAGACTTGCAGATACTTGTGTCATAAACAGATAGCTAAGGGTTAATGTCTCTTTCACCTGAAGCACCTGACCAGAGGACCAATCAGGAAACTGGATTTTTTCAACTTTGGGTGGAGGGAACTGAGTGTTTTTGTCTTTGTTTTCTGGCTGCCTGCTTGCTCTGAGCTTTGGAGAAGTAGTTCTACTTTCTAGTCTTCTGTTTCTAAGTGTAAGGACAAAGAGATCAGATAGTAAGTTCTATGGTTTCTTTTCTTTGGTATTTGCATGAATATAAGTGCTGGAGTGCTTTGATTTGTATTCTTTTTGAATAAGGCTGTTTATTCAATATTCTTTTAAGAAATTGCCCTGTATTGTGTCATCTTAATACAGAGAGACTATTTGTATTTTTTCTTTCTTTTTTATATAAAGCTTTCTTTTAAGACCTGTTGGAGTTTTTCTTTACTGCAGGGAAATTGAGTCTGTACTCACCAGGGAATTGGTGGGAGGAAGAAATCAAGGGGAGATTTGTGTGTTGGATTGCTAGCCTGACTTTGCATTCCCTCTGGGGGAATAGGAAAGTACTTTTTGTTTCCAGGACTGGAAGCAGAGAGGGAGATTCACTCTGTTTGGATTCACAGAACTTGTGTCTGTGTATCTCTCCAGGAGCACCTGGAGGAGGGGAGGGAAAAAGGATTATTTCCCTTTGTTGTGAGACTCAAGGGATTTGGGTCTTGGGGTCCCCAGGAAAGGTTTTTCAGGGGGACCAGAGTGCCCCAAAACACTCTAATTTTTTGGGTGGTGGCAGCAGGTACCAGGTCCAAGCTGGTAACTAAGCTTGGAGGTTTTCATGCTAACCCCCATATTTTGGACGCTAAGGTCCAAATCTGGGACTAAGGTTATTACATGAGTAGCAGCGGTGGGAGATAGACAGAATCCAGAAGCCAGTAGAAATATTGTATTTTTCTTTTCTCTGCTAAGGGCTTTTTAGCAGAGAGAAGCAGTTGGTTTTAAAAGGGAACCAGAGAGAAATTTTTTTTTCTGCTCTCTCTGGCAGTTTGTGGCTTGCATGTTAAGCAGAAGTCGTTAAGGACTATTAACAGTCTTTTGTCACACAATAGCACTCCCATTGAGAGTCATACCAGCACTATATGAATGCAAATAAAGTGGTTTTTCAGGTTTACTTGACATTGAAGATTAGCTAGAGAGAGAAAAGGAAAAAAGCACTGTTGCTAGGCAGACTTCAGGAGGCAACAGAGAACCTGCAGTTCAGAAGATAAACACCGGAGGGCACCCCAACACAAGAAAACAGGAATCATGACTTCTAAGGCAAAAATTGCGGCCGAAGAACAAATCAAAGAAGCTGAACACAGGCGACAGATGGAGATGAAAGAAAGAGAAGAACAGATCAAAGAGGCAGCACACAAAAGAAAACTAGAAGAAGAAGAGATGGCCTACCGAAGGAAACAAGCAGAAGATGAGTTGGCCCACAGAAGGAAGCAAGAAGAAGAGGAGGCGGCCCACCGCCGAGACATGGAAAAACACCAAAAAGAAATGGAAAAACACCAAAAAGAAATGGAAAAACAACATGAAGAGAAGGAAAAACAGAGAAAACATGAACTGGAGTTGGCAAAAGCTGGGCTGCATGTGCCAGCCAACCCTAACAACCCGGCGCCCATTATTGCTCCACAGCACAGGAAATTTCCCACCTACAAGGCAGGTGATGACACCGAGGCCTTCTTGGAAAATTTTGAAAGAGCCTGTCTTGGGTACAGCATTCCCGAAGACCAGTACATGGTAGAATTGAGGTCACAGCTCAGTGGACCTTTAGCAGAGGTGGCAGCTGAAATGCCTAAGCACCAAATGAATGACTATAAACTTTTTCTAACCAAGGCCAGATACAGGATGGGGATAACCCCAGATCATGCCCGTCGGCGCTTCAGAACCCAAAAGTGGAAACCAGAGGTGTCATTTCCCAAACACGCCTACTACATTGCAAAAAACTATGAGGCCTGGCTAACAGGAAACAACATTCAAACCTTGGAAGAACTGAACCTCCTCATACAAATGGAGCAGTTCTTGGATGGTGTTCCTGAAGACATCACACGGTACATACAAGATGGAAACCCCAAGAATATCGCTGAGGCGGGGGAGATTGGAGCCAAATGGATGGAACTGGCAGAAAGCAAGAAAGCTACTGTCAAGGGGAACGATTACCCCAAGGGGCACACAGACCATAAACCCTACAACCGAGGACAGCCAAAGACCCCACATACCACCCAAGTAAAGCCACAGATACCCTACCCTTCAACCTCACCAGTCTCCAGTAACTCACCTCGGCCCAGTGATCCATCAGATGGAAGATGCTTTAAGTGTAATGAACTGGGACATATCAAGGCCAAGTGTCCCAAGAACACCATGCGAGTGCAATTCATTACACCACCATCACACCAAAGATCCCCAGGCCCGGATGCCTCTCAAATACCCTTGGAGCGAAGGGAAAATTTGAGAGTGGGCGGAAAGAAGGTTACTGCGTGGAGAGACACGGGGGCACAAGTGTCAGCTATCCACCAATCCTTCGTTGACCCCAAATTCATCAACCCAAAGGCCAAAGTTACAATTTACCCCTTCATGTCACAAGCTGTAGACTTGCCTACAGCTCAACTGCCTGTCCAGTACAAAGGCTGGTCAGGAATGTGGACTTTTGCAGTCTGACAATTATCCTATCCCCATGCTACTGGGGGAAGACTTGGCCAACCAGGTGAGGCGGGCCAAGAGAGTGGGAATGGTTACACGTAGCCAAACCAGGCAAGCTTCCAGACCCATTCCTGTTCCTGAACCGTCCACAGAGGCCCCGTCTGTGTTACCAGAGACCCAGACAGAGGTAGTGGACCCGGATTCCATGCCTACCACTGAAACAGCCACAGCATCTCCAGTCCCAGGCCCGGAACTGGAACAGCAACCAGCACCAGCAAGTGCAACTACATCTTCAAACTCAACGCCAGAGGGCGCCAGCGAGCCAAAACTGGCAGAAACAACAGACAGCCATACCCAAAAGGCTCAGCCAGAGCCTGAAATACCATCAGGTGCACCAGCGGAGAGCGGTTCACCAGCAACGGAAACAACCCCATCACCTACATCGCTTCCAGAGGGACCAAGCCCAAGTCCACAGTCTGAGGAAGAACTGGTGACCCCAGCCTCAAGGGAACAGTTCCAGACTGAGCAGGAAGCAGATGACAGCCTTCAGAAAGCTTGGGCGGCGGCACGGAGCACCCCACCGCCTCTCAGCCCTTCTAATCGATCCCGGTTTGTTATAGACCAAGGACTTTTATACAAGGAAATTCTTTCTGGTGGACACCGGGAAAAATGGCAGCCGCAAAAACAGTTGGTGGTTCCAACTAAGTACCGGGGGAAGCTCTTAAGCTTAGCCCATGATCATCCCAGTGGCCATGCTGGGGTGAACAGAACCAAGGACCGGTTGGGGAAGTCCTTCCACTGGGAGGGGATGGGCAAGGACGTTGCCAAGTATGTCCGGTCTTGTGAGGTATGCCAAAAAGTGGGAAAGCCTCAAGACCAGGTCAAGGCCCCTCTCCAGCCACTCCCCATAATTGAGGTCCCATTTCAGCGAGTAGCTGTGGATATTCTGGGCCCTTTCCCAAAAAAGACGCCCAGAGGAAAGCAGTACGTACTGACTTTAGTGGACTTTGCTACCCGATGGCCAGAAGCAGTAGCTCTAGGCAACACCAGGGCTAACACTGTGTGCCTGGCCCTAACAGACATCTTTGCCAGGGTAGGTTGGCCCTCTGACATCCTTACAGATTCAGGGTCTAATTTCCTGGCAGGGACCATGGAAAAACTGTGGGAAACTCATGGGGTGAATCACTTGGTTGCCACCCCATACCACCATCAAACCAATGGCCTGGTGGAAAGGTTCAATGGAACTTTGGGGGCCATGATACGAAAATTCATCAACGAATTCTCCAATAATTGGGACCTAGTGTTGCAGCAGTTGCTGTTTGCCTACAGGGCTGTACCACATCCCAGTTTAGGGTTTTCACCATTTGAACTTGTGTATGGTCACGAGGTTAAGGGGCCATTACAGTTGGTGAAGCAGCAATGGGAGGGGTTTTCGCCTTCTCCAGGAACTAACATTCTGGACTTTGTAAGCAACCTACAAAGCACCCTCCGACACTCGTTAGCCCTTGCTAGAGAGAACCTAAAGGATGCTCAAGAAGAGCAAAAGGCCTGGTATGACAGACATGCCAGAGATCGGTCCTTCAAGGTAGGAGACCAGGTTATGGTCTTGAAGGCGCAACAGGCCCATAAGATGGAAGCCTCATGGGAAGGGCCATTCACGGTCCAAGAGCGCCTGGGAGCTGTAAACTACCTCATAGCATTTCCCAATTCCTCACTAAAGCCTAAAGTGTACCATGTTAATTCTCTCAAGCCTTTCTATTCCAGAGATTTACAGGTTTGTCAGTTTACAGTCCAGGGAGATGATGCTGAGTGGCCTGACGGTGTCTACTATGACGGGAAAAAAGACGGTGGCGTGGAAGAGGTGAACCTCTCAACCACCCTGGAACGTCTGCAGCGGCAACAAATCAAGGAGCTGTGCACTAGCTTCGCCCCATTGTTCTCAGCCACCCCAGGACGGACTGAACGGGCATACCACTCCATTAATACAGGTAATGCTCACCCAATCAGAACCCCACCCTACCGAGTGTCTCCTCATGCCCAAGCTGCTATAGAACGGGAGATCCAGAACATGCTACAGATGGGTATAATCCGCCCATCTACCAGTGCATGGGCATCTCCAGTGGTTCTGGTACCCAAACCAGATGGGGAAATACGCTTTTGCGTGGACTACCGTAAGCTAAATGCTGTAACTCGTCCGGACAACTATCCAATGCCACGTACCGATGAGCTATTGGAGAAGTTGGGACGTGCCCAGTTCATCTCTACAATAGACTTAACCAAGGGGTACTGGCAAGTACCGCTAGATGAACCTGCCAAGGAGAGGTCAGCATTCGTCACCCATGCGGGGGTGTATGAATTCAATGTCCTTCCTTTCGGCCTTCGAAATGCACCCGCCACCTTCCAGAGGCTGGTAGATGGTCTACTAGCTGGACTGGGAGAATTTGCAGTTGCCTACCTCGATGATGTGGCCATTTTTTCAGACTCCTGGCCTGAACACCTACTACACCTGGAAAAGGTCTTTGAGCGCATCAGGCAGGCAGGACTAACTGTTAAGGCCAAAAAGTGTCAAATAGGCCAAAACAGAGTGACTTACCTGGGGCACCAGGTGGGTCGAGGAACCATAAACCCCCTACAGGCCAAGGTGGATGCTATCCAAAAGTGGCCTGTCCCACGGTCCAAGAAGCAGGTCCAATCCTTCTTAGGCTTGGCCGGATACTACAGGCGATTTGTACCCCACTACAGCCAAATCGCTGCCCCACTGACCGACCTGACCAAAAAGACCCAGCCAAATGCAGTTAAGTGGACTGATGAGTGTCAAAAGGCCTTTACCCAACTTAAGGCAACGCTCATGTCGGACCCTGTGCTCAGGGCCCCGGACTTTGACAAGCCATTCCTAGTAACCACAGATGCATCTGAGCGTGGTATAGGAGCGGTGCTCATGCAGAAAGCAACAGATCACAACTTCCATCCTGTCGTGTTTCTCAGCAAAAAACTGTCTGAAAGGGAAAGTCACTGGTCAGTCAGTGAAAAGGAATGCTATGCCATTGTGTACGCCCTGGAAAAGCTACGCCCATATGTTTGGGGACGGCGGTTCCAACTACAAACTGACCATGCTGCACTAAAGTGGCTTCATACTGCCAAGGGGAACAACAAGAAACTTCTTCGTTGGAGTTTAGCTCTCCAAGATTTTAATTTTGAAATTCAACACATCACAGGAGCTTCTAATAAAGTTGCTGATGCACTCTCCCGTGAGAGTTTCCCAGAATTCAGTAGTTAAAAAGTTTTCTTAAAATGTAGAAGTCTGTTAGTTATATACTTAGTAGTATATGTAAAGGTGCATGTGTTGTATTAATCTGTTTATTTTCAAGTTCTAGAAGGAAATCGCCGCCAGTGAGCTTCCCCACTGTCTGCAATTTGGGGGGCGTGTCATAAACAGATAGCTAAGGGTTAATGTCTCTTTCACCTGAAGCACCTGACCAGAGGACCAATCAGGAAACTGGATTTTTTCAACTTTGGGTGGAGGGAACTGAGTGTTTTTGTCTTTGTTTTCTGGCTGCCTGCTTGCTCTGAGCTTTGGAGAAGTAGTTCTACTTTCTAGTCTTCTGTTTCTAAGTGTAAGGACAAAGAGATCAGATAGTAAGTTCTATGGTTTCTTTTCTTTGGTATTTGCATGAATATAAGTGCTGGAGTGCTTTGATTTGTATTCTTTTTGAATAAGGCTGTTTATTCAATATTCTTTTAAGAAATTGCCCTGTATTGTGTCATCTTAATACAGAGAGACTATTTGTATTTTTTCTTTCTTTTTTATATAAAGCTTTCTTTTAAGACCTGTTGGAGTTTTTCTTTACTGCAGGGAAATTGAGTCTGTACTCACCAGGGAATTGGTGGGAGGAAGAAATCAAGGGGAGATTTGTGTGTTGGATTGCTAGCCTGACTTTGCATTCCCTCTGGGGGAATAGGAAAGTACTTTTTGTTTCCAGGACTGGAAGCAGAGAGGGAGATTCACTCTGTTTGGATTCACAGAACTTGTGTCTGTGTATCTCTCCAGGAGCACCTGGAGGAGGGGAGGGAAAAAGGATTATTTCCCTTTGTTGTGAGACTCAAGGGATTTGGGTCTTGGGGTCCCCAGGAAAGGTTTTTCAGGGGGACCAGAGTGCCCCAAAACACTCTAATTTTTTGGGTGGTGGCAGCAGGTACCAGGTCCAAGCTGGTAACTAAGCTTGGAGGTTTTCATGCTAACCCCCATATTTTGGACGCTAAGGTCCAAATCTGGGACTAAGGTTATTACAACTTGCTTAAATCCAATGGCACTATTCAAAATTTAAGCATGTGTGTAGGTCTGATTGGGGCCTTAGTAGAACGATGGGTGCTCTAAAAGTACCGTAGAGACATCAAATTGATGTTCTTCCCATGAATCTTTCTGTTGTATTATAAATCACATCTCTCAAATGTTCAAATTCCATGTAGGAGTGTGAAAATTTTTGCTGAGCCAAATGGTCAGTTGCAAATCCAAATAGTCAGTTGCAACAATCTCCTTTTTATATACTCTGTTATGCTAACCTACTAGTTGCACTGTGCAAGCTGGATTTTTGTAAGTATGAAATCCTGCTCAGTTTCACTTGCACTGTTTGTTTGTTTGAAATGTAGAGGTTTTTTTGCTTTTGATTTATAAAATTTAATGAGAATGGTAGTTTGGCTACAGAATCATGTAAAATGGCTCTCACAGTGAAAACAATTAGTCCAGCTTCATACTTTTCTTACATTAACAAAGCTGGAACTGATTCTAATTATTTTCTATGGCAAAAGAATGGATTGCCATAAAATAAAAGTAGTTTTTTGGCTCAAGCTATTCTTAGAGCTGCTAGAAAAAAATCTGATGAAACAGTCTTCCCACAGAAAATACTATTTTGTTGAAATTGAAATGTTTTGCATGAGTGTGTCAATTTCAATAAAATATTCTATGGGGAAAATTTGACATGATTAGAAATTGAAATAGAATATTTCATTTTGAGTTTCTTGTTTTGTTCCAACTTTCTGGTTTGATTAATATTTATATTATACACTATTTAATATTCTATATTTTAACATAGAAGCAAAACATTTCCTTGATGTCAAAACTGAACATTTTCAACAAGGTTGTTTGACATGTCTGAATTAAAATTTTTCAAAATTTCTGTTCTGTATAAATTTTTTTGAAATTACTTTATCTCCTGGTAGAGCATGAGAATACATTTCAAAACATCAGAATTTCTCATGGCTTGGAAATTCCATTTTTCTGACCAACTGTAGTTTATGGTGCCAAAACTCATCAAATTCTGAGCCAAGATAAAGCCTTATCCAGATGCCTAAGTGGAGTAGCCTACTATATATGTACAATGATCCTTTAATAGAGGTTTAATCAGATCCCATAGTATCTTTTATAGCAAAACTTTTTTTGTTACATTTTTGGTTATGTAATTACATTTGTGTCAGACCAAGTCCAGATAATGCATCAGGATTCTTTATATGATCTTAATTAGAATCCAATGTACTGTGTCAAGTTTCAGAAAATATCTAATAGCAATCTGAAAAAAAACAAAATAATGTATTTTTACCATAATACTTTAGCTACTTTCCACTGTGACATACCTTCTGTTGCTGCCCTCTCCTGGCTGACTGAGTGGAACGCCATCTTTAGCTTATTGGGTACAGAACTGCATTTTTTAGACACTAGTATTGACTGTACTCATTATGTATGTGATTAGCAGACAGCTGTGGTGTCTGTGAGCGTATGACTATGTCAAATTATATTACTGTTTTGTAAAATATATTTGCTGATAGCAGTGTTCTGGATTGGACATATGGCCAGTTATAGTATGGTACTTGCAATGTTTCTGCAGATCTTTATTGTATCATGAAAAAATGTAGGATTCAAGGCTGCATGCAAAAGAAATGGCTCACTTTACAAGCTCCCTATTGTTAGGGCAGGAAGGATCCTAAAGGATCCTATTAAAAATAAGAATCTACTGAATGACATTTCAGCCAGAACTTTAATGTGCATCTCTATCTAGGCAGTGTAGCACATCTAGGAGCAGGAGGGAGGTTCAGCCAGAACTTTTGAGTGTGCTAATGTTTTGTCTTTCAATTCACATTTTTTATATTGGCGTGTTTTTATTTTTGTTGTTTTAGAGTAGGTGTTTTCTAGTGTCTGGGAAGGAGGACTCCTGGGTTCTGTACCAAGTCTCTAGTTGATTTTGAAGGTCAAACCATAAATTATTTAACCACTCTGTACATGAGTATTCCCATACTGTAAATTAGGCATTATATGTACAATGTCTTGCAGAGGTGTTGAGATACTTGTGATCCATCAATGAAAAGCTCTGTACAAATGTGAAGTATTATCTTTTTGAAATGTCTTCCACCGAGTTCTGAATTGAAGTGTATAGGGAAAGTCTGTCTAATGGAGATCTTTTCCATAAAGTTATAACTTCTTCAGTGAGAGGCTTCTAATAGAGGGAGAGAGAGGGCCTGAAGGACTCATAACTGTAGCAATACTACCAAGTGTCTCTTCATTGCCAAAATGGAAGAGATTCTTATTCCTCCTCCACTCTGCTTTTAGAAGCTAACAGCAGAGTTTCACGTGTGTGTGGGGGGAACGTTTTGTTTCTTTCTTTTGAAGCATTTTGTCATTTCTTTTGAAGGATAGGCTGGTTCTCTGAGACGGCACCAAACTTTTTATCCTCCATGTGCTTGGATGCCTGGTTCTTACTCACATGCTCAGGATCTAACTGATCACCATCTGTGGGGTTGGGAGGGAATTTCCCCCCCAGGCCAGATTAGCAGTGACATTTTGCTGTGTCTTCCTCTGCAGTGTGTGGGTGTGGGTCACTTGCCAGGATTATCTGGGTATATCTCACTTAATCATTTCCTTGCCATTGCAGGGGCCCCTGGCATTGGTGCACCTCAGTTCTACCTGTTGTCTGTCTGTGACACACAGTCTAGTCTATTGCAGGGGTGGCAGGTTTGTAGAAATTTTGGTGGTGCCCAAACTCCATCCCCCCAACTCTGCCTCCCACCTGCCCAAGGCTTTGGGAGGGAGTTTGGGTGAGGGAGGGGTACAGAGGGATGGGGTGCAGGGGTGAGGGCTGTGGGGTGTGGCTGCAGATGAGGGGTTAGGAGTGTGGGAGGGGCTCAGGGCAGGTGTAGGGGGTGGGGGCTCTGTCTGAGGCTGTCAGTGGGGGGTCAGGGGTGTGGGAGGGGCTCAGGGTGAGAGTAGGAGTGTTGGGGATGAGGGCTCTGGCTGGGACTGGGGATAAGGTGTTTGGGGTACTGGAGGGGCTCAGGGCTTAGACAGATGGCTGAGGATGCGGTGTGGGGTGAAAGCTTTGGCTGGGGTGTGAGCTCTTGGGTGGGGCAGGGCTGGGGATGAGTTTGGGGTGCAGGCAGGCTACTGTGAGACAGGGGCCAGAGAGGAGGACCCCCCCCCAGCTCTTCCATGCCAGCAACAGCAAGCTCTCGGGGAGGAGTCCCCCTTTCCTACCCCCCCAGCAGCACACACACCTCCACCACTGTCACTGCATGTGCTTCTAGGGCCTTTCTCAGGTCCAGGAATCCCCCCCACCTCCCCTGTGGTGGGTGCCAGGGGACGCTGCGGGCGCCTCCTCCCCTGCTGTTGCCCCTGACTGTAGCCTCACTGGGGCTGCCTCCGTGCCCAGCATGGGGCAGGAGCAGTGACTGTGGGCCAGGGGAGGGGCTGTGCTGCTGGAGGGTTCCATTGGAAAAGAGAAGGGTCTGAGAGGGAAGGGCAGGCTCAGAGTCAGTCTGCCCTGGCAGTGAGATGGGGGGCACTAGGACCCTGTGGCAGCAGTTGCTGCAGGGAGGCAACATGGAGCTTCCCTGAAGAGACAGTGCATCAGTGCCTCTCTGCTCTGGAGCCCAGGAAAGGCGAGGGGAGGTGAGGGCAGCAGGTCGGGGCCCGGGGACACTCGGGGAAGGCATGGGAGGGGCCAGGTCTCCCCCTCGGCCCTAAATATTCGTGGAGCTGGGCCCCTGGGCTCTGAATATTGCTGGTGCCCGAGCACCACATGGGTATGGAACTCGCCGCCTATGGTTTTATAGACTCAGACTCAGACTCCAGGACTGGAAGGGACCTTGAGAGGTCATCGAGTCCAATCCCCTGCCCTCATGGCAGGACCAAATATTGTCTAGACCATCCCTAATAAACATTTATCTAACCTACTCTTAAATATCTCCAGAGATGGAGATTCCACAACTTACCTAGGCAATCTATTCCAGTGTTTAACTACCCTGACAGTTAGGAACTTTTTCCTAATGTCCAACCTAAATCTCCCTTGCTGCAGTTTAAGCCCATTGCTTCTTGTTCTATCATTGGAGGCTAAGGCGAACAAGTTTTCTCCCTCCTCCTGATGACACCCTTTTAGATACCTGAAAACTGCTATCATGTCCCCTCTCAGTCTTCTCTTTTCCAAACTAAACAAACCCAATTCCTTCAGCCTTCCTTCATAGGTCATGTTCTCAAGACCTTTAATCATTCTTGTTGCTCTTCTCTGGACTCTCTCCAATTTCTCCACATCTTTCTTGAAATGCGGTGCCCAGAACTGGACACAATACTCCAGCTGAGGCCTGACCAGCGCAGAGTAAAGCGGAAGAATGACTTCTCGTGTCTTGTTTACAACACACCTGTTAATGCATCCCAGAATCACGTTTGCTTTTTTTTGCAACAGTATCACACTGTTGACTCATATTAAGCTTGTGGTCTACTATGACCCCTAGATCTCTTTCTGCCATACTCCTTCCTAGACAGTCTCTTCCCATTCTGTATGTGTGAAACTGATTGTTCCTTCCTAGGTGGAGCACTTTGCATTTATCTTTATTGAACTTCATCCTGTTTACCTCAGACCATTTCTCCAATTTGTCCAGATCATTTTGAATTTTGACCCTGTCCTCCAAAGCAGTTGCAATCCCTCCCAGTTTGGTATCGTCCGCAAACTTAATAAGCGTACTTTCTATGCCAACATCTAAATCGTTGATGAAGATATTGAACAGAACCGGTCCCAAAACAGACCCCTGCGGAACCCCACTTGTTATACCTTTCCAGCAGGATTGGGAGCCATAAACAACCTCTGAGTACCGTTATCCAGCCAGTTATGCACCCACCTTATAGTAGCCCATCTAAATTGTACTTTCCTAGTTTATCTATAAGAATATCATGTGAGACCATATCAAATGCCTTACTAAAGTCTAGGTATATCACATCCACCGCTTCTCCCTTATCCACGAGGCTCGTTATCCTATCAAAGAATGCTATCAGATTAGTTTGACACGATTTGTTCTTTACAAATCCATGCTGGCTATTCCATATCACCTTACCACCTTCCAAGTGTTTGCAGATGATTTCTTTAATTACCTGCTCCATTATCTTCCCTGGCACAGAAGTTAAACTAACTGGTCTGTAGTTTCCTGGGTTGTTTTTATTTCCCTTTTTATAGATGGGCACTATATTTGCCCCCTTCCAGTCTTCTGGAATCTCCCCCGTCTCCCATGATTTCCCAAAGATAATAGCTAGAGGCTCAGATACCTCTTCTATTAACTCCTTGAGTATTCTAGGATGCATTTCATTAGGCCCTGGTGACTTGCAGGCATCTAACTTTTCTAAGTGATTTTTTACTTGCTCTTTTCTTATTTTATCTTCTAAACCTACCCTCTTCCCGTAAGTAGTCACTATATTAGACATTCCTTCAGACTTCTCAGTGAAGACCGAAACAAAGAAGTCATTAAGCATCTCTGCCATTTCCAAGTCTCCCGTTACTGTTTCCCCCTCCTTACTGAGCAGTGGGCCTACCCTGTCCTTGGTCTTCCTCTTGCTTCTAATGTATTGATAAAAAGTCTTCTTGTTTCCCTTTATTCCCATAGCTAGTTTGAGCTCATTTTGTGCCTTTGCCTTTCTAATCTTGCCCCTGCATTCCTGTGTTGTTTGCCTATATTCATCCTTTGTAATCTGACCTAGTTTCCATTTTTTATATGACGCCTTTTTATTTTGTAGGTCACGCAAGATCTCGTGGTTAAGCCAAGGTGGTCTTTTGCCACATTTTCTATCTTTCCTAACCATCAAAATAGCTTGCTTTTGGGCCCTTAATAGCGTCCCTTTGAAAAACTGCCAACTCTCCTCAGTTGTTTTTCCCCTCAGTCTTGATTCCCATGGGACCTTACCTATCAGCTCTCTGAGCTTACCAAAATCCGCCTTCCTGAAATCCATTGTCTCTATTTTGCTGTACTCCCTTCTACCCTTCCTTAGAATTGCAAACTCTATGATTTCATGATCACTTTCACCCAAGCTTCCTTCTACTTTCAAATTCTCAACAAGTTCCTCCCTATTTGTTAAAATCAAGTCTAGAACAGCTTCCCCCCTAGTAGCTTTTTCAACTTTCTGAAATAAAAAGTTGTCTGCAATGCAGTCCAGGAACTTATTGGATAGTCTGTGCCCCGCGGTGTTATTTTCCCAACATATATCTGGATAGTTGAAGTCCCCCATCACCACCAAATCTTGGGCTTTGGATGATTTTGTTAGTTGTTTGAAAAAAGCCTCATCCTCCTCTTCCACCTGATTAGGTGGCCTGTAGTAGACTCCCAGCACGACATCACCCGTGTTTTTTACCCCTTTTAGCCTAACCCAGAGACTCTCAACACTTCCATCTCCTATGTCCATCTCCACCTCAGTCCAAGTGTGTACATTTTTAATATATAAGGCAACACCTCCTCTCTTTTTCCCCTGTCTATCCTTCCTGAGCAAACTATACCCATCCACACCAACATTCCAGTCGTGTGTATTATCCCACCAAGTTTCAGTAATGCCAACAATGTCATAGTTGTATTTATTTATTAGCACTTCCAGTTCTTCCTGCTTATTACCCATACTTCTTGCATTTGTATATAGGCATCTAAGATACTGGTTTGATCTTGCCTCCCAGCTTTGCCCTGACCCTCCTTCCTCACTGCCATTATAGCCCGTGCTCCCTCCTGTTTCCAACCCATCTCCCAGGTCTTGTTCCCCACTTACCTGTGGGGTTTGCTCACCTGTCCCCGTCGAACCTAGTTTAAAGCCCTCCTTACTAGGTTAGCCAGTCTGTGCGCAAATAAGGCCTTTCCCCTCTTCGAAAGGTGAACGCCATCTGTGCCTAGCAGTCCTTCCTCGAATAGCATCCCGTGGCCGAGGAAGCCAAAGCCCTCCTGGCGACACTATCTTCGCAGCCAGGCATTCACCTCCACGATGCATCTGTCTCTGCCCGGACCCCTACCTTCAACAGGAAGAATCGAAGAGAATACCACCTGAGCTCCAAACTCCTTAACCCATACTTCCAGAGCCCTGTAGTCACTCTTGATCTGCTCAGTGTCACACCTCGCAGTATCATTTGTGCCCACATGGATGAGTAGCATGGGATAGTAGTCAGAAGGCCGGATAATCCTCGACAATGCCTCTGTAACATCTAGGATATGGGCCCCTGGCAGGCAGCATACCTCCTGGGATGAACGGTCAGGGCGACAGATGGGTGTCTCCGTCCCCCTCAGCAGAGAGTCTCCAACCACCACTACCCTACGTTTCTTATCAGTGGTGGCAGCAGACCTCCCAGCCTTAGGGGGTATGAGGCTTCACCTCCTTAACTGTTGGGGGTGATTGCTTCTCTCCTATATCAAGAAGAGCATAACGGTTATCTTTTACCACAGCAGGAGGGTTTGCAGCAGGGGTGGAGCACTGCCTGCTGCTAGAAGTAACCAGCTGGCTGTGTCCACCCTGAGCCTCCTCCTCCACCGGTGTGTCAGATACACCCTGAGGCATCTCCTCCTCCACCGGTGTGTTGGTAGTCCTGTGAACTGGGACAGCTACATCAGCTGTCTCCACATGGATACTGTCCAAGAATTGCTCATGGATATGGATGTTCCTCAGCCTAGCCACCTCCTCCTGCAGCTCTCCCACCTGCTGCCTGAGAGATTCCACCAGTAGGCACCTTTCACATTGGATGCCACCCCCAGCCTGGATATCAGTAAGTGGAAATTGCAAATTACACAGTCTTTGCAAGCCCACACCAGAATCTGGGTAAAAGCATCCATGCTTTGGTGCTCTGTCTGGCTACAGGCGCAGGAGGAGGAGACAGAAGCAGTGCTGGCACAGGTGTTGTGGGTCCTCCTCACCATCATAAGCCTCCCTCTGTCAAACTCTCTCAAATTCCTGTCTGCAGCTCCCTGTCCACTCTGCTCTGCTTTAAACAGAAAGGTTTTGGATGTGGCTTGGTTTATGGGTTCAGGGGGACCAATGGGTCACAGATGAGACCGACAAGGGACCCCCGCTCCCTTCCTACTCCCCTTCCAAACACCCTTGCAAAACTCCGTTAGCAGCTCCTGTTCGCTAAGCTCCCTGGTCGCTTGTGTGCAGCTTTATAAAGCCCTGTGGTTGCTGAGTTTAGTGTGCGGGTGCTGGGTGGTGTTAGCAGCCTGTGATATAAAGGAGATCAAACTAGCTGATCTTGTGGTCCTTTCTGGCCTTAAATACACTGATTCTATGAATGTACCACCCTTCCGGTAATTGAAAGTACTGCCCGCTTGAACCAGACTTCAGATGATCCACCAAGAGCTCTGTAATTGGGTAGTCTGCCCCTTAAGGTTAGGAGGGCCTAGGGGTCAATCCCCCTGCCATGTGGTGTAACCGTTTAAGATTTTGAAAGGTCTGATATATACAAGAACCTAGGAACTATTGGTGAGAGGAAGCGGTCCCAGGAACAAGTGGTGTTTGGGAGGAAATCCTATCACTGGTTCTTTATGGGCCCTGGGACCAACAGCCTTGGAGAATGGGTGGAGCAAGGCTCCCTTCCAACCCAACCAACTGCAGTGAGCTTTGGGAAGGGGATCAGCATGTATGGTGCCTTATCCTTCAGAGCAAAAAACCACTAGCAGGAAAAGGAATACTGCTGCCCCCTCCTAGCTGGAGGGTGAAAGGACTAATTGTGGGAAAGGCACTGTTAGAAAGGAAATTGGCTGAGGCTCTGCTTTGGGCTTAAATTACAACTCCAGCTCCAAGGAGGACAGCTGGAGACTCCTGTTGTAAGGAGAGACAAAGGTGGGGAGGGAAGCAGAGAGATAGGTGAGAGAACAGGGGATGTGTTTGGAGCTCTAGACAGAAGGGCTGTAGTAAGCAGGTCCTCACAGAGTGAAGAAGCCAAGAACCTGCCCAAAGCCTGGGAGGGACAGATTGGCTGCATGGCGACACACCCCAGGACAGGAGCCAGGAGTTAGGGTGACTAGATGTCCCAATTTTATAGGGACAGTTCCGATATTCAGGTCTTTTCCTTATATAGATACCAATTATCCCCCCTCCCCCCATCCTGATTTTTCATACTTGCTATCTGGTCACCCTACCAGGAGGAGCACTGGCCAGGGAGGAATCACCCGAGAAACTGGAGCTGGACCCAATATCACTGCTGCCCAGGGCTGTGAGTACTGGGGCTTGTGAATTTGTATTGGGAATAAGGAGGGAGGCTGCAGCTATTTAAGTGGGGAGGTTGTTGCTGTGTTTGGCTTTGCAGACAGCGGCAGAAGAGGGAACCGGAGGGGTTTGTTGGGGAAAGTTTACTGGCACCGAAGATGACCAGTAGGGCACAAGAATCCCCATTGGACTGGAACTTTGCCCAGGACTCCTGAACTGTGTGTGCAGAGACATTGCTCGGTGACTGACCTTTTAGACTGGTACCACTAGGCCTGTGGTGAGGACTTCTGTTGAATGTAACTGTTTTACATTCTTCCCCCATGTTGTTTTTCTCCATTCCTCTGTGAATAAATATTTCCCTTTCCTTTATTCATTGTATTCTTCCCCTGTATGTGTGTGTGTGTGTTCACTCTAGGGGGCTTGGAACAGGTGCCCCTAGGGCTGAAAGGACTTTCACCACTGTGTTCCTGTGCATTCCCTCTCTTGGCCAGAGCTGCCTGCAGAGCAGACTTCGTCTTGTAACTTTAGCACCCTCATGGACATTTTGAACTAATGTAGTCTGGATAGTTGAATGAAAGAACCGGAGTGGCTGCTGTGAGCAATGTACCTGCAGGCCACGAGGGGGTCTGCTCAATTACAACATCCCATTATGATCTCCAATAACTAATACATTAGGTAATGCTGATTCCATTAGGTCATGCTGGACACAAGTATTCTGCCCCAAATCTGGCTACTTGGGTGACAATACCTTTCATCATGATAATCAGCATGTCACATCCATGCTGATGTTAGTGTTGGAATAATGTCCTGTGTTGTGACAGATGCTTTCGTTCTAAGGAACTGCTGTAATCCTAACATGAGTTCAATCTCATATCAATGAGAAATCCAGCCAGAGAGAGTTGTTCCAGCATTCCATCACCTACAGTTTAGTAGTGTTGCTCCAAAGTGGCTGGAGGTGATGTATGTATATAGATAAATGGGTAGGCTAATGTCAGACAGGAATTGTATGAAGCATGCTTGAATGAGGCTAGTGTTAACACATGCCACACAGAGAGAAGGCACTGGTTATAAGAAGGTCAAATGGTATCTTCAGTTTGTTCTCTTATATGACAACAATGATCAGATGACAATGCATGGCTGCATTCTATCTGTGAAATGCACTCTTCCCTATTATGTTGCTAAACCACGTTATAGTAACACCATTCACAAGTAGGCCACGACAGTAGTTTTAGTCTGAAACATATTATACTTCCCAGTGTGAGAAACAATCAGGACAGAAATGTGCTGACTTCCCCACTGACAGTTATACAAGCTAGAAAGGTATTTGAGCTGCTTACTGTATTCAGTACAGGGTCATGATCTTAGAATAGGATATAGTGACATGTGAACAATACTAGTGGTATTTAAAGATTAAAAATGTGAACTAATGGCTTTATTGACTGTAAAATCTCTTAGAAAATAGCAGGAGGATATGTAGGGAAGTGTACTTATTTATCTCTTCAAATTTATAAATGATAACTAGAGATGCCCAGCCTGTGCCTTGGATGCCATTCTCATCAATGAAAAATCACAACTTCTATGGTACGTCTATGGATCCCATTACAATAGTAGCAGAGTATCACACAATCTTTAATACCCCTCTGAAGCAGGATTGTCTCTATGTGAAGGAACAGACCCTGCATGTTGCAGAATAGTTCACAGTGAAAACTGCATGTAGATGTAATTGCAGCTAATCTCATACTCATTGTAGTCTTCAGCCCTTTCTTATTGGGGGGGAAAAGGAGAGATGGGCATATCTGTAGATACACTACCACAGGCAAGATCAGCAGCTAGATATTGTAACTTCTGTAGAGTGGAGGTAAGTCAATTTATTTTCCAATTCTGTGCTACATAATTCCTCTATCTGACTTAAAGTATTTGCACAAACCATGAATTCCTATCCTTGCAAAAGACTACAGCTGAATTTTCTATAGGAACCCTCTAAATACTAAAAGTGGAAATTATAGTATGATTCACTTTCTTCTTCTCCTTAGGTTAAACGCTGGTACTTGATTCTTAAGACAGTTATGTCTACACACAGTTAATAATTTAAATTTCCTTTTTATGAATAACACTCAAAAATACCCCACTCTTACAGCACAGCAGTTACAATGGACCCTAATGAGACTAACATCACTAACTAGAAATGTATTTCCTGTTAAAATGAAGAATATTACACAGGGCCTAGACCCCAATATATATAAGACATAACTGTCTTATGTTAGGATATTTGTAATATCTTACAAAACAGATACAGAGATTGCGGCTTCTGACACTGGGAGATCTGTTTTCACATAGGTTTCCCCTGCTTATTACATTGACAATTCAATAAAACACTTGGTTGTACAACATACCCAATTGTTTCAGCATCCACACTATTGAGCACCTACCCAACTTCAAATAAATAAGACTTCTATATAGGGAGATATACCTATTGTATAGAACTGGAAGGGACTCTGAAAGGTCATTGAGTCCAGCCCCCAGCCTTTGCTATCTGTACCAAGTACTGATTTTGCCCTAGATCCCTATATGACCCCCTCAAGGATTGAGCGCATAACCCTGGGTTTAGCAGGCTAATGCTCAAACCACTGAGCTGTCCTTTCCCACACTTGACAGTGACTGTAGCTGTTTGGCTCACACAATGTCTTTGGGTCAATGGTGTAATACACCTCCTGAAGGCATTTGGCCTCCAGTCTGTGATTCTTTGTTTTATGGTGTTTTCCCAGTTTCAGTCCCACTGATTTCTTTGTCTTCTCCCTTTAGGGTTGGGCTGGATCTGACTAGTGCTAAACATGGCTGTTAGTTTTGCACCCTGACAGATCTCGCTGCTGGTTGGCCAGGAGCTTCCAGCTTCTAACTAAGGGGCAGGAACGGGGAGTCTTCCCATGCAGGAATGTTTTCCCTTAATGAAGCCTTTCTCACAGCTTCAAAACAGCTACTGAGTATGGCTAACAACTTCCAGCACACTACAGAGAGTGCAGGATTAGCAACTACTTTGCAGTCCCTCAAGGTTCTATACTGTCATCTTGTCTGGAAATGTTTCCATATCAACCCCCAGAGCAAGTACAAACAGCTGTAATTATAGCAAAATGTGTTTGTGGCTAAACTAGAGTGGCCATATTTCCCAAAGGGAAAATGGGACACCACATGGGGTAGCCTGAGCTCTCTACTACCCTGCCATTGGGTTGGAGCCAGCATCATTGCTTGCCTGACCCCCCATGCAAGTGTCAGCTGGTGTTACTGCTTGTTCAAGCCCCACCTCTCCTTCTACCCCCCCATGCAGGGATAGCACTGCAGCTTGTTGCCCAGATGTTCCTACACACACACTTTTTTTTTTTTTTTTTTTTTTTTTTTACAAAAGTGGCATTTCTCCCGTTTGCTCTTGCGAACTGATCAAGTTGGGGCAGCCAGGATAGGGCTTAAAAAAGGGACTGTCCCAGCCAAAATGGGACATATGTCACTCTAGGCTAAACACCACAAAATAAGACAAAGTAAAGGGGGTTACACAGGAGTGGGTAATGTTCCTGTTGCATCAAAGTAAATGGAAAGTATAAAGTTTGCATGTGTACAATCTGGATGTGCTCTCTTAAATTGCTGTAGGATAATGCCAGTTAGGGGCATAAAAGTGGTAATCTCCCCCAGTATATTCACTGGAATTTCATCATCAGTCATCCTCACTTTGCATCAGCTGCAATTACTAAGAGCTATGTGGCTACTACTAGAGCTGGTTGAAAAATTTCTGATGGAACATTGTTCTGCTGGAGAATCCTGATTTGATTAAATCAAAATATTTCAATGAAGTTTGAAGCACGATAATGTCTAATGTAATTATAAAAGTGGAAATTATAAAGTTGTAACGATGTTTTGACCTCATTGAAACAAAATGTATCAATAAGGCCAAAATGAAATTTCATCTTGATTCAGATGACACTGCATTTGGAAGTCTCAGAATTTCCTATGGGATGGAAATTCCACTTTTCAACCTGCTCTATCTTTTGCTGTTATCTGTGTGATGAAACAATTGGTCATCTGGGATTGCTGCCACAGAAAATCTGGGCTTCACCCTCTCCTCCACAGCTGTATCTCTGACTTCTGTAGAGATCAATTCCTGTAAAGCTGCTGTGGTACCAGAATGCTGAGACATTTTTGTGACATCTCTAATTTTGAGAGATGTAGGTTGTCAAGTTTGTTTGGCAACAAAATACTCAATTTTCACCTTTTTACCCTAAATGGAATATTTAGTGACTTGCTAAGTTCAGGTCAAGTTCTTCATGTCAATGTCCTAGGATAGGTTGACCTTGTTCCAGTTAACTAGCTAAAAATACTGTATCGATCCTGTCATTCCCTCCATCCAGTAACCAAGAGATTTCAGCTTTGACACTAGTTTAGATCCAGCTCCTTTTCATACCAAGCTTCACAAATAATTTCAGAAGGAAACTTTAGCTTCACTATTACTTTTAAGACGTGACCATGGAATCCAATCTCTCTGAGTTAATGTCTTTGCTGATATTGTCGTTCTCTGAGATGTATCAGTCTGTTTAATTATCTGTCTACTCCTATGTCAATGTCTAGCTAGCTGTCTGGGTTTCAGGACACAGCAGAAGAGCACAATCACTCAGTCACCTGTCAGTTCTGCTGGCTGATGCCATAACATGCATTTTGTTGTTCTTGCTCCTTTTATGGGAGGGCTTGTATATGTGTGTGGTGTCAAAGGCAACGCACAGTCAGTCCCTTTGCTTAGGAAAGCACAGGGACTACTCTTTCCTACTGTTCTCAGAGACACAGTCTACTTGAAAGGGAGCAGGAAAATGGGACAGCCCTGGCTCCAGTACATCCAACTAGCACTCTGGCTGGGTGTGGAGAACAGAGCATGTAGGACAGTGCCTACTGGTCCAGGAGTTGTGCTGCCCAACAGCAGGGACATGTAGCAAGTGCACAGCCTAGCACTCTACTCTAAAAAAAATTCATGGATTTGCTGGTGAATATTACAAACCAAGAACCCTTGCTAGAGCCAGACATGGCAAAAGCAGGTACAGTGCAAACACACTCACAGCAGTTTCTCCGCATGTAGGCTTTAGGTGTTTTCCAGTGAGTTTCTAATTGTTTTACAGTGACAGCTGATGTCCCTAATGCATTGAAGTAGCTCCCCATACAACTCCACGAAGCCACTGTTATCCATCTTAAAACATACCTCTGTCATCAAATGTCTACAAAGCACTTGACCGTGTCTAGGCAGCTGGTACCCTGTAACTGCTGTTTGTTACACTGATGGTAATTAGGGCTGTCTGGAAACAAGGATTCCAGTATGCAAAATAACTTGATGTTTTGGAATTGTTTTTTGTGCTGCATCAGAATGAAACTGAGACCTTTCTATGTTGTTTTTTTTTTTGGGGGGGGAGAAAATAAGGCACCCTCCTCCCCCTAAAAAAGCCTGTTGTCTGCTAGTTAGGGCACTCAGCCCTGATGTGGGATACCCAGGTTCACATCCTTGCCCTGTCTGTTTTTTCCCTCTCTCTCTCCTGCCCAGTGAATATTTTTAATTACTTATACAAAGCTGAACAGTTCAAACTGACTCAGGTAGAACAGGGACTTAAACCTGGGTCACCTACATCCCAGGCGATTGCCACAGCACTATGACATCAGTCTTTTTCCTGCATCTGTTTGTACCCACCTGATGTCTCTCATCATATACTTACTGTGTGAATATTCTGAGGCATTTTTCTTTGTGTTGAGTGCCTTGTCCAGTGGCAACTCAATCTCTGACAGGGCCCCTAGATATGGTTGCAGTACAAATAATAACTGGGATCAAATTAATCCCCAGTGTAACTTTATCAGTGACAAGGGATACATTTTGCCCCAGATGACTGCTTTGTGTGTTGTGGCCTGTATTTCCCTAGTCTTGGGAAACCTCAGCACAGATGAACCAAGGCTGTTGGAGAGGTTAGAATTTCTTTCCTCTAGTTTTTTAGCAGGCTGGAAAGAGGTCAATGGAGGGTAAGTGGCTCCCATCTTTCAAGCATAGCTTTGGGCTAGATGAGAACCAAGGTTCTTCTTGGCTTGGACTTTAGCCCAACAAACATGGATGGCCCTGGTCTGGCCTGAACTGAGTTATGTGAGGCACCATCATATGAATTTCTAATTTTATTTTTTTCATCCCAACATGTTCCTTTCTCCATCTTGTCTGGTTTTCTTCCAGCTTCATGGAAATGTTCTTTCTTGGCAAGAGAAATCCACTTTCTAAAACAATGACTGGCTTGTCATTAAATTAAATAGGTGCTGAGATAACACTGCTGTCAATAACCCAGTGCCCAAAGAAATACATATAATAAATCCATTGCACACTACATTGCACGGAGACATCTCTCAAACCACACCTCAGTGGCTTTTGGATATGGAGCTCATGTTCTGCTCCAAGTATACACATGTTTCTGTTCCTTTTACTAAATGAGAGTCCCAACTAGCTGTCACAGCAAGGCTCTCATCCTCTTTGCACATCACCCACTTAAGCAGGCATGATTGCACACAACTAGGCAAGTCTCAAGCCACCCAGCAGAGAGTGCTGATACCAAAACTCAGTAGCCAGACTTTGCAACAGGTGCAAAGTCAGCCCCATTTACCTGCTGGCAATCATTCCAAACAGGAAGGGCCACCACTCTTTGATATCAGCACCAGAAGCAGCATCTCCCAAAGATAGCAGTAGCAGCAGTTGACATCTTCAGCTGTAGGGTGCAGACTGATGAAAAACTATTAATTAGTTATTTATGTAATAGTGACAATTTGCTCAAACAAAGAATAAGTAAAAGACTACAGCCCTCACCCCAAGGAGTTTTACATCTAGTATTATTATTTATTATTTATTAACTAGTTAAATAGGTCCATAGATGTACATGGTTCTTGGGTCGTTACAAACATGAGAAGACAAAAGGTGATACCCTGACCCCATTGAAGTCAATGGCAAAACTCCTACTGAATTCCATGGGCCCAGAATTTCATCCAAGATCTCTACCCCAAGGAGTGTACAATCTAAGGATTGGAGTGTGATTGGCCTTTATGCAAGTCATCAGGGGACAGGGCATAAAGTCAAGTCCCTCCCTCTTTGCAAACCCCAGGCAAGGGCTAGTCACATCACACACATGCTTTATGTGCACCACAGATGATGCATGTTGCCTCCTAAGACAGCAGAGAGGAGGGAGGACGATGGCCTTGCCCTCTCCATACTAGCTCCCATTCTAATATACAGTCTGTGCAGTCCTGTGGTCCTGTGCCCCAGGAAACTTGTCGCTTCCTAACCATTCCTGGCACGGTGCAGTTCTATAACCCTTTCCTCAGATCTGTGCCTTAAAGGCACAGTCTAATACTAAATTAGACCAATTGTAGGAATGCAGGAATGACAGAATGGCAAAAATAGGAGGAGAGACAGGGGATACCCTGGGATACCCAGGATTGTGAAGCACCTTACCACTACCTGCCCTTAGTGGGAAGTAGTGTTGTCTGCGACGTTTCTAGAAGGTTGGCTGGAAAGACCAAATATCTTACTGGAAGGCAGTTGCTTCAGCCTCCAAATGGGCTTTCCTCACATTGAAGGTGCTTGGAATGGCTGAGACAGTCACTGATGAGGTAATACATGCTCTAGAAGCATTCATATGCTGATTTTACCACTTGAAGATTAACATTATGACTCTTGCAGAACTGTGTTTCTGGATCTTTTCCAAGAAGCAGACAAATGGAGAAAAATTGCCACCAATGAGGGGTGCATTTATCCCTGCTATCAAGAGGGCAAATGATCAAGCAGTGGAGTGATTTCAGGATGACTGAGTGCATCCAAAACTACTCTCTCCTGTCAGGCATGATGGGTCTTGGAGAATGGACTGATCAAACCAGTTATGTGTAAAGTACTAGGCACTCCCAGATCAATCCTTCAGCTAATCAAAGTGATGTGTGTTCAAAGTGAAGGTGCCCACAACCCAGCAAATGTTTGCCAGCAACCTGCCTTGTATGGAGATGCGTGAATGTGACTTGAACAAGGATCAGTGTGACAATGTGTGCCCTAGACTGAGATGACACTGATGAGGACTTTGATGAATACATGTTTTCAGGCCTACATGTCAAGGCTAACTTTCCTAGGATTTCAAGACCGATGACGTGGCTTGGTTTAAATCTAATTGTTCCTCTTATTTTGTGTTTCAGAAATTACCTTTTAGTAGTTTACTCTGACATACCTCTTGGAAATTGAGCTATTCCATTTTTTTGTACTGCATTCACAGTGAGAATTACATACTCTGACATGAAAGCTGGCAGAAAGCAGAAGTGAAACAGCATTCAGCTGCTGCCAAGACACAAGTATGTAATACAGACCCAGAAGGAAGATCACAAAATTTTAATGCAGGAAGCATAAAATGCTGTGGGAGGTAGCCTCTTGCTGTAACTCAGTCTTTCTGGCACCTCCATTTCTTGACTTTATTTTTGATGTAAATAATCTTCAAGGAGGGGAGGGCAACAAATCCACGTGCAGCATAGATAACTTTGAGTGTAAAAAGAAAGGCGTGACCAGCTTAACTAGGTATATGTATTTGTCTGGACTTTCAAAACTCAGAGAGAGCCAGAACAAACACAGACTTTAGAATGGGACACTCTCTACCACCCTCACTTTTCCCTTTCACTCCTATGGCTAAAGCCATAAAAGCTCAGGAAAAGACAGCTGTTTAGACCTCTTAGCTGGGAATCTCAGTGAAGGCATATCTGTAGTCTTTTGCGTGAGTTCAGTCATGCCCATCAGATGCAATGACACGGTGCCAGCTTCACAGATGGTTGGATATTTACCCTAGAGCAGAAGTGCCAAGAAGTAATGGGTTTAGACAGGATACTTGTATAACATTGTAGGTCCCATTTCTTCCACAGTGAGTCCTGACTTTGTTCCAACATTCCCATGTTGTAGCTACTTGCATCCATGCACTTGATGATTTCTAAATGTATTCATCAGGAACAACTGAAGGTAGAACTTGTCAAACATGTTCAGTCAAAACGTTTTTTAGTGGAAAATGCCCCCCCCCCCAATAAAAACTTCTGTGGAAAATTTTTGTTTAACATGAAACAAACCTGAAATTTTTTTAGGGGGAAAAAAGAAACACTTTAGTTTTATAAACTAAAATTCTTCAAAATTTCTTGCAAAAGAAACAGGCGGCATTTTTTGACTAGCTTTCCATTAAGTATTTTAGTTAAGGAGGTTGTTTAACAAAACAAGTTGTCCTGCAGCAGATGCCTTAAAAAATGATTGTTAAGCAGAGACTACAGGGTACAGGAAACCACAGGGCTTATTCTGGCTTCAGGTGACCAACTATACCACAGAGTGAATGAAGCAGATCTTAAAATACAAGTTGAACATTTGGGGACTGAATGGTTTAGGGGACTGGCAGTGAGATGTGCAGCCTTTCGTTTCTGGATAACTGGGCTATTTCTGGCAGAAGGAAGTCATAAGTCCATTAAAGTACTACAGTATTTGGTACCAATATAAAATGGGTTTTGTGGTTTCAATCCAGTTCCTACTGGACAGATGACCACAAATGACCACATTACAAAATCACCTTCATAAATGGCACCATCAGCAGCAGTCTCAAAAAGTGAGAACAAAAAATGGTACGATCTGGATTGAGAAATACCTCTCAACGTTAATTCTTTAATAGCCTATACACCAACGTTAGGAGACTGGGTAAAAATGAAGGAGAAGTGGAATTGTTCACTTATGAGAATAAATTCAATGTAGTTGGTATTCCTGGAGCCTGGTGGGATGATTCGCACAACTGAAATGTTAAAATCAACCTATTTAGGAAGGATTAAGTCGCCAAAAAGGGAAGGGGAGTGGCAGTCGATGTCAAAAATGACATAATGTGATTGAGTCACTGGGAACTTGGAAAAAATTATCGTGAATGTTCACGGATCAATGTTTTAACAGATAAAACACAAGATGGGGCATTAGTTGGTATCTGCTACAGAGCACCAAATCCTGCTAGGGCGCAGGATGACTGGCTTCTTACGCATCTATCGATAAAGTGTAGGAGAAAAAGCTGTGTGATCATGGGGGACTTCAAATTGAGTGACATATGCTGGAAATCTCATACTGCCAGTATTAAAACATCCTTGGAATTTCTAACTGTTATAGATGACAATTTCCTAACTCAAAATGTGTATTAAGTGACTGTGGGGGAAGTCTATGTTAGAACTAGTCTTCTCAGATAAAAAGGAACTGATCACAGACCTAAAAGTTAACGGTAGCTTAGGTACAAGTGATCATGACTTTATCACATTTATAATGTGCAAATGAAACAAAAGTCCAAATCAGTGATGTGTATACTTGGTGCCTTAAAAGGAACAATTTCACAAAACTGAAAACAGTTATGTTTTACTTGATTTACATCAAATCAATTGGGAGGAAGAGTTTAATCAGAAAACTGTGAATGCTAATTGGGAATTGTTTAGAACACTACTAGATTCCCCAAAAGCCACAAATCAAGAAGACTGTATGGGTTAAAAAACCTGACCTTGTTTAGAGGCAAGAGGAAAGAAAGAGGAAGCTGATGATGATGAACATAAATTAGACATTAGCAACTGTAGAAAATTGTCAAGGCAAGCAAAGGGATGCAAGGAGAAATCTATGAACAGCAGAATTAAGGAAAATAAGGAGTTTTTTTAAGTGTATAGGAAAAGAATATCCTGACAATGGTATTGGTTCATTACTAGATGGAAATGGTAGAATTATTAATAATTAAGAAAAGGCAGAAGTTTTCAATAAATATTTCTGTTCTGTATTTGAGGGAAAAACAGATAATATAGAAACAGATGATGTTGCAAGTTTGTTCAATAAAGGTAATAGTGTTGATCTAATATACTTAGATGTCTGTAAGGCATTTGACTTAGTACCACATGACATTCTGATTAAGAAATGAGAAAGATATAAATGAACATGGCACACGTTAAATGGATTAAAACAGGTTAACTGATTGGTCTCAAAAATTGTAAATGGGGAGTCATCATTGAACAGGTGTGTTTCTAGTGGAATCTTGCAGATTGGTTCTTGGTCTTATGCTATTTTACACTTTTATCAATGATCTTGAAGAAAACATAAAATCGTCACTGATAAAGTTTGCAGATGACCTGAAATTGAGGAGTGGTAAATAATGACGAGGCATGTGTTACTGATATACAGAGTGATCTGGATTGCTTGGTAAGCTGGGTGCAAGAAAACGATTGGCATTTTTCCCCATGGGTGCTCCAGCCCAGAGCACCCATGGAGTCGGCACCTATGTTATGGTGAATGAACATGAGCTCCCAGTATGAGACTGTGGCCAAAAGGACTAATGCAATTAAGGTGACCAGATAGAAAGTGTGAAAAATTGGGATGGCGGTGGGGGATAATAGGACCGTATATAAGAAAAAGCTCCAAATATCAGGATATCTGGTCACTCTACATGCAATCCATGGATACATAAATAAGAGAGTCTCAAGGAGGAGGAGAGAGCTTACGGTACCTCTGTATTGGGCACTGGTGCAACCACTGCTGGAATACTGTGCCCTGGTTGGATGTCCACAGTTTAAAAAGGATGTTGATACATTAGAGAGGGTTCAGAGAAAAAGCCACAAGAATGATTAAGGGATTAGAAAACCTGCCTTATAGTGATAGACTCAAGTTTGCTCAGTCTATTTATCTTAGCAAAGAGAAGGTTTAGGGGTGATTTGATTACAGCCTAAAAGTAACTACATAGGTAATAAATATTTAATATTGGGCTTTTCAATCTAGCCGAAAAAGGTGTAACACCATTAAATGGCTGGAAGTTGAAGCTAGACAAATTCAGACTTGAAATAAGGTATTAATTTTTAACTGTGAGAGTAATTAACCATTGGAAGAACTTACCAAGGGTCATGTGGATTCTCTATTCCAGGCAATTTTTAAATCAAGATGAGATGTTTTTGTAAAAGATATGCTCTAGGAATTCTTTTAAGGAAGTTCTGTGGCCTGTGCTATACAGGAGGTTAGACTAGATGTTCATAATGGTCCCTTCTGGCCTTGGAATCTACGAACTTGCAAGAGGTTGAGCAGGAGGTTGAGCCTGCAATATACAGAGCACTCTTGGCTCTGATCTAGCAAGTACTCAAGCAGGTGTTTAACTTCAGGCATTTGAGTAGTCCCACTGATTTCAATGAGACCACTCATGCATAGAGCTGAGCAAAATTTGGAATATCTGTCCCATAGGAAATTCCAACATTTTAACATTGTTTTTAGCCCTGAAAGGGGATGAAAAGTTGATATTACAAAATACCATTGAATGGAAATTCTAAAAAAAAAAGAATAAATTAAAAAAAATCCCATTTGGAAATGTCAAAACATTTTAACTCTTTCAAAAGACTGAGACATTCTTGAAACAAACAATTAGTTTCAAGACATTTCCACATGAAATTGCATTTTTCTAATGTCGCTTATTGCCATATGGACATTGAATTGGGGAGCCTGATGCCCCCAGTTTCCCCTACGGGCCAGGTTTATTGGCTAGACTTCATCTCCCATAATGCACCCAGAGTCATGTGGATGCACTAGGCAAGTTAGGCAGCTGCCTAGGGCGCCGAGACCTGGGGGGCGCTAAAAAGCCTGTTAGGGAGGAGGTAGGTAAGAACTAGGCTCCCAATGAATTGCTCTCCTGCCATTTCCAAAGCCAGCGATTAGGGAAGTCCTTTGAATAGATCGCAGACTATAAGGGGGTGATAAGAATCAAGCTCCCAATGAATTGCTCTCCAACTGCTGCCATTTAGGAAGCCAGCGAAGTTCTTTGATTAGATCGCAGCCCATAGGGAGGAGGAGGTGATAAGAACCAGCTCCCAGCGAGTTGCTCTCCGACTCCTGTCTCCTGCCATTTAGAAAACCAGGGAAGTCCCAATTGCTCTCTGACTCCTGCCATGCGAAGTCCTTTGACTGTGACTCACTCATTGTACAGATTGGTGTGTTGGTAGGTACATTATTACAGTACTAGCTCCTCTGTCTTGTAGTAGATTCTACAGCAAGAGCCAGGAGAGTGGAGCAGCTTGGGGGAGGGGTGTAAGACCCCCCCTGCTGGGGCTAAGGTGACCAGATGTCCCAATTTAATAGGGACAGTCCTGATTTTTGGGTCTTTTTCTTATATAGGCTCCTATTACTCCCAATCCCAGACCCGATTTTTCACATTTGCTGTCTGGTCACCCTAGCTGGGGCTGAGCTGCGCTGTCAGTGCAATGCAGCTGGGGCCGGCTTGCATGGCACGCTCCTCAGAAAGCAGGCTGCAGGTTTTCCAGGGCAGAGGCTCTGCTCCCTGGGGAGAGAAGAGAGGGAGGCCACGGCTGGTAGCTCTGTGGGCTCTCTTGCTTGAAGGGGCAGCTAGGCTGCTTTAACTTACCTTCCTGTGCCCCAGCTTTCTACCCTCCCGACCCTGCTTTGGTGTGAGAGCCACGCACACTCTGCCTCTCAGTCCTGCCTGCCTCTCGCCCCCCTGCCAGAGCGAGAGCCCAGCATTCAACTCCCCAGCCTGGGCGCAGGACGGACTGGCGACACGCTCCCATTGCCCTGTTGCAATTGCACTGTGACTTGGTGCTTGGAGAAACCAAGAAATTTCTTGTAGGCTGCAGAAGTGATGCAGACTTTGAGAAAACATTGGTAGATACGGGAGAACTTGCAGAGGAGTTGGATGTACCAGCACTTTTTGAACCAGATCCAATCCGTATTAGAAAAAAGAGGAAGCAGTTCACATATGAAGCAGATGACAAACCTATTTATAATCTGAAAGAAAAATTCAAAGTGAACTTTTACTTTGCAGTCATCAACACAGCAATACCTTCAGCTGAAGAAAGATTCACATTGATGCAGCAAATTAGTTCAGTATTTGGCTTCCTATATGATGTTTACAGTTTGCAAAATACAACACCAAAGCAAATTATGGAACATTGCTTGAATCTGGAGCAAGCATTGCAACATGGTGAATCCAAAGATATCGATGCCTTTGACTTGTGCAATGAATTGCAAGCTATTACATGATGAGTCCAAAAGAGTGCATCACCGCAAGATGTATTGAACTTCATATGCACAAATAAACAGACAGATAGTGTCCCCAACACAGTTATTGCTCTTTGCATCCTCTTGACTCTCCCAGTTTCTGTGGCCAGTGGTGAGTGAAGCTTCTCAAAGCTCAAGTTGATAAAAATATACATGTGAACATCAATGTTGCAACAAAGACTTGTTGGGCTATCTATCTTGTCAATAGAAGATGACATTGCTCGCAGCATTGACTTGGAGGAATTTGTTTCTAAATTTGCTAAACTGAAAGTGTGGAAAAATAAATTATAATGTATTACTTTGTGACAGTGCATTGTGTATAAGGTATGTGCTTTATTTTAAGATCCATGCTATGTTGTGCAAAGTGAAAACAATAACAATGTCAACACTGTCAGGTTATTCATTTATTTTCATTAAATATTTAGACTAAATAATTAAATTAATACATTTTCAAGCTGAACGTGTATTAATTCTAATGAACAATGCCACATTATGAAGTATTCATTTTTAAAGTTTTTAATAAGCGATGCCCGGGGGGGGGAGGGGCGCAAGGTGGAAGTTTCGCCTAGGGTGCAAAATATCCTTGCACCGGCCCTGACCACACAACTCAGTCAGAAGGTAATCAGTACATTGCCTTATGAGACATGTAGTACTTCAGGGAGCCTGGCTCATAGGAGAGAATTGGGGTCAGAACTACAGCTTCCATAAGACAATGTCATAGGGAAGTTCAGTTTAATGTTTTGTTGATCTGATTCAAAACTAAATATTTCAGGTCAGTTCAAAAATCAAAATAGTCCAATTGGGTCAAACTGACCCAAAATGAAATTTGGAGAAATCAATTTTTTTTGGCAAAATAAAAAGTGTTCACAGAAAAATTTTGAATGTTGTGGAAACTTGATTTTTCATTGGATAATCACACCAATGGAAAATTCTTGATCAACTGAACTCAGAATCTGCTTAAGTGTCTTGCTGGACTGGGGCCCAGATTTATTCGTCATCTTTCATTTGCACTAAATTTACTCAAAAATTAACGCTTCTAGATTACCTAAAATAGATATATTTTAAATTATTTTGCCCATTTTTTGGTGTTTAGGGAAGCACTCTGATTGTGTTATGTGTGGTATAGCCAAAGGGAGCAATAGAAACAGAACACAGAATCCCCGATCATCTTTCTGCTCTCACTTACTAGTGTAATTCCCTCTTTGTCAGTGCTACTCCTGATTTACTCAGGGTTAATGAGAGCACAGTCAAACCCTCTGACTGCAAGTTAGTCAGATGGTCGTTAGTAACTCGTTCAGCCAATTTATTCCTATGTGAAGCAACTGTGGTGAACGTGTAAAAGCCTCTTAGCAAACTCCTGGCATTTTTCATTCAGGATCAGAAAAGAGAGTGAAAGTAAAAGGAAAATTAGCTAGCTACATTTTATGTACCATACATATGAGAAAAGAACATTTAAAACTGAGAGATCCATACAGGTGAAGTGTGAGGGAAATAGTGTGATGAATGTAGAAATTGCTACTGCTGCCTTAAAAAGAAAAAAGTGGTAGAATTCTATTCTTGCCAATTTGCATATATGAAAAGAAGGATTTGTTAGTGGAAAATAGCTAATAGTTACTGTCCATTGTGTAATTCAACAGATACAAAGAATCACAAGATCTAATATCTGAGCTAAATTCATCCCTAATGTAACTCCCCTAGAATGACTTGGGATATATTAAGCCTGGTCTTCTCTTGCTTCCAAGCTCTTCAGATCTGGTGGTGATGTCAGTCTGCCTCTGACAGCCCACAGTTTGATAGCACTTTCTTTTCACTAAAGCATCTGATATCACCAAGATGCACTACACAACTGTGGTGTGACTTTGTACTAGTTGAGTTGGGAGTTTCCCAGCCTTGCACTTAGAGTAGCATAGGAGCAGTCCAGAAACAATGAACAAACAAGAGTAGAGTTAATGGCAGCTGCATGTATAAAAACCCTGTGTGAATCTTGCTTGCCCAAACTGTGGAAGTCTAATTACTCTATATCACAATAGACCCTGTGTCAAGTAATAGGGGGTAGCCGTTTTAGTCTGTATCTACAAAAACAACAGGGAGGCCGGTGGCACCTTAAAGATTAACAGATTTATTTGGGCATAAACTTTCGTGGCTTTACATTAGGTTTACCCATGATACCTTATGCCCAAATAAATCTGTTAGTCTTTAAGGTGCCACCGGACTCCTTGTTGTTTGAATAGACCCTGTATTTAGGAAGGAGCCTCATGAACATGGGGGCATTTCTAACATATTATACATTATTTAGTTAGGGTTCCAATGTATTCTCTTCTCCCTGCACGTGTCGCTTCTATTGATGGAAGTAAGACATACTTACGAAGAGGGGAATAGGCTTTCCTGAACAGCTGAACATTTAGTGTTCAAGGAAATATCAAAATTGTGTCATGATCATTATTTTCCAGCAGATGGCAGTACATGGCCTCTGAACAGCAGCAGGAAGAGGTAAACAATCACTGTAAGACAGAACAACATAAATACGATGGAGATGATACCAGTCTTATGAAAACACAGATTCTGAAGTATTTATCAAATACTTCCCCCTTTAAAATACCCTATATTTTACATTATAAGTTTAAGTTACATAAACTTTCTATACAGGTACTATTCCACAGTAATCCAAACAGGTTCTTGCTGCTTGAAAAGGAGAGGAAGGAGCTGGATTGACTGGTACTGAATAAATACAATGGAATAAAGTACATTTAATAACTACCAACGCATCTGTAATGAGTTAAACCTATGGAATGACTTCACTATTACTCTAGGACTCCTCTTTTCAAGTTATAAAAGAAAAGCTACACAGTGATCTTTAAAATCTGCCTAGTATCCTTCCTATTGCTAGTTCAAATACTGGAAGCTCTTACTTAAAAGATCACAAGGTGGGTGTTTAATCCTCCCCCTTCCTATCATTTTTAATGAAATGCAGGTCCCTTCTCTCAATACTAAAATAACATTGACATTTGTTGTGACCCAAAGCAAGAAAAGGTGGAATGGCAAATGCTCGGCTTGTGCCAATAACTTGGTTGTAAAACTCAAGGTACAACTGTGCAAAGGAGGGTTGTGACATTACCTTTGTTATGCGATTCTTGGCTATTGTCGGCCTCTGTCCAAACCTTAATGGTGGTGTATTTATATGTAGTTTATATATTTAATTTCCACATTAAAGAGGAAATCCATTCATGGAAAATTAGAAACTGCTCACTATTTACCCCGAGAAACCTGCTCTCCCACAGCTGTTCCAGTCCATATGCAAATTTATACTTAACTTTTTTAAAAGGTACATAGCTAGCTAGCAACACATTCAGTCAAATTGATAAGTGCTTTTCCAGTTCCTCTGGAGCCATTCTGAGTATACTTGTGTTTTCAAGCTAGAATGCAATTGAGAAATGGCCTTGTGAGAGCTGTTCTAGCCTACAGGGTGAGCATCTATTTACAAATGTTGTTAAAATATGCAATTTTTTAACCAACAGGCCATAGTGACTTTCAAAAATAAGTTATACAAATAATCAAAACATTGTTACTCTGCACCTAGCATCCTAGAAGTTTTCCCAGCATTCACAGTAAATAGTCATATTAGTGGACATGAGTGATAACCAATATACACTGTATATCCACTTTTGTACTGTATCAACCTTCATTCAAGGATCTCAGAGCACTTTAAAAACATACATTAATTAAGAATCACACTCCTATGAAGTTATATCCATTTTACAGAGGGTAAGGAGAGAGAAATGACTTATGCCAGTGAAAGACCTGGTAATACAGGAATCCCAACTCACAGTTCTCTGTTTTAGACACTAGGATATAGATACTAATCCTGTCCCTTTTGACATAAATGGTAGTTACTTCAGCTTCACTACATTTTTCTAAAAAGGTTTAAAAAAAAACCCCAACCTCAACAGAAACATTTTGTTTTACCTGAAATGAACTTTTTTTTTTCAATTTTTTCGGTTTTGCCAAAATTTTGTTTTAAAAATTGTTTTGGGTTGACCTGAAACAATTTAAAAAATTGTTTTAAAGTTCATCCACTTAATCAAAAAATTAATTATTCACAGAGCTCTACTTGGAACTATAGAATGCCCTGGTCTAGAGTTAGATGTATGAATCAAGCATTGTGTTTATGTCTTGGAGTCCAATTCTGCTCCTTTCATGTTGTGCACAATTCTCTTATTTAATGAGTGACTTTCCAGATGGGGAAACTTTCAAGAGTAATAAGATCTGGTTCTGATCTAGTTATTTTTCTTCCATAAATCTCTAAGTGCTTTAATAAAGGAAATCAATATCATCCCCACTTTACAAATAGGGGGACAGAGCACAGAGAGGGAAGTGAGTTGACCAAGGTCACCAGCAGAGATTGGAATAGAACCCAAGTCTCTCAAGTCCTGTTCCAGTTGTCTAGCCACTTGACTTCAGGCATAAGCCCATTTACCTCACTCATATTTTTCAGGATTTTTATCAAGTTTGCTAATCACTGGAGATATTTATTTTTAAACAGGAATTTCATGCTTCATTGGATCCTGCAACTGATCTTTTCCAAAAGAGATTTCTGATAATAAACTAGAATTAACAGAGTCACAACTTAATTTTTTTCTTTGGTTTCAATTTTAAACCTCTAATAACTTTAAGAAGCCCCGGCGAGAAGGCTGATCGTAACAGGGTTGTAGGAGTCATGCCCCATGTTAAAGCATTAATTTAAATTTAATCTGCATAATACATGATAGTCATGTTGGTCTCTTGACTTGTATGTTGAAAAGGGACATTATGCAGATAGGCAAGTTCTTCTTATGTTCTGCATAATCTCTCTTCCTCTTGTTTCTATTTTTTCCCTTTGCATTGAGCTCATGAAGATTCCCATGTGCAAGCTTCTGTCTAATGGCAGGATTCATTCCAGTTACAATGTGAGTGAGAGGGCCAGTTCAAGTGGTTCCCTTGCTTAAGGCACTTATGGTATGAAGTGCCAAGCAATCTTAACTCTGTCTTGTGGTATGGGGAGCCAGGTAGGCACATGTAGCTTCTGCAGGGGTAAGTCCTTTATTAGGAATCAATTGTGAGTAAGGACAACATCCCCTTACCTCTCTTTATTATTTCTTATTTGTATTACTATAGCTCCTATGAGCTCTGGCCATGGACCAGGACCCCATTGTGCTAGGCACTGTACAAACACAGGCCGAAAAGATGGTCCCTGCCCCAAAGAGCGTACAATTTATAATCTTTTGTGAATCGTCCACATCAGTCTATGTGAGGGACACCACTGGATTGCTGCTCCTCTTCCTGTGCAAGTGAGTGGGGAGCGGGTGGAGTCTTGGCTGTGTCATGACACCGGGCAACAAAGTCAAGCCTGGGTGATTGGCACTGTTACCTGGATCTTGCCACTTCCCTTGCTTTTACCATAACCACCAAACTATCAGAAGGCTCTCCACAACCTTCCAGATAGCAGGGCCGTCCTTAGGCATAGGCAGAATAGGCAGCCGCGTAGGGCCTCACTCTGCCTGGGGGCACCACTCTGCAGGCAGCCCAGACAGTGTAGAAGCAGGGCTGCTGGGTCCTAGAGAGAGCCGAATGCAGCACAGTCTGAGGAATGGGATTGGCTGCTGGGGTCTCTGGGAAGGGGAGGGGGTAGGGGTTGGGGAAGGAGCTCACCTGTGAATGTGACTCTTTCCCCCCCGGCTGAGGGGAGGTGAGGCAGGCTCTGTGGCTCTGGAACCAGTATCCTTTGTTGTCCCCCATAACATCCATTCTTCTCCCCCCCGCCCTACGGAGCACCCCCTCCTTTCTCCCTCCTCCCCAGGAGCAGCCCTCTCTCTCTCCTCCCTCCCCTCCGTCAGGGCTGGGTTGGGTGAGGTGCTGGGGGATAGGTGGGGGGAGGGCTGGCTGGCTGCCTGCTGAGGAATGAAAGTGAAAGTAACTCACTTCCTCGGCAGGCAGCCAGGATTGGAATGTCACACAGGGCTTAGCTGGGGTTAGCCAGATGTGTGAAAAATCAGGATAGGGGATTGGGGTACAGTGCTCAGATATCCGTATTTTATAGGGACAGTCCCAATTTTGGGGTCTTTTTCTTATATAGGCTCCTTTTACCCCACCCCCCATCCCTGTCCTGATTTTTCACACTTTCTGTCTGGTCACTCTAGGTGGGGGTAATTGGTGCCTATATAAGACAAAGCCCCAAATATCGGGACTGGCCCTATAAAATCAGGACATCTGGATCTGGCCACCCTAGCTGGGGAGCGCCTCTCCCCCGGGCTGGCAGCTGCCAGCGATCCATCTCATCCGAGGGGAGCTGCACAGGGCAGGACAAGCTGCTGTGGCTCCATGGGTGCCCCGTCCCTGAGATCAGATGCTGTGCTAACTTCACCATGGTCCGTTGGGCTGGCGGAGGTGCCTACTGGCGTGTGATTGGACCTGAGGGTTTTGCTGCTGCTGTTGCCACTCTGCACCCCAAGAGGTGGATTTTGGGGTCCTGCAGTTTTCCACCTATCTCCTCCTCTATTGCAGCTGTTGGACCAGCAGTTGCCGTTTAGATTGTCATTTAACAACTTTGTTTGCCAAAAATTCTTGCTAACAATCCTGAATCCAATTTCAATATTTTTTTAAAAAAAATCAATATCTTGGCCAAAAACAGAAAATTCAGTTGTTGACAATTTTGGTTTGAGGCAGGGAGTGGGCCAGTTTTCATCAGAGAAACAAAAAATGTTGACTGACTTTCCTATAGCCTGTTACTCCTGATAAAAGCACTCCAACAACTGTAATATGCTCATCTCCTTACTAGTGTATAAAGCAGAGGTCGGCAACCTACGGCACACGTGTCAAAGGTGGCAGGTGAGCTGATTTTTGATGGTATGCAGCAGCAGGCTGAGCGGCTCAGCCCATCAGTGCTCTGGGGTTCCGGCTGCTGCCCTATTGACAGCTGGGATACTAGCCATCGGCCCCACTCAGCACCTGCTGCTGGCCTGGGGACCCCCAAGGAACCCCAGGCTGGCAGTGGGCTGAGCAGGCCAGCTGAACCACTCAACCTGCTGTCAGCCTGGGGTTCCATTCATTCAGCCGGCAGTGGCCTGAGCAGGACCGGTGGCCAAGACCTCAGATAATAACAATAGTTTATTTATATAATATAGACAGAGAGAGAAACATTCTACAAACATTAAAATGTATTACTGGCACGAGAAACCTTAAATTACAGTGAACTTGGCACACCACTTCTGAAAAGTTGCCAACCCCTGGTATAGAGTGACCATATGTTGTACTAAGATTCTCCTGCTTTTTTTTTTTCCCTGTGAGTCAGTATAACTTTTGCCAACCCAGAAGTTGGGCAGCCAATGTTTTACGTTTTCACAATGTTTTCTCCAACTTTCATAAAGTAAATACATAGTTAATATGAGTTAAAAAGGCCAGGGACACTTCTTTGTGAAGAATCTGTACAGCAGATCATGCCCATAGATGATCCAGAAAAGAAATTTGAGGTTGAATTTTTTAATGTTGTGATGGATAAAGCAGTATCTGCTGTTGATGAAAGGTTTAATACCTTGCAAGTACACTATGAACAGTTTGGATTTTTGTATGACATAACTAAATTCAATGAAATAGGAAAACAAGAGCAACTAATGACAAAGTGCAAGAACCTAGAGAGCCTCCTGAAGCACGCTGATAGTTTTGATTTAAATGGACTTGAACTGTACGAAGAATTGAGTACACTGTCATCAATGTTGCCACATGCAAAATCGGTGATGGACATTGTACAGTTTATTCATACCCGCAAACTTGTTGACATATATCCTAATGTGTACATTGCCACTCGTATTCTATTCTACTGACAATTCCTGTAACGGTAGCATCAGGAGAAGGGAGTTTCTCAAACCTAAAGCTCATTAAAAACTATCTCCGCTCTACAATGAGTCAGGAACGCTTAACTGGTCTTGCTATTCTTGCAATCGAACAAGACACGACTTTGTCTTTGTCATATGATGACATTATTACTGATTTTGCAGCCAAAAAAGCCAGAAAGATTGCTTTTAATTAAAAACAAATCTTTGTTTCAATACCTCTTCATATAAATTTCCAATAAAATATTGATAAATTAAAAAATATATTATTTGCATCATTCTGTCATATCAGAATTTTTTCTATAGTGCTGCTTCTTTAGTGCTAGTCCATCAGCATTACAGTGTGCTTAATTAAGTTAAACTGGTTTTAATAACATGAATGTGGCAAGTTTTCCAATACTATAAGCTTATGTTTGTGTTGCTAAGAGCAGATCAGGCACAGGGGCACCAGTTTAATAATCTCACCTAGGGCACCATAAATCCTAAAGCCGGCCCTGCAGACAGTCCGACATTCCCTTCTCCACCCCGGGTTGAGAACTTCTGTTCTAGTTGTGGGAGGGGACACACTGAAGTTTTGCATCCGGTGATAGTTTTCTTGTATCTCACATGCTCAGTCTAGTTCAAGGAAGGTGGGGTTCTCCACAATTTCTATATTGCACAGGGCACCAAAATTCTTTAATCTGGGACTGCTCAACCCTGATAGCAGGTAGAGGTTTAGGGCACCTAATGTTTCACACGATTGGCTCTATAATCATCCAGAGACAGATTTGTTCTGGCCATTCAACTGAGGAATAAAATAAATTCTAGCTGCCCATCTCTGATAAGGAGGATCAGTGGAAAATTGTATACAGAATTGCTGTGGTCATGTCATAATGTTGAAATTTGTGGTAAATTGCAGGGGACTCTTTGTAGGCTATTTCATTTTACAATTTTGCGACTTACTGTAATGGTCACTAACTACTAAATCTGTCACTGTTGCTTTACAATGATATTCTCGGGAAAATAAGGGCTAGGCAAAGTAGCAGCTAGGGGTCTCTGTGTAGCTATGGCTGGCAGCAAAATAGAAGGCCTAGATGTATTTCAGGTTCTGCATTTTACTCTGACAGTTTGTAGGCACTCTACTTTGCAAAGATATTTGCTAATAATCCAGGCTTTGCGATTCCACAGCACCTCCTGCTCTCCTGCTCCTTATTCTCCCATTGACTCCTTTCCCTTTGTGTTTCCTACTCTCACATCTAGAAAATGCACATCAAGGATAGGAATATGATACCTTTTACTTTTTTCCTTGGAGTTTAAAATGCTGCTGCACAGATTGTTTGGAAAAATGAGTCAGGGTCTTGATATATACTTGTCTCCTATTTTGCTGCCTGCTACAGCTTCTCAGAGCCCCCTAGATCTGTTTTACTTGAGAATACTATTTAATACTCCCTGAGGACTCAGAAATTGGCCCAGTATTAATGGTTTGCAGTACTCCAGCCCCTTCTGGTGCTTTCAAATCATGCCAGCACCCTGAGAGATAGGTAAACATTGTTAATCCCATTTCACAGGTGGAGAACTGAAGCCTTGTGATGAGGTGTCCACCCCACACAGGACTGACAGGGGTTAAGGTGGCCAGGAAGGCCAATTAACTCCACAGGCTGCACCTGGAGGAGCCCTGGTAGCAGGGAGCTAATTGAAAGCAGGCTCAGCTGGGCAGAAAGGGGGTGGGGGCAGGGGCAGCTCCAGGCACCAGCACACCAAGCGCGTGCCTGGGGTTGCAAGCTGTGGGGAGCGCTCTGCTAGTTGCCGTGAGGGCGGCAGGCAAGTTGCTTTCGGTGGCATGCCTGAGGAGGGTCCGCTGGTCCCGCGGCTTCGGCGGACCTTCTGCAGGTGTGCCGCTGAATCCGTGGGACCGGGGACCTCCCGCAGGCAAGCCTGCCTGCCTGCCGTACTTGGGGTGGCAAAATACCTAGAGCCGCCCCTCGGGAGGGGGGGGAGTGCCTATATAGCCAGGTAGCTGGCAACAGAAAGGGCTGCTGCCGGGAAAGGCTGCAGTCACTCCCTGGGAAGGCGTGTTTGAAGGCTGCAGAGACAAGTTGCCTAAAGTTACTCCCCGGAAGGAGGGAGGGAAGAGACTGGCAAACTCAGAGGAGTGGGGAAGGCCAGGAGGTATGGAAACAGCTCAGGGAAAAGCAGCAAAGTGCAGGGAACACTTCTTGGCTGTTGTGTAGAGCAGGGGCTGCGGGAAGTGGCAGCCAGCACATCCCTTGGCCTGGGCCACTTCCTGCAGACCCAATGGCCTGGAGCAGTGAACCGCAGCTAGTGGGAACCGTGATCGGCAGAACCTGCAGACACGGCAGGTAAGTAGACTGGCCCGGCCCGCCAGGGTGCTTACTCTGGTGGGCTGCGTGCCAAAGGTTGCCGATCACTGGTGTAGAGGGTCCCTGATCCAGCAGCTGGAGTAGACAGTGGGACTGAGTTCCCTGTCAGCTCCTGCAGCAGTGACCCAGTGAAGCAGAAGATGGCCTGAGGCTGCTAGAGAACAGGAATTTTGATGTACTTCCCCCCCGAAAGAGAAACCACAATGGGGACCTGGCTGGAGGGCTGAGTCACGAACAGGACAGATGAGGCTCCTGAGAGTGAGAAAAGATGGCTTGCTTATGCCATGGAGCAGCGCTGTAGTCCATGAGTAGCCCCACTTTCTTCAGTGGGGCTATTCGTGGAGTAAAGTACAACTCCTCGTGTATAGCAGTAGAATAGTTTGGCCTTATGTAACTTGAACACGTTCACACAGTGTTTCTGTGGCAGAGCCACCAACAGAACCCAGTTCTCTGAAGCCCCAGTTCTGAGCTTTCAACAACAGACAATAGTTCCTTTCCTCTAATGGACTCTACATCAAGGGTGGGCAAACTTTTTTGCCCTAGGGCCACATCGGATACAGAAACTATATGGAGGGCTGGGTAGGGAAGATTGGAGGAAGCTATGCCTCCCCAGACAGTGAGGCATGGCCTGGCCCTGCCCCCATCCAACCCCCCCTGTTCCCCACCCCTGACTGCCCCCCGGGACTCCCACATCCTATCCAAACACCCCTGCTCTCTGCCCCTGACCCCCCCTGGGATGCCTGTCCCCTATCCAATCCCCCCTGACCACCCCTGGGACCTTGTCCCTATCCAACCTCCCCACCCCCAGAGCGCCCCCCATCCAACCCTCCGCACTCTCCCTGCCCCATGTTACCTGTGGGGTAGGGGAAAGGGGTGCTCAATCCTTTCCCTTTGTGTTTCGCCTGCTCGTTTGGCTGCTTTTCCTGGCAGTCATGCAGGGCTCGCTCCCTGTCTGGCCTTGGCTGCTGGGGACAGGGGCCAAACATGAGGGGGGGGGTTGGGGGGGGTTGGCTTGCTCTGCCCCTATCCCTGGCAGCAAGGCCCAGGCCCCTTGACCGCCCCCCTGCTCCTCACCTCCTGACTGCACTGCCCTGGAGCACCAGGTCTGGGGGAACTGTGACTTCGAGGGAGGGGAGCAGAAGAGGAGGGTCCAGGGGTTAGCCTCTGCCCCGCTCACGATGCTGGGGAGTTGGGCTGGCTCCTCTGCAAGCTTGTCTTGACCCTGCTCCCTGGCAGGAGCTCGGGGGCCAGAGGGAAGGATCCTGCAGGCCAGATGTGGTCCACGGGCTGTAGTTTGCCCTCCCGCTCTACATAATAATTGGTTACATTTTCCTAATTTTAATTTTAAATAAACCGCACAAGAAACTGACATTAATCAAGTGTCAGAAGACAGAAGAATTACGCCCAGAGTGGGAAATGGACTGGTTCAGTTCCCTATGGCCAGAAATTTTCAGCTCAAGGAAGCGGACAAAGTTATACAACTAGAAACATGACACATCTCCAAAACACAAATCCTCTGATTTTATTCATTTACGGGGTAGCTGACTCACAAGGGAGTGAATGATGTGGGGGCTTCTTTATTATTAGATCTGAAGATCACCAAAGGATCTCTTTGAAGAATTTGCTTTAGTTTAGTTTATTGATAAGCAGCACGTGGCTTGTGGATGCTGATGTGATAATATATAATTCTTCAGGGTACTTTTTGCCAACTAAGAGTGTGGGATGGTAGTTTATAAATCTGCTTAGTTGATTAAAGCACAAATTTACCCACTTTGGCGATGGCTACACTAGAGAGCTTACAGTGGTGCAGCTGCACTGATGCAGCTGTGAGCTCTCTAGTATGGTGGTTCTAAACAGACAGGAGAGAGCTGTCCCGTCAAATTAACTAATCCACCCCCAATAAAGTGGTGGCAGTTATGCCACTTCTCCTGCCAACATAGCGCTGTTTACTCCATGCTTAGGTCTGTGTAACTTATGTCACTCGAGGATGGCTTATTCACACCCCTGGGCAATGTAAGTTATACTGACATAAGTGGTAGCGTAGACATATCCACTGACTTATTGATAAGGCCAGTAGGGACCACTATGACCATCTAGTCTGACTTCCTGCACATTACAGGCCACAGAACCTCACTCAACCACTCACATAATATTTTAAATACATTCTGAATATTTTAACCTAGTTTGCGGATCTAGTTTAGAATTTAACTTTCTCAGGTTGTATCAAAACTTGTGACAATATGAAGAAGCAGCCCACTTGCATGCTGTGTGCTCATAGTCTACTTATATGAACCACATGACACGGCAGAAATGGCAGTCTCATTCTAAAATTAACTGTTTTGGGCTTTATCTACAAAGACAGCTATATCTGTGAGCAAAAATGTTTTCAGTGTTCTGTACAGATCGTCAGTTCTGCTATACATAAGTTACATGTAAAATGATCATTGTTTTTAAGGAATTTTAGCCTCTGGTTGCCAGAAGCTGGGAATGGGCGACAGGGGATGGATCACTTGATGTTTACCTATTCTGTTCATTCCCTCTGAAGCACCTGACATTGGCCACTGTCAGAAGGCAGGATACTGGGCTAGATGGACCTTTGGTCTGACCCAGTATGGCCATTCTTATGAATTATCATCTTGGCATCCATTATGCACCTGGGGAAAACAATGTAACAATCAATGAAAACATACCTGTTGTAACAGGACAATCTAGATAAGGGTCAGAGCCTTTAAGGATTTGAGCAACTTCTACAAAGTGTCAAGTACTCCTCACTCAGTCAGTGGAGTCAATGGGATTTGAAGACATACCACACCAGGAATTTAGAATGTTTAAGCAAATCGATTTTAATGCACCCATTGCTCTGCAGGTTCATGTTGTATAAGGAAACAGAGCAGTGATGTGATGTTATTACTGACATTTTACATGCAAAGATACAGTTTCCATAGCAATGTAGGCTAGTTGCTTTGAGCATCATGAAGCGTTCACTCCCTTATGGCTCTTGATAGGAAATGAAATAGGTCAGAGAAGTGGGCAAATGTTCTTCTTCCACATACAGAAAATCATAGAACACATAATATTAACCCTTAATATTGGTAAGCAGCCTACCTGAGTGGGAGGATCCAGAAGTCTAGAACTTAAATCTACTGGTCCTTGAGTGAGTGTCACATCCACCCTGCCCTCTAACTGATCTAGTAGAACAGTGATTGACAGGGTGTGAGTTTTGTGGGCCTGAGCACTGCAGGTTGTGCTTCCCATAAAGGGCCTGATGTCAGTGCTCCCAGGTCTCTGATTGGTCCAGGTGCACTACATAAACCTAGAGGGAACACCCGGGAGTTGAGTGTGTAATGAGGTGGCTGCTATGATGGATCTTGCTTTTTTTCCTTGCTCTGATCCCTGACTTCTGAGTTTGGCTCTGTCCCTGAGCTCTTGGCCTCTGGCTCCACAGACTAGGCCTTGCTCTGGCCTCTCCTACTAGACCTGACTGCCCATGCCCTGGCTGTGACACAGTTTGCTGTGGAGCTCCCAATAACATTTTGTTTTGAGTTCTAATTAGACAATAGGCCTTACCACCTTTCCCACCAAAGTCTACAGAAGTTTTGTTTTTGCCTTTGGTGGGATTGAGCCCAGTATCTGATATTTTATGAGAGATTCAGTGCGGGACACAGATTTTAAGTCTAGAAGGGACCACTCTGATTATCAAGTCTGCCCTCCTGCATAACACAGGCCAAAGGTGTACAAGTACATTTGTGGTACCATCTCTGATCAGTAACTAAACAGGGATATCAGAGTTTATCTACACCAGTGGGACCTGTGTATGTGACTCAAGGACATTGTGCATGTCTGAATGCTCTCATTAACTGCAGTCCAAAAGCTTCTCCCCCTCTTCCCTGCACCTGTATTTTGTTGCTAGGGAGAAGCAGGTGAATGGCAACCTGGATGCCAATATCTACCCTCCCCTTTCCTTCTCCTTTAGTACTCAGGGCCCCACCCAGAAGCCAACTGGGGTAAACCTATCTTCCCCATCCTTTGTCCATTGGAGAGTGGGGCTCTCCCTGCATTAGCAGCTGTGATTGTGATCCTTCCCTGACATACAAGTTGGCTTCACAAAGAAGACACAGGAGACATTTTCCTTTCTCATGTGGTCCCAGGACACAGTATGCTGGGACATTTTTTTTAGCCCAGACCATCAAAGTCACAATTGCAGCTTCCACATTCACCCGGAAACAATAGCAAGGCACATCAAAGTAAGTATGATTTCATTACTCTGTAATTATCAAAATAGCAGCTGCAGCACGTGTTTAGAACACATAGGGCCAGATTAAATTCACTGACTGTGGGGTGGTATTACATCAGGGATGAATTTGGATCATTGTATCATTCCTTTTTGATACACCAGGTAAAACTGTATCAACTCCATATTCATCTCAATATAATTACAAAAGTGAGCAATACAGTGTGCACTGAATTCTCCTTGCTTGGGATTCACATTGGGTACAAAGAATATTTCACCGCATCCAAGGAGCACAGAATGCCATGGCTGCTCATGACAGAGCAAAATGAAGCAGCCTAGGTGCCCTGTAAAAAAAAAAAAAAAAGAAAAGTCTCATTGACCATAACAAAAACCACCCATCACATTCTTAAGTTTAAATTGGAGAACATATTGTGAATGTTGAATATATAGCAGTTTACATGTGCATAGGCATCCAGCACTAATCCTTCTAGAATAAATACACAATGAATTCTGAGGGTTTAGAAGCAAGAGATTAGAAAGTCACATGCAGAGAGCGACAGGGAAACAGACCATCTATACGGTGTCTGAGACGGAGTAGCATTTATTAATAAAAAGAGACATGCATACAGCGCTAAGTGCTAGCAAGTGAGGCACTCCCATGGAGTGGGTGCAAGTTTCTCACGGAATTAATTAAATTATGTTTAATCCCATTTATTATTAAACTAAATGGCAGAGTAGTGGGAAACCCGCATCAACTCCATAGGGGCCCTTCACTTTTTAGTGTCCAGCACTATATCATGGGATGTGAGTTAATCAGAAAGAATCCGCACAAACACTATCCTATGTTTTATGGCACAAATGCACCACTGTACTTTCCTTGTAAGAAAACACACTGTTGCCTATTGTTGCCTTATTAGTTCTGCTCAAGAGAGGAAAGGAGAGAAGGCAGACAAAGGACTTTTAGATGAGATGGACAGACAGTACTACCATAATTCTATCAGCATTGGAGGGCCACTTTCAAAGATTTCTCATCTCAGAGATGGAGGGTCATAACCTACAAAGCTTTCCTTTTCTAGACTTACACAAAGCACTGGTACGGATTTGGCTCCCTCTGTGCCATGCTCTAGATCTTCTCAAAGTGTGTTAAATGATGTGATAAAGACTACATTAGGGGCTTGTAATAGGGTATCTACCCCACACAAGGCCTGAAGGGGTGAATTAGGCCAATTAACCTATAGACTGCATCTGGAGGAAAACCTGCTGTGCCAAGGCCTAATTTGGTGATGAAGTCCAGATGGGAGAGGAGTTGTGCTGGGCTTATCAAGCCAGGAAGCTGGCAGCAGAGAGGAGTTTCAGGGAAGTAGCCTGCATTCAGTCCCCGTGAGTTGGGAGGTGTGCTTGAGGCTATAGCAGGGGTCAGCAACCTTTCAGAAGTGGTGTGCTGAGTCTTCATTTATTCACTCTAATTTAAGGTTTCATGTGCCAGTAATACATTTTAACGTTTTTAGAAGGTCTCTTTCTATAAATCTATAATATATAACTAAACTATTGCTGTATGTAAAGTAAATAAGGTTTTTAAAATGTTTAAAAGCTTCATGTAAAATTAAATTAAAATGCTGATCACTCTGGACTGCTGGCCAGGACCCAGGCAGTGTGAGTGCCACTGAAAATCAGCTCACGTGCCGCTTTTGGCACATATGCCATAGGTTGCCTACTCCTAGGCTATAGGATTCAGTAGTCTTTAGTTATCCCCCGTGAGGAGGGAGTTTGAGCTGATATCTGCAGGGATGGAAGTGTAGGAAGGAGTCAAGAGAAAGAGCAATGGGGTCTGAGTAAAAGCCACAATTACCAGGTATGGGGTCCCTTAACTAGAATCTGGAGTAATGGGTGGGCCCAGGTTCCCCTACTGGCCACTGGGGAAGTGGTACCATCAGAGCATTGCCAGAGAAGACTGCCTGAGACCAGTCATGTGGAAGGTCTTTGGTACCCTGGCAGGAGGATAGAGGGTGAGTGACCTGGCTAGAGGGCTGAGTCACGAAGAGAAGGCTGCAGTTTGTGAAGAGAGAGAGAAATGGCTTGCAACTTTGGGAAGGGGTGTTGGGCTATTTCTCCAGAGTGACTAGGAGGAGACACTATTCTAGGCGCACTCCCACCAAGCTAATGTCAGCTCTTGGTGACAATCATGTAAATTCAAAGTAATTCTTTCTTACTAGAATTAAGTTATTTAGAGTTTACAATGATATGACTGAGAGTGGCAACTGGACCTAGATCCTTTCACTAGTGATAAAAGTACAGTATGTAAATATTGCACTATGTAAAGGTAAGGAGACATCATGCTTATATTTATTCTTACCATTTCCCTCACTCCACAAGGGACAAAAATAAGAAGTGCCTATATTCTGAAATAAGGTTTCATAAGAAATCAGGGATCCTAAAAAGGTCTAGTGAATAGGACCAATAAACAGGGCCTGAGTATGCAGGTTGTCTGTAAAGTTCGCACCTTGAATTAGTTGCCAGAATATTCTCTTCTGTTCCCCCTTCTCTTTAATGCGTAGGCCAGCTCTTTGGGCCAGTGACCAACTTTCACTGGGGTGAGGGTATGGTGTAAAGTGCCCAGCACGATGGGTCCCCAATTCCTGATTGGAGCTTTTAGGTGGTATTGTAATGCAAATAGCAATAATAGGCCATCAGAGATAGTGAAATGCCTGGGTTGCACTGCCATGTACATGTAGGGGATGCTCAACTCTACCATTCCTTTTGCAATGTCTTTGCTGTCTTGGTTCTTGGTAAATTGTCTGGCAACATTTAGGTGATGCTGGCAGTGGTGCTGGAACACTTTTTAGAGTGGGGTGCTGTGCCCCCTGCTTCCCCCTAGAGCTGGGGCTGGTGGCTGGGGACTTCTGTAAAGCCTGGGGGTCTACAGCACCCCCTGCAGCCCTAGTTCCTGCCCCTATGGATGCTGGTGGGTCAGAAGCTAGCATCTGAGTGAAGTGATGGCCATGATATCGGCTCTCTCTTGAGGAAGTGTTTTACCCTCTGTTAGTGAGATTTACAATCTAGGGCAGAGGCCCTGAATCTGTGGGGGGTGCCACCCTAGGAGGATGCGGAGGAATGTTTGGGTGGGATGGCTGGGGCCTGGGCCAGCTCCCAGCATGGGGTGTGGAGGGAGAGCCACCCAGCTCTGCTCCTAGCCCCAACCACAGCTGCTGGCTCCGGCCCCTAGGTGTGGCTCTGTTACTCCCTGAGCTATGGCCCCAGCCTCAGCCCCCTTACTCCTGTCCACATCCTCCCCTCCCAGAGCCATTGCCCCACTTCTGGCTCTGTGGGGGGAGGACATGGACAGAGGTAAGGGGTTTGTGAGGTATAAAGTTGGAGGACCATAGATCTAGGGGGACCTTTATGTCCTTGATTCTTCCAGGCTTCCCAGGTAGCAGGAGTAGTTAGGAGTGCTGTTTTTTGTCCGTGTCTGGTTAGGAAGCTGCAAACTTTTCTCTTTAATGTATATCATGCCACAGTGATCCTTGATTTTTTGACCTCAAAATTGGAGGTAATCCTGAAGATAAAATTTTGCGTGGTACATTCTGTGCTCTGTGTATTGCACTAGCTTTCTTTTTGTTTCCAAGTACAATTCTAAGTATGAATTTGTAAAGCCTGTAGCATTAGGATTCTGGCTATCTTAGAGGATGTCTCTCTCCTCTTACTTACCATCTCAGCAGAAAATCTGTGACTTCTCTGCTAACAGGCCTTTGATTTGAACTCAGAAAGGAGGGGAGGTAGGGCCAGGCTCAGGGAGCAGGATGTTCTCAGTGAAGTAATTCTAACTCCCTGCTGGTCTGACCAACCAAAATCCATGTTTGTTGACCTTTGTTTTCAAGGGATCAACAAATATGAGGGCAAGGGATATAGTACACTTAGATTTTTCAGAAAGCCTTTAACAAGGTCCCTCGCTAAGGCTCTTAAGCAAAGTAAGCAGTCATGGGATAACAAAGGTTGACTCGACTTGTGGATCAGTAACTGGTTAAAAGATAAGAAATAAATGGTCGGTTCTCAAAATGGAGACAGGTAAATGGTGGCTTCAAGGGTCTGTTCAATATATTCTTACATGGTCTGAACAAAGGAGTAAACAGTGAAGAAGCAAAATTTTGTAGATGATACAAAATTACTCAAGATAGTTAAGTCCAAAGCAGATTGGGAGTGGATGACAGAGGATGGATCTCTCAACAGTTGCCTTTTCTGTTCAATCCCTCTGAAACAGCTGGCACTGGCCACTGCCAGAAGACAGGATACTGGGTTAGATGGACCATTGGTTTGACCCAGTATGGCCATTTTTATGTTCTTAAGATTTGTCTGTTTGTTCATTATTTTTACTGTAGTGAGGAGAGGGAAGAGATTGTGGTCATCCATGTTTGCACTGGAAAATATTCATGCTTTTGTTCACTCAAATGGAGAGGAGGTTTATGCTTGTCTTCTTACATGGACAGTACAAGAACAAATTGCCTGTATTTCCATAGCTGCTGCTGCTGCATTGCCATGGAAACAGATATGGTGTGTTGCATCAGTTAAGTGACTTAATGGATAAATGGCACCTCTAGTCCATTTAAACAACACTCCTGGCATATCTGCAAGTCTATTCATACTCCTTTACGGTTGGTACTTAGTTGCTATTTTCCAATGTAAATATCACACTATGGTTTTTGTTCATTCTGAGGCTGGTCTCTGGGCATAGAATGGTAAATCAGACTTTACTGTAATACTACACTTCAACTGTAATTCTTTTACTAGCAATGACTTTCTTATTTACAGAACAATTAGTGTGTACAAGGCACAAAAAGAAGACACAGTCTTTGCCCTGAAGAACTTAAAATCTAAATGCTCACAGTCTTCACTGTGTAGTTCTTAATTTGTCAGAGTTGAATAAATATATATTAGTATAAGAATGATCAAAACTCCCAGTGCATTGAGCCAGTTTTGCATTATATTGTTTTGTTCTTTTAAAATCTGTTCACCTTTAAAGAGCGAGAAATAGAGCGTTCTTGATATCTTTTTTGGCAATGGCTTCTGTATAGAAGGAACCATATTCTGTAGCTGAAGCACTGACCTTCTAGTGGAGCATGTTGAGGTTTCATCCAGACTTGCAGGCTGCTATCAAATGTCCAGTGGAGGCTAGTTTGCCAAAAGAGTATGGCAGAGATCTAAGTTGAATCATGATTCTGAAAGTCTATAGGTCAAAACGAGCATCTTGTTCATCAAGTCATATGCTGCTCAGAATCCTTGAAGCATCATGTTCTCTCTCTCTTTTACCTGTGATCTCGTCTTACCTTCCTTTTCCTAGTGCTCTTCTCCTGTCTAGTTCCCTTCTTTTCTACCTTTTAGCTTCTTTCTAGCATCCTCCACTTCCTCCATTCCTTTTTTTTTTGGTCTGGATTCTGCCCGTTGGGCCATTCATTTTCCTGCAATGTGCAGAATTTCTGCCACCAAGCCAATTTCTTGCACTGCTATTGCAGTGTGGTGGGGTCAGGAGCTGTTCTTTCAGTAGCAGTAGAAAAAATAAGTGGTTGGTCTTTTAGTCAATATTAGGTAATAAAACAGAACGCAAAATGCTATCCTTCCTATCTGCATTGGTAAGGTTGCCAGGTTCTCTTTCTAAATGACCACACAAAGTCTGAGTAACTTAAGGAGGAAACGTATAGCAATTCCTTGCAGGTTTTTTCTGTGTAAGCATACTAGGTATTTCTCAAACAGTGCTCTGAATAGGTCTCCATAGTGTAAGTTAGGTGTGCTTTTATTTTATGAATTGGACTTCTGATTCATAATATCTATAATATTCAGGCACTACCTAATTTAAATTTATATACTTAGAGTGAAAAAGGTCCTTGAAAGTGTTTAGTTTATGCATATATTTTAGTCTCTTTTACCTCTACTTCTAGGCTAGGTAGACTATTACTGTTATCTGAAATGTTACTATGGCAACAGTTTTGTACTGTCCTTCCTCTTCCTCATTATTTCTCCTAGACAGCATCTGTCTTTTTAAAATCTTGGCATTGCTGAAATAGGAGTAAAACCTTAATTATTAAAGACTGATGGCTTTATCCTGTAAAGTGAAGTAGCTCTGAAGTCAAGGGAGCTTATGCTGGTTCTCAGCAAGAGAGGATTTAGCCCTGAATTTTCATTTTTTTTCCTCCCCCAAAATTTAAATATAAAACTGCTTCATGTTCAAAACTGCATTTGTGATGCACAGGTTTCCCAAACAATTGGCTCTTTTCAGCCACGACAGCTGCATCTTTTTCACCTTATTATTGTCCCCCAGTAATATTATTGGTTTGTGCAAACAAAGAACTGATGGGAGGTATTAATGATTTAATTTACCAAGAGTCTTTTTTTCCTTTGACGATTTCATCAGAAGTTCTAGCTCGTGCAGTAGTGAAGTGCCTGCATGTATACACCCTCTCCATCATGGCACTGAAGTATGAAGGTCACTCACTGAATTGAAAATATATCAGAAACATGGATATATAATTTGAAGACATCAAAGCAATACTAGATGACAAAACTCATTGAAGGGGAAGCGTCCTGCCACATTATTACAGCTCAGATTTCAATGAGGAAATAGGCTGGAGCTAAAATGAAAGACTCAAGAAAGATTGTGTTCATATGATCTTTTATCTTGCAGGTGAACTTTCATCGATATCTGAGAGCTGTACAGTGACACATCAGGAAAAGGTAGGGATTATATGTTAGCAAAGTGAACTGCTAACTTTTAAGACTATTTAACAGAAAGGAACTGTAGTCAAGGTAACAGAACAGAAAATGACTGCTATCAGTTCAATATTCGATCCTCTTTGAAGGAGCAATATTCTTCTCTTGTATTGACAGATAATGCAACAGTCGTGGTAAATAGTGCAACCATGGTATTCTAAAAGCTGTTTGTTTTATATTGATCCAGTGCTGCTGAATTGCTATATCAACATAATTTTCAAATAACTCTCCACACACTAAATGCATGACTTGAGGATATATATATTTACCACTCTTCTTGACTGAATTTAATCCTGTTTCATGCTTACAGAGGTCTGATCAACCAAAGTGATGTGGTCCAGTCCAGTGCTCCAAACACTGGGAGTCAGGAGACCTGAATTCTAATATTAGCTTTGCTACTGACTTAGTGTGCAAGTTGCTTAACCATTTTGGCTACATTCGTCATCTGTAAAATGGGGATAATACCAACTTCCCTATTAAAAAATTCACCCTTTTAAAAGCACTTTCCAAGTGCTATATACATTTTATTGAAGTTTTAAACCCCATAGGATAGATTCATCCTTCTTGTTGGGAAGGGCCTAGGCCCGTTGCTGATGAAAACTGTTATCCTGCAAGTGGAATGCACTGAGTTGGTGGCCTTTAAAAGCATGCTTAAGTCTTGGAACTCCCCAGAGTACATAGCCCACCATGTTTGAAAGGGTGGGGAATATTTTTTAATTATGCAAATGTCACCCACCTTGCTTCAGTACCTTATAAATGCATAGAATAGCCACAAAATGAATAATTGCATCCTATGGGAAACAGAATAGGATGCTTGATGTGACTGGCATATTTGCCCCATCTCATGGCTGACTGGGAAGGCCCTTGGCTTTTGAAGGACCACAGCTCCCTAATTTCTTCTTTATGTATGAAAAAGGACTTTGGGCCTCCTTTTCTTTTCATTTTCAAATACTTACGAGTATCAATGTTTTTTAAGCAAGCACATCCCACACGGCCTCGTCTGTGGGCCAAATCCTGTGGCCCTTCCTCTGGTAAATGACAGCCACATTTGGCCCATGTTCTTCAAGGTTCTCTCATAAAGCTTCCTAGACGTGTGTTTCAAGAAACTAAATAGGATCCTATTCTGCCTTCAACTATGTATTTATTAGTTTTATTTTCTTTACTAACACTAATAATTTCTGCAATAAGTATGGGCTGCATTGTGCATTTGAGGGTCCAGCTGAGATTGAAATCTATAGTTTATTTAGCCTTATAGCAATAGCTGACACAAAAACATTTCACTACCACACCACATCTATAGTGGAGTTGCAAAAAAGTTAGCTTTTACCATTATTTTCTTCCCCACACATATGTTAGATTTGTGCCGGAATTTAATGGAAATATTATAAATACAGTTTCAGTGGTGCCAATTTTAAGACAATGCTTTGATTTTTTTTTCAAAAGAGAGTTAATCATGAGCAGTGCAATTAAAGTTAGCCAAAATAATTAAAATATAGATGACAGTATGGGACTATATCCACTCATGCACAATATTAAATGACAAGAATATGTAAGAAATCAGCAAATTCAAGGATTAAGAAAATAATACTTTAAAAATTCAGCAAATCAGTCATTAAGGAAGGTTTCTTTCATCTTTTTCTGACTATGCCTATTCATTTAAGCCCCTATCATATAATACAAACTTCTTTGTATGGTTCAGTGTGCCTCAATTAAGGCTTTACTGGCCCATCATAAAGCTTATCACAGATTAAGTTTTCTTTTATTCTTCTTTTTGTGATGTATGCCAGGTTCTGTACCAGCTGTCAGTTGGTGCATTACATTTAGTGCCTGAATAGACACTTGTTCACAATGAATTTGTTCCCAAATTTCCCAGAGTTTTCAGAACTTTTACAACCTCTGCTATCTTTTAAAATCCCAACATAGAGCTTTTCAGTCAGAACCGATATTGCCACTGTGCACTGAAACATCATCTGACAATGGACAGCCAAAGAAAAGGGAAGTACGTCTACGGTGCTTAGCATGGTATTTCTGATACCTATCATTTAATAGGTGTACCAGTCCAGTTTTTTTATACCATTAACAGCTTGAATGCACAGACCATCGTTATCATCCCTCCCACAGCACAGCTCAAGTTTTTACTTTTAAAATACACGTTATTAAAAACTGGATTGATTGGGCCTGATTCACCATTGCCAGTCATACGTATAACAAAAGTATGACACACAGGCCTGCCAGTTAAGTGTAGCTGAACTCTATATTTCTTGGCCCCGGTGGCCTGCATGTGTCAGAGTTACAAAAGGTCACGTGACGCTAGTCAGCATCAGATTTGTGAGACTGACGCAAAATAAAGGATACACAAGTAGTCTTGCAGGAAACTTAAAATGATGCAGGATTTTTTCCTTTAGAATAAATAACTGTCTGTTACCTGAGTTGCATAATTCTTTATTTCAGTTGCAAATAATTCTCAACAATAAAGGAGAAGGAACACAAATTTTTGAGGATCACTTAACTGTGTGATGCCCCTGAACAGGGGGGACAGTTGAGAGGTATGCATGGAGAGTTTGCAGGATAAAGCACCTTATTTATAGAAATGTCTGCTACATCTGCACATGGAGCTAGTGGTGAGACTAGCAGCTCATGTAAATGTACTCATGCTAGTACTCAAAAATAGTGGAGTTGCCATTGTAGTATGGACAGCAGCAGTGATGGCACAGTCTAGCCACCCTGAATATGTACCCAAGTGGTCCAGAAGACTCTGTACTCAGGGAGGCTTGCCTGTACCACCACTCACCATTGCCCATTCCACTGTGGGTACTCTACTATATTTAGTACACTAGCTTGATAAGAGCTAGCACTTGAGCTGGGAATCACACGCCTGTCTCTAAGCACAGAAGTAGCCAAAGATTAGAGGGGAGGCTTTCAAAAGCCCAAAGGGCAGTGAGGTGCCTAAATTCCATTCCTGCCTTTGGAAATCTCTGCCTGAAAGGTTTTTTTTTTTGTTTTTTTTAAATTTTAAACCCCAATAATGGGGTTTAGGTTAAAATAGTGTTATACCCAGGAACCATTCAGCATTCTGGGAGAAATGATTTGTGAAGGCGGAATTCAAACCTCTTCTGTACTGTCCAAGAATCTTAAAATGATTAGAAAATGAGGAGTAAAATGATTCAGTTCCTTAGGAGGAAGAACGGGGTCTGTAGTAATTCTTCTGATGAAGCGACAATAATTTTCTCAACCCTTTCTCCCAAAATATGATCTTGCTACATGGACAAACAACGTCTCTGAACCCAATTTGTGTGTGTGTGTGTGTTGCTTATGGATACTACCAACCAAATGACATGGGCTTAATTTAATACCTATGCAGTTGAAATAAATTAAGCAATTTTAAAATGCTTCTCTTCATTATTTCCCTTTTGTCTGCAGTAAGTCTAATCATACAGAATACTTGGTTCTGGAATACATTTCATCTTGGTTACAAAAGAAGGCATTTCAATTTGAAAAATGTTTTTCTTGTAACTGAGGTGACAAATTGGGCTCAAAAAGGTTAAACAGTGAAACAGGAAACAAGTAAACAATTCACTGTAAATTGTTCACACTCTCTGAAGCCTCCATGGTATCAGTATCTTGCCTGGACTGGATATTTTGATTGATTCACCATTTGCGTCTTGTGTCTGATACACTCCAGGTAAAAATCACCTTCATTTTAAATACTGTAGATCGATAAAGAATTACAGATAACTAAAACTTGCTTAGCATAAGGTCACCATCTCACCATCTCAACGAGAGATTCATGATGGCTCTTTTGAAGTCAAATGGGAGGTTTTTGCCACTGATTTCAGTGGGCAAGGATTTCACCCACAGTGTTTTACAACTTTTTACTAGTCTTCTTAGGGTATGGCTACACTTTGAAGTGTGAGTGTGGTCGGAGCACCAGCGCTGGGAGAGAGCTCTCCCAGTGCTGTACGTAAACCACATCCCTTAGGGGTGTAGCTTGCAGCACTGGGAGCCGCGCTCCCAGCGCTGCAGCACTGATTACACTGAGGCTTTACAGCGCTGTATCTTGCAGCGCTCAGGGGGGTGTTTTTTCACACCCCTGAGCGCGAAAGTTGCAGCGCTGTAAAGTGCCAGTGTAGCCAAGCCCTCAGTTAAACAAATTCAGATGTCTGTAAGAAGGTGCACCACTATACTTATACAATTGTGTATGTACACAAATACTTTACCAGTTTTCTAGATTGTTCTTGGGGTGCCCAGGGACCACAATTATACTTTGCCCTGTATGGGAGCATAAAAGATAAGGCTCCTTGTGCCATGCCCTTCTTGTGCACCTGCATGAGGATCTGTCTGAACGTGCCAGAGGAAACAACTGATACTCATGTGACAAGGACAAGAAATATGAAATAATCATTACAAAATTTATCCAAGTCACCCTATAAGGCTGTTATCCCTGCTTTCACTAACATTCCACACTCAGATAAAGGAAAGGAAAGTCCACCAAAATTCGTAGAATGGGTTTCATATCTCATGATCACACTGAACAAATATTCTTAACATAAGTGTCCCATTTAAAAGGAAAGCAGCCAATGGTAACATTCTCACCCTCTTCCAAAACAAAACCATTTCCCCACGAAACTGCATCTCCAAGTTTCAAATTCTTCATTCTCTTATGTCTCTGGCTCTCTAGCAGAGGAATTATTAGACAATTTATCATTCTTCTGTTATTTCCCTCATGAAAAATCAAAGGACTGATCAGGGCCATAAGACATCAATGCCTTATTATGAAAAACAACTTGACATTTACATGGGACAGGAGTTTGAAATCACCCTAAGAGAGAATTCTACTCCGCTACAGTCATGTCCTAAACCCTGTTCTGAGTTGTGTGGGGAGATTATAGCAGGGCATGCTGGGAACCCTCCACGGTTCATGTGAGACAATAAGGGGATGTCCCCGTATAGGCCAAGGAAAAGGTGGTAATTTTGATGGGTGGCTGAGCTGAAGGTCATCCAGAAAAAGAACCAAAGGATTTATGATTATGTGTATCCATAGTCCAACACTTTGAGCAAGTGATGGGGAGGGGCAGTGGCTGGTATTCAGTCATAAACTGGAATAGTAGCTGCTGATTAGCTGCATGGCCATAGGTTGGGTTGCATTCCGCTCTCCTCACTCCTGCATCCTTCCAATTACTAGGGCTATATATTGGTGCAGTGAATCCCAGCCTTAATACAGTTAAGCCACAAGACTAAGGAGAGAGCTTTACCCTTCTTTTTCTTAACCTCTTACACTTTTGTTTTAAATCATTAGTAGTATTGAAATATCTTGCGTAAAGTTGCAGTGCAGTTCCATTCAGTCGCTGGTAACTAGAGTTGGTTTCAATTTTTCAAATGGAAAAAAATGTTTTCACTGAAAACACTTTTCAAAACCAAATGTTTTGGTGAAAAATTGCTGACATTGTTTCATTTTGCACTTTTTTATTTTTCAAAAACACCAAAATATTGTTGAAAATGTTATAGAAATATTTCATTTATTTAAAATGTTCTTTATTTTGATAGGTTTTTTTGTCTTTCCAATAAAATATTGGTGGGGGGGGAAGGGAAATGTGCCTTAACTGTGGTTTAAAAAAAAAATATGAAAAAACTTGCATTTCATTCTGAAAATTTCAAAATGAAAGCAGCTTTGAAACTTCAAGATTTTTCATAAAGATGTTTCCCTTTTTTTTACCAGCTTTCATACTAACAATTTGGATTTTATTAGACTTGACCATATCCTAATATAACTCAGTGGTAGATGGGGGTGGATTTATTTTACACATTTACAGACTTGACTTACAAATCCAAATGCAGTTCTAAAACTGTTTACATCTTTATAATATCAACAATAGATCATCCCAGCAGTTTGGAACATATAATGGATGATGAAGAATTTGTGGTGCTGGTATGAGACAAATATCCTTGATTGGACAATTTCCGTCTCAATTTTTTTGAATCTTGATGCATGAAAAGGAGTAAAGTTTGCATCTGACTGCTTGAGGCATACTTTATATTTATATTTAATATACATTAGTGGAGGATTTTAGATGCAGTCTCTAGATTAATGTGAATAAGTTTTTAATGTACAGTGCTATATTTTACAAACGTTGGGGATGTGAAAGTAGATATATCTTAAATGGCTTAGAGAACATCTTGTGCAGTTAGAAAGGCTGTGTGACTAGTGTGCATAAATCGTATATTTCCTTTTGCCAATAATTTTTATATATTGGCTGATTCACACTATAAAACAGATGCCAAGACATTAGTAACATAAATCATGAAAATGGAATAGCTGCATATGTGATAAGTAGTTACAAAATTTATATTTAACTGTAGAAGAATATAAGTGAATAACAAAGTGCAGACATTCAAAAGGTGATAGAATGAGTTAATCCACTCGTCTTCTGCATACAGACTTCTATTTAATAAAATAGGTTTAATTAATAACAAGTGAAAGACAGTTTGATCACATTTCTGTTAGTGGATAGTCTACACGTCAGAGATAATGCTATCTGTACATACAGTAATCATTGGATTCAATCTCAATAGAACCTTGCAGCTACACTAGTTTGTTTGATATGGGTAAGAACTAAACTAAGGCAGAGCTGTATGGGGAAGTTTGCATAACACTTTTCTGGACTACAGATAAAAACTAGCCTTGAGTTTCCTTCTTATTGCACACCAATGAGCAGAAACCGGACCACTCTTATGAAGAAGGAAAATATGCAGTAAAGGGACTGGCTGGATTATATGTTGGATGAGAAGAAGGGAAAAGGGAGAGGGAATATTATGACCATGAAGGAGGGAGAAGGTATGAGGAATATCATGTGGGAGGAGCTTGCGTCAAATCTTGATTTTAGCTAAAGTGCCAATACACCATGTCCATGGTTCTGGGGGGTTTTCTCTCACACATGTATCTATCAGCAACAAACTGATCTTTGACTAGTTGGGCAAAGAACTGAGTGCTAATGAGACTCTGTGGATAACTCTTGCCTTCATTACCATCAAGTCACAGATATGACTATAGAATGCTAATCATACTTCACAAACTGTATGCATAGCACTTTGCATCTGATGCCTGTCACAGAAAGGGTTGGGCTAATTACTGACCCTATCATTGGCATTGACTGTGAGTAATGTAGCTTTAAGATGGAATTTCCTCCTTTTAAGCAAACATTCCTGTCATGGTGACCTTTATCTGCTTTGTTTAATATTGTATATTGATGAACCAAGACCAGAAACCATCTCTCATTTTAAAAATATTTTGCAAACATTTATAGGATCACATTTTGGCTTGATCTTATTATTTCAAGAATGGTTTGAATTAGCCAAGACCACTTGTTGCATGTATCAGCTGTGAAACAATGGGGGTGGGGTGGGGGAACTGTTTTAATTCACCTGGTGTAAAGTTTAATGAGTGAATAATCACAGATTTTTAAGTAACAAAATAAATCAGAACATTTGCCACCAAGATGTTTAGAAATAAGTGTGTTACTACCATATAATATAAAGGCTGGTCTAGACTGGGAGGGGGGTATCGATCTAAGATACACAACTTCAGCTATGTGAATAGCGTAGTTGAAGTCGAAGTATCTTAGATCGATTTACCTCGAGTCCTCACGGTGCGGGATCAACGTCCGCGGCTCCCTGTGTTGACTCCGCTACTGCCGCTCTCTCCCGTGGAGTTCCGGAGTCAACGGGAGCGCGTTCGGGAATCAATATATCGCGTCCAAATGAGATGCTATATATCGATCCCCAAAAAATCGATTGCTACCCACCAATACGGCGGGTAGTCTGGACGTACCCTCAATGTTAGTAAAACAGATAAGAACTAGACAATTTCAAACTGGAAAGAAGGTGCAAACTTTTAACAGCAAGGGTAGTTAACCACTGTAACCGTTTACCAAGGGATGTGGGGGATTCTCTATCATATGAAATCTTTAAATCAAGATTGGATGTCCTGCTAAAAGATATACTTGACCACAAGCAATTGGGCTTAATGTGGGAGTTACTGAGTGAAATTAAATGGTCTTTGTTATGCAGGACACCAGACTGGATGATCATAATGGTCCCTTGTGACCTTTCTATCTATGGGTAAAGTCCTAGATCCACTGATGTTAATGGAAACTTTGCCAATTACTTCAGTGGATATAGGATTTCACATTGGATGACACTCCCTCTCAGTAAACTCGTTTGCTTGATTTTTCTGTTTTGGGCTTACTCTAATGAATCTATGAATAAGACCCAAGAATTCAGTCTATTTAACTTATTTATGCAAGTAGTTCCATTAAAGTCAATAACAGGATGGATTCTGATCTTACTTACACCTGTGTAATTCCAGAGTAACTCCCTTACTTCAGTGTAGCTACTCTGGATTTAAATTGATATAACTGAGATCACAATCTAATCCAATTCAGCTCCTTGTAGGAGTAAGGCAAAAAGTATTTGGGCCTAAAATTTGTGAGAAAAATTGATGATATGATAAGTCACATTTTATAAATAACTAGAAGCTATTAGAGCCTCCAGACACTCTGCCTTTCTTTGTTTTTGGAGACCTAGAGAAAGAATATGTTTAGTATTGAATAGGGGTTTGTGATGTTTATTCCTTGTTCCTACTACTCTTTCCTAGTTGGTATGTTGGCATTTTCTTTTTGGGTGGAAAGGGAACCCTCCTTATCAAGTTGCAGATGTCCTGGCTCAGTATCTCTCTGTCTCTCTCTCTCTCTCTCTTCATACCTCAGTTTTCTTTCCCTCAAGGACATCAGCTCTGAGTGTGGCTCCTATAAAACACATTTAATATGCTCTGAGTTGCTAGTAAAACTTCAAAGTATGCAGCAGAACAAAAACAGAACTCTTAAACTCTGACTCTCCCACATACACTCCCTGTAGAGTGCACAGGAATCTTACTGAAAGAACTGTTATTAAAAGAATGATTGCATGTGTTGTGCAAAGTTAAAAATACATATATCATAGAAGGTATATACACAACACCTGCTATAGTCTCATCTGACCGTTTATTAGCTTCAGACATTAGCTGGTAAGTATTGGAGATGGGTAATTGTATCCATAAATGCATATTGCAAAACTTTCACAAATCATGTGCGTTCTACAGTGTATTTGAGAATCTTGGCCTCTCCTAGGTGAACATTTTTTTTTCAAGTAGTTTGTTGTGATGAATAGCAAGGACCCTTATACTCTCCTTCTCCCAAAGGTTCCTACTGATAAATTTCCTGTTCTCTGAGACCATTGGGCCAAACACAGAGATGATGTGTCAGTGCCCTGAGTTATGTGCTGTTAACCAGGTGTAGCGAGGCATAAAGGAGTACTGTATAAGTTGGGTGTAGTTTGCATGCTGAGGGGCTGCAAGAAGATATATATTAAGCCAACTTAGTCTCCCTTAAACTCATCTCTAAATATGTCCTACTGAGTCTCAGTGAAATGCCAAAAAACCTAATATTGACAGACATGGCAAATGATTAAATTTTATAGTACACAAAATACTCCTATATCCACCCCACTTGCCATATGTAATACATTAAAGCTCAGTGCCATTCATCAGAGAGTGTCACTCAGGATGTGCTCTGAAACTAAGAATGGGAGCTATACAAGATCTAGGTGTATTCATCAAGCTCAATGAGTTCTCTCTGTGGGTTTCCCAAACTACCTGACAGCAGCTGGGCTATGGGCCTTTGCATATATAGGCTTGCCTGATTAGAGAGATACTTTAAAACTAAAGGAGCATGGATACATATTCAAAAGTGCCTAAGTGTCTGACTATCATTTAAAATTATGTCTCATCTGCCATTGGTTTCAGTTGGAGTCAAGCACTGAAATATCTTTAAAAATCAGTTGAAGGCCCACTAAAATTCCTACTGAAGCACCTTTGGGATTTTTGGTTCCTAAATTGCTTCTCTGCTTTTGAAAATTTTACACAATTTCTGTTTCTTTAAATAAAGTAGGTTTCCAGTCCCTTTCTTGTGCAAATGGCCTTGCACATGTAAATTTATGCAAATGAATCTCTGGAATTGAAAGGAACAAGCTATCACCAAACCATTTGGCTTTTCTTTTGTGTATTGGTGGTGCCATGGTAGACAGAAACTGTCCATAGTGGAAGGAGGAGGGTAACAAAAATGGTTGTCTAGACCTGCCCAAAACAGTTGAGCTGTGACAGACAGGTCCCTTCTGTGGACTGAATGGAGACTTGCTTTCATTCATTGTCAGATCCAAGATGTTTAAAAAGGAGCATATGTTTGGTAATAACAGCAGAGCTAGTTAGTCTAAAATCTCCTGCTGTGTCTAGTTTCAGGAATATATTTTTATAAGGGGATAATTTGCCCTCAATCTTTCTCCTATTGCCATATATATAATGTACATTTATGTGACGTCTCTCAGTCCAAAAGGATATAAAAGCTGAACAAACTATGCATACTTGCCATCACTGAAATGCAGCCATCTCCCATGGAGCAAAAGATGGTATGCCAAGGATACTGTTGTTATGAAAAGGGATACGAGATCTTTAACATCCACACAACACTGAAAGGACTTGAATGTTTAAGATCTGTGTTCGGAAGCTCCAATAGATTATACTTGCATCAAGGCTCTCTGAATTCCATACTGGGCAAATTGTACCTTTTGATGTGCTGCCAGCTCTCTTGTCACATCTTACTCTCTCCAGAATTTCTAGTTCATTGCATTGAGAGAGAGCAGGGCATAACCAGAAAACTATTGCAACTCAAATTACACTGGACATGGAAGTGCATTGGTGAGAGAGAAGAAATATTTCCTCCTCATGAAGAGATCTCAAAGGGTAGGTGTGGGAAAGGTTTACCATTCTATTTTGCAAATAACCATTCTAGGAGCTCCTTTCCAACTTGACCTCACAATTGACTCTGTGGAACTTGACCAGTAGAACACTTTTATTCAATGTAAATGGTTTCAAATATCTTTAATACTAAATGAATCAAACAGCACTGAATATTACTCGTGAACAACTAGAGGCATGTTTTCTCTGTGTGTGTGTGTGTATATATATATATATATATATATATGGTTCTCTCTGGCTGACCTTGCTGATAGGGGCCTGTTAGTCAGCTGGGGAGCCATTCAGAGGGGCAAGAGACAAAAAATTATAGACCAGTGAGCCTAACCTTTATAGTAGGCAAGGTTCTAGACATTAATAATGGATGAGATCACAAAACATCTGGAGAAATATGAGCTTACAAAAACTAGCCATCTTGGATTTATAAAGGGTAATTCTAGTATGACAAAGCTGACAGGTTTTTTTATTTCTTTTAAAAGAGATCATGCAGAGAGAAATGAGGCAGTGAACAAAATCTAATGCTCTCCAAAAGGCATTTGACCTAGTATTGTAAAGGAAACTTATGCATAAGGCTAACAAGCACAAAACTAGAAACAACTTCACAGTTATGTTCAAAGAGAACTGGACAGGTACTTGAACTAGTGGCTTATTAATGGGCACAGTCATTAGTTAGCTGCTGTAGCTGCTTTAGACCTAGTGGGCTCCTAAGCCTTCTTTGAATCAATAATATTCCTCTGTCCTACAGTAATTTCCTAGGATGTCAGTATAGAAGAAAATAAATATTGAGATAGCGTGAGAACAACAAGCCCTTGATTACTCAGTTAAATGGAAGAAAAATTGTCCTGATAGGGAATTTCGGTGGTGGTGCTTTCATTTTTTTATTTAGGCCTGTTTCCCCAGGTATGGCATTATCTTAAGATTGAGTAACTCTCTGGGCCCCAAACTACAAACAAACAAAACCTTTTGTACATGGCCACATCACCAAGGAAAATAAAATACTGAGACGCAAAAGCACCAGTCTTCAAAGGAGATCATTTCTCCTCCCTGACAATGCAATGCAAGACCCTGTTGGTTGTCAGTGCCATCCTGGCAATATCAAACCTGTCCTCTTCTCTCTATCCTGGCTTCCCATCAAATTTCAGATTCAATTCAAAGTCTCAGTTCTTATCTTCAAAGCTCTCTATGGCCTGGGCCGAGGATATCTAAAAGATTGTCTGATGCTCTGGGATGAAGACCATGGTTGACAACTTTGCTCCTCTGGCACAATGGCACTCTCTACAGTAAGAGTAAAACTTGTCTGTGAAGGAAATTGAACTTTCTCCAGGGGCTGGTCTGAGACCTTGGAATGAACTAAGGACTGTCACAAATCTCACTACTTTCTGATCCAAGTGCTAGGCATGTTTTTTTGACCTGGAGTTCTCTAACATCGACACATAGAAAGTGAACTTGCGCCACTCTCTCCTCACAGTAGTTCCTCAGCTCCTATCCCGCAGGACTGTACCCAGCTCTCTGCTCCAGGCATTATTACCTGGCATGTGGGTCACAGTACCACTCAGGTATAGCCCAGCTGCCCCTCTGTCATGACAGAACTGCTGGGCCAAATTTAAGTGACTGTGTCACTGCACCACTTGGTTTGGGGGACCTTCTCAAAAGGGGATCAGGGGCAAACTGCCTCCATCTCCCCCAGGCAGCCTTGAATTTAGAACTAGATTTACTAGGCCCATAAGGACCTGAACAGGGTCTGCCAGCTCTGTGGATTCCTGATCGTTGAGACTGGATTGTCCCCCAGATAGACCAGCATGATTCCATAGGAATTATCAGCGATTCAGTAAAGCTCTTAAGTGTGTTTTCATGCCCTTCTAAATAGCTTTTCTGAACCAGGGCCTTAGGTCAGTTTAATGGGCCTTCAGACTGAGGTTCTGGCCCACTGTATTCACTTGAAATTACTGGAAGAGATTGGACTCTTTTCTTACTGGAGATATGTAGACATGTACCTTCATTATCTAAAATCTGCAGGATACTTCTCAATGGGATTGTGCCTGAAAACAGTTAAAGATTTTTTTTTCCTAGTTATGCAGTAGTGTGTCTCCAATGAAAACAGAACCACTTTTAGAAGAGAAAGTAAATTAAAAAAATCATTTTAGTTAAAAACAGACAATTGCAGTGGGTCTTGCAGAGCCTTCTGCACCTAAAGGAAGTCCATGGTGATGCTGTACAGAGGGATAGGGGAGCTCCTGGGTACTGTTGGAAAGCTGCTTTCTCCTTCCTCAGAAAAGCCTGCATATATCAATGATGGACAAACAATCTTTGTATATCCCTTACCTACCTCAGAAAGGTGTTTTGAGCTTGAATTTATTTGCTCATGTTATTAAGAGTCAATGTCTGCAAAGCGTTTTTGATACTCTTGGGTGAACAGTGCAATAGAAGGTCAAAATACTAATAATTTTTGTTTAATATGGAATTTTTAGAATTAACTATGTACACAGGCAACGTAATATCACCATGTGTCACGCCTATTCTTCAGGCAACGATGCAACTTCAGAAAGATTTATTCTGATGTTCTTGTACTTTTTCTGGCAAGAACAACTACAGTAGATACAATATATTACATAACGTTTACATAATTTCAACATATGAGAGTACTTAAGGGCCATATCCTGCAAACACATACTACAAAGCATAGTGTGACTTCTGTGAATACTAATCCCAATTGATAGGAAGTGTTTGCAGGATCAGGCCCTCAGTACTGTTGGACACAACCTAAAAGGGCTGGATTGTTCTCCATTTAAATCAATGGCAAAACTTTCACTGAGGCCATTGGGACAGGATCAGGCCATAACTAAGCACTGACTTTAATTTAAAGACTAATTGGCAGCAGTTAGAAAATGGGACCAACTATAAACACCACGTCCCTGAATAGTGGAGGAGTTTGGATTTGGATCCAAAGCTTCATGGCTTAAGCCCATCTCTGATTAACTTCTGGTTATCTTGTTTGCTTTGGCTGAATCCATTTTTCACTAAATATGGCAGTGGGTGTATTCCTTGTCATTATTAAACTTTTTCCTGAGAGAGGCAAAAGCTTGAGCATTCTAAATTGTCCTCTTATTTATACTACAGGAAACCAACATAGTTATGCGAACCCATAGCCAAAATAATCATGTGCTGATGTATAGAGATCTAAACTACCTCATGGACTAACAACTCCAATCTGGAATTCTTCCCAAAAGTGGGATTCTTAATGCTCCAGCAACTGAGGATAGACAAAAATCATGTCATAAGATATACATGTGAACTGCTGGTAAACCCTTTGGTAATGTGATATCATGTAAAATATGTAAGACATTAACATAAATGCTCTTTTAAAATATTATGCCTTTGTCACAGCTATAGATATTATCAATTCTCGTTTTACTTTACATTTAAAATTTTCTATAGTTTGATAAATAAAATACAGCCAAAATATGTTTTCTTAACCTTGTTCTCCCTTGCATTTTAAAACATTTTTCTGAGTACTTGAGAATGATCACACTCAAGAAAGATGCTGTGTATGTTGTATACACCAAAACCCATAGTGCATAAATTCTGTACAGACTGACATATTAATAGCCTAGGATGGGAATCAAGATCCAAATACTTAACTGAAATCACGTCAATTGATACTTTGACGTGAAACAACATAGCTCATTAAAGGAGGATCTGGACCCTGAATTCATATGTTAGGGTGTGTGATATGGACATTCTTTTGTGGTTCACTGCTCTGTGCCAGCAACTCTTGTTGGTCCTAATATTCTCCTAACACACAGTTGTCATGATATGTACTCAAAAGGTGGCATGTAATATATCACTGGAAAACTAATTGCTCACTGATCATTAATATTATTGCATGATGTATATACAGGGCAAGTACCTAGAGCTCTGGATATGTGCTAGAATTACATTGTTAAAATGTATTTGGCAGGCAATGCATAAGCCCAGTCTGCCTTAGACAGGTTTTCCCCCAGCAAGGATGGAAGGGAGCGATCTTCCTTTCTCCAATGATCTTAAATACCATGTGAACAAAAACAATAGAAGCTCCATTTACATACGAATGAGCAGGGGGATGGGAAGTCCAAAAGAAGGGAAGAACAGCATGAGGTCATTCTGAAACTGGGGACAAAACAGTGAGTTTGGGAAGATATAATGGTAGAGAAGAAGCCATCTTACCATCTATCACTGGACAGACATAAGGCGCCAGAAATTTTGCAAGCTGAGAAAGATGGGCCCTTTAGGCAAAGTGGTTGAGGTCTTTGAGAAGTGAATATAATTGAAGAATCTGCTTAGGCAAAGATCTTTTACCTCGGAAGACAAAGGAAACAAACATTTAATTTCAGAAAGGGGAACTATGCAAAAATGAGGATGTTAGTTAAACAGAAATTAAAATGACTAGAGTGAAATCCCTGCAAGCTTCCTGGACACTTTTCAAAGACCAATAATAGAGGCCCAACTTAAAAGTATACCCCAAATTAAAAAAACACAGTAAAAAAAACTAAAAAAGAGCCACCGTGGCTTAACAATCATGTAAAATAAGCAGAGAGAGATAAAGACATCTTTTAAAAAGTGGAAGTCAGATCCTAGTGAGGTGTAAATAGAAAGGAGCATAAACACTGCCAAGTTAAGTGTAAAAATGTAATAAGAAAAGCCAAAAAGGAGTTGGAAGAACAGCTCGTCAAAAACTCAAAAGGTAATAACAAAATGTTTTTTAAGTATATTAGAAGCAGGAAGTCTGCTAAACCACTAGTGGCACACCTGGACAATCGAGATACAAAAGGAGCACGTAAAGACAATAAAGTCATTGCAGAGAAACTAAATGAATTCTTTGCTTCAGTCGTCACAGCTGAGGATGTTAGGGAGATTCCCAAACCTGAGCCGTCCTTTGTAGGTGACAAATCCGAGGAATTGTCACAGATTGAAGTGCACTAGAGGAGGTTTTGGTAAACTTAACAGTAACAAGTCACCGGGACCAGATGGCAATCACCCAAGAGTTCTGAAAGAACTCAAATGTGAAATTGCAAAACTATTGGCTATGGTTTGTAACCTATCCTTTAAATCAGCTTCTGTACCCAATGACTGGAAGATAGCAAATATAACACCAATATTTTAAAAGGGCTCTAGAGGTGATCCCGGCAATTACAGACCGGTAAGTCTAACGTCAGTACCAGGTAAATTAGTTGAAACAATAGTAAAGAATAAAATTGTCAGACACATAGAAGAACATAAATTGTTGGGCAAAAGTCAACATGGTTTCTGTAAAGGGAAATCATGTCTTACTAATCTATTAGAGTTCTTTGAAGGGGAGGAAAGATTAAAGAGGCTAGGACTTTTCTGCTTGGAAAAGAGAAGACTAAGGGGCGTATATAAAATTATGAGTGGTCTGGAGAAAATGAATAAGGAAAAGTTATTTATTTGTTCCCATAATATAAGAACTAGGGGCCACCAAATGAAATTAATGGGCTGCAGGTTTAAAACAAAGAAAAGGAAGTTCTTCTTCACACAGTGCACAGTCAATCTGTGGAACTCCTTGCCTGAGGAGGTTGTGAAGTTTAGGACTATAACAGGGTTTAAAAGAGAACTAGATAAATTCATGGAGGTTAAGGCCATTAATGGTTATTAGCTGGGATGGGTAAGGAATGGTGTCCCTAACCTCCGTTTGTCAGAGGATGGAGATGGATGGCAGGAGATAGATCACTTGATCATTACCTGTTAGTTTCACTCCCTCTGGGATACCTGGCATGGGTCACTGTTGGTAGACAGGATACTAGGTTGGATGGACCTTTGGTCTGACCCAGTATGGCCATTCTTATGTCCTGGCTAAGAGAAAGTTGGACATGGCTGGAAAGAAAAAGATTGGTAAGAAATCCATCTTAAACCAAGGCTGTAGCTTGTTGAGTTAAGTCTTAGCTACTAGAAAGTGTATTTTACTTTTATTTGGTTGTAGCCATTTGGTCTTTATCCCTTGTACTTGAACTCACCTAAAACTGATTTATTTTTGTTAAAAATGTTTTACTTTTAATCTAAAACAACTCAGTGCTGAGTCTGAATTGAAGTGATTAACTCAAGTTAAAGCAACTCACTGCTTTCTTTTTAAAGGAGTAATGGACTTTATTGCACCTTTGAACGTTCCCAGAGAGGACTGGACATTTCAGGGCAGACAGTTTTGGGGAAATTCAGGACTGGGAGTTTGTTGGGGGTCACTTGGCTGGTAACCAAGGCTGGTGGAGACCAGAGTGTGACCATGGTATAACAAGCAGGCTTCTGGTATCAGAGTTGATGAAACAAGGCTGCTCAACACATAAAACTCTCAGCATATGCTTGAATGCTATCTGGGAGCATTGACACAGGGAACTACAGCAGCAGAGCATTTTAAGGTACCTAGTGTTACAGGATAAACAGTGACACAAGCTCTCACTAGTCTGAATTGCACCCCAAAATATAACAGGGTGACACTGTACCTAATTACAAATTCAACTCAGTTTGGGCATCTGGGATCAGATTCTCAGCTGTATACTATGGAGCTATTACAATTTATACCAGCTGAGGATCTTCCCCCTAAGTTTAAAAATATACCCTGCATAATGAACACCACCATTGGCACCTAAATTGCAAACACATCCTACTTATGGCAAACAGTCCCAAGTTAGAAAGAGGTGTTATGACAATACACAAAGGCACACTTATTAGCACCAGGATATGGATTGGTCTTTTCAGAGTAGTCTTTCTTGTGCTCTACAGCCTAATCATTCTAGACAGGTAAAAGAGAAGGGCCGGGTGGTAGAACACTATTAAGGGAAGCAATACATTCTCCATCTTTTGATGTCTTCAGATCAAGACTGAATGCCTTTCTGGATGATATGTTTTAGTTAAACACAAGTTACTGAGCTCAGTGCAGGGTTAAGTGGGTGAAAGCCTGTTGTTAGTTGAACGTCTTTTAAAATTTTGTTACAGGTACCTTCGCCAACTGTATGGCAACTTCTTTGTATAGTTATTTTTTCACAGCAGGGGAAGTGGGAATGCTTGTATTACTGCACTGCTGAGGTAACCTTTGACTTTATATTTGCATGTCTTATGAAAAGATACTAGGGAGATGGGACTAACATCTGTCTTATGTCATCTTTCTTGGAATCGATGGTTTCCAGCTGGTTTGAATTCATCCACCTTGTCAACAAAACTTTCACACATGGAGGAAGTCAAAGTTGCACTTTTGTTATCTCTGGTTCATATGGGAGGATTGTCGACTGTTCACTTTTGGAGATCATCACCCTTATTAAGAACAGGCCTAGAAACATTTTATAAAAGTAGCACAGCATAATGGTGTGATTTGTAACCATGGATAGGTCATCAAATATATGCTTGCCAGATAACAAGTATTACACAGTACATTGTATATGCTTGGCAAAGGAGCCAGCTGGCGTTGTATCTGCAAAGCAATCTGGAAAATGTAGGATAGCTTGTGGGTAACAACACTGACATTCGAAAGGTTTGCAAACCTCCTACTCAGTTTTAACCATTTATTATTTATAGTTGATAATAGCTTTCTGGAAAATACTTTGCTTATGAGCTGGTCCACTAATTATGATACATCAGCTCTTCATGAGACAGTACAATGTGGCATGCTGTGTCATGCAATCTGTCACTGAGCTGTATGAATAGTCTGCTTTTTGTCCTTCATACAACAGATAGGATTGGGTCTCCGGTGTATAGGTGCTGCTGAGCGAGACTGGCCTTCTTAGAAACAGATGCCATTAAAGAATGATATACAGCATGCACTATGGCTTGTTGGGATTACAACTGCGGCAACATTGAAAAGCTATGTATAGTGATCTCATTAGTCTCTAGATTGCCTACTGCACAGTCTGTTGGAAATCTTTACAAGGGCAAGCTCAAAAAGAAAAGTAACATGGCATGTTTTAGTTTGTTACTACAGTCTTGAAAAACAAGCAGAAGATCTGCTCTCTGGAGAAGCTACCAATTTAAAAGAATAGGGAATGTCTCAAATTGCAGGTGTACTAAATAGCTTATCCTCACAATGTACACTTGGTATAATCTTCTCAAGGTTCTGCGTGTCTAGATAGGGACTGAAGACATCTGGAATCCTCTGGATTTTTTCAGCCTGAGATGTTTATCTCCTTGCTTCATAATTGGCCCCCGACGGATGTTCATCTTCTGTCAGGAATCCAAATGGGAATCTGCAGAGTTCTTAGGACTTTCAGTTCAGGATGTAGCTGTGAAGGAAAACATATGACATTCTGTTGTATTCATTTTAGCTTTATATCCCCTCTTTTGGTTGAGGTTTGCAAATATTATTAGCACAGTGACATTCTGAGTGAACCAGGGGAATTTTCTAATGAGGATCAATTTTGGGGAAACCTTCTTTTCATCACTGTATCCAAGTGACCACTAAATTGAGTTCCATAAGAAAGCAAATTTCTCTGGTCCAGACACCTGCATGGAAGCCCCAGCCTCATTTTCCCCAGGACAGAATGAGTTGTGTTTGACAGTTTTTGAATCCTTGGTAGAGTTTGAAGCCTGGAGTTTTAATTGTCCGGGCCTAGTATGCATACAAAGTTAGGGCAATGCAATGTGAGTGTAGACACTGCATTACTTATGTCAACCCTAATTGTCCTCTTGCAATGCCCCATACTGATCACTCTGGTCATCATTGTGAACTCCACTGCCCAGGTCACTGAGACTGGAAGCCCCTCTCCCCTTTAAAGCCCTCTGAATTTTTGAAATTCCTTCTTCCTTTGCCAAGCTTGGTAAGCACACCTAGCAGCTCTCCATTGTTGAGTGCAACTGCCCAGCTGACCATGCCAGATGTGCTCCTGCTAGAAATAGACAAGAGATACTGGATCTGCTGGGACTGTGGGGAGAAGAGGCTGTGCAAGCACAGCTCCACAACAGCTTTGGAAACATTGACATCTGTGAGCAGATTGCTCAGGAGATACAGGAAAAGGGCCCTGACAGGGACCAGCATGAACAGTGAGGAGGAGGAGTATGGGGGACTGGCAATTGCGGTATCCAGCAGTGCAGTGAGCCAGGACCTGTTTTTGACTCTACTGCAGTCCAGCCAGCTGAGCATGGATGAGCCTGATGCAAGGGAAGAATCTCAGGTGAGGGTGTGGATAGATTTTCAGTTACAGGGATGGACCCCCAAAGTAGCAGGACATATCTTTTGACTTTTCAATAATTTACTCACACTAGAAAAAGTAGTGGTACAACCAGAAGAGAGAGCATTTCTATCTGCTTTTCATTCCCTTCAAGGGCTAGGCAGGAGGGTAGGGGGCCTGTGGAGCACTTTGTTTATGTACACAGGGATGTCTTATTTCTTCCACAGTAGGTCACTTTCCCATGCCACTCAGCGATAACTTTAGCAGGCACCATTGCAGTACACAAGCTAGCAGCATATGGGCCCAGCTGTGCTCTCTGCCTCTGTTACACTCAGGAGTGAGTGCAGCTGAAATCACCACCGCCTGTGGAAAATGGTGCCAGTATTCAGTCCCATTGCTCTATGTTACTAGAATCATGCAACCAAGCAATTCTCTCTTCTTTTCCCCTGTGGGCCACACTCCCCTTGGCTAGTGCTGTGAAGGCCATGCACAAGCAATCCCAAGCAGAAGTGAGGATGTAGTGCTTAAAACTTTAGGGGAGCAAGGGAAGTGAGTTTAGCATCTTGCTTTGCTTTCTGTAGTGAATGCACTGACAGTGGGACCACTGTGTATTTTATCTTCAGATGATGCCTTTATAGCCTTCAGGGTCTCCTCCTCCACACCTGTGGAATGCCTGAGCCAGGTAAGGAGGAGAGAGAGCACTTGGAACGGCATGTTCAATGAGATCCTGCAAGCCAGTGCTGCATCAGACTGTGAGCACAGAGCCTGGTGGGTGAACATTGCAGACAGCCTGGAAAAGGAAAGAGTGGGGAAGAGAAAAGTCCTAGCAGGCACAGGAGAGGAAGATGCACCAGGACATAATGAGGCTTCTCAGGCAGGGTAAACGGATGCTACAGATTCTGGTGGACCAGCAAGTTCAACAATCCGAGGCTCCCTTTCCTCTGCAGCTACTGAGAACTCAATATGGAGACCTCCCTATACCACCCCCCGCCCCGCAACATTCCACAGGGCATCAGGAGTCATTGCACTATCCCTGCCACTCCACCCCAGGGAACATTAAAGACAATCACAGCTTCACATACACTGACCTGTGAAAGCCACGGTAGGTGTATGTGTATCAGAAATGGACATGAATGTTCTTTCGCATAAGTTCTACTCTCTTAATGAATTAAGTTTTTAATGTATTTGCTTTTAAATTGCAAGGATTTTTTTTGTACACTGATTTTGTTACAGAACAAAATTCTATTAGGTGGAACATAATTCATCTTTATTAGTTCACAACATATGCTGCTGAGTCCTCAGCAGTTCTGAAAACAACCAATTACTGCATAATGTCATATAACTTGTAGGATAGTTCACTAACAAAATTAGCAGGTGCATTGACAATTTTATATTCCTACATGTACCGCAACCACCGCACGATTCCTACCAGGCCACTAAAGAGCAAGGCCAGGTAGAGCAACAACATACACAATACTCTGGCCACATACACACTGCTCTGGCTCACTGTTAAAATGGTCTTTCAAAGCTACCCTTAGCCATATAGCTCTACAATGAGCTCTTCTACTAGCCCTTGTATCTGGCTAGTCAAATTCAGCAGGCAGCCTCTGCACCTCCACCCTAGTGGAAACTTTTCCCCAGTTGTTTCACAGATATTATGCATGACACAGCAGGCAGCTATAGCCGTTGGGATATTTTTCTCACTGAGGTCTAATCTTGTGAGAAAACAAAGCAAGCAACCCTTCCGATGAACAAAAACACATTCAACTGTCATTCTGCACCTATGAGCTGGTAGTTGAATCATTCCTTGGTGCTGTTGAGGTGGCTGATGTACAGCTTCATGAGCCAGGGGAGCAAAGGATAGCCTGGGGGACTCAGCCTAACTACTGGCATTTCAACATTCCCAATGATAATCAGCAGTCGGGAAATAAAGTCTCTCCTTGTAGCTCTCAGAACAGTCCTGCAGTCTTAAAGATGTGACTGTCATGCCCTTCCTTGCCTAGCCCACGTTGATAGCAGTGAAGTGTCCTCGGTAATCAGCCAGTGCTTGCATAACCATAGAAGAGTAGCTCTTTCTGTTCATGTATGCAATGACAAGAGGGTCTGGTGCCAAAATAGGGATTTGCATGCTGTCTGTCACTCCACTGCTGTTCAGGAAACCCACTGCTGCAAATCAATCCACTGTGTCCTGCACATTGCTCAGAGTCACAAGGTGATTAATGTCCCTGCATACTTGCATGACAATGGCCTCCATATTGGATTTCCGGACTCCATATTGCTACCAATGAGAAGGGGAATCAATCTGGTGTTGCTGGTTTCCACAGTACGATCGCCACTTTCTTCTCCACTGTCAGCGCAGGTCTCATTTGGGTGTCTCTGCGCCAAAGACCTAGGGTGAGCAGAGTGCACAGATCCAGGAACATGGCCTTGCAAATCTGAAAGTTCTGCAGCCACTGCTAGTCATACCAAATCAGCATTATGATGTGATCCCACCAGTCAGGGCTTGTTTCTGAGGCCCAGAAGTAGTGCTTCATCATTTGGAGCTGCTCTGTGAATGCCACTAAATCCTTGCATTAATTCTCATTATTTCCCGCAGCAATCGGTCCTTCAAGGAATCACTGTGCTTCCCACTCATTAGGTGTTTCTTGTGGCTCTGCAAATACTCCAGGATTATGTGCCTTATGCTTGCAATTCTCATAACAATAGTGCAGAGCTGTGCAGACTCCATGCTTCTGTGAAGATGGCAGAAAGTGAGAAGGGCTGCATTGTTTGTGGGATTTGGGGGAAAAAGGGCATGAAGATTATGGGATACAGATAACATTATGGATAGGGAGAGTTGTGAACTGACCCCATGCTCCCAGTCACCCATGTGTGCCTTGTTTTGGCCCCATCATACATTCCCAAAACTTCCCAAAAGACAGTGCACCTGACAGTGGTGAGCTGCACAATGGGATACCTATTATTGGTGCACTTCACCCTGCACCGATACAAGCACTCTCGGTGCGTATGCACATTGCTGACACAAGGAGCCAAGTATGCGAGCACACAAGAAATATACTAACTGCGGCGGCTGTATGGTGACAGAACTTGAGTTGACATAAGTCTGTAGTGTGGACATGGCCTAACACTACAGTAAGCTGTTACTGCTTATCTGCAGCTGGGTAGCACTCAAATTATGCAGAGCAAAATTGTCCCTTGCTTTTGAAAAACAAAAGCAGCAATAAACCCATTTCCAATCTGATTGCTGCAGAATAAGTTACGAGCAGACATTTGGGCACAAATGAAAACTGGTGTAAGAAAGTAAGATTAGATACACATCGTCCACTGATAACTACAGACAATAATCAGTAGAACCAAACACCGCTATATAGGAAGTCTATCCTGTTTATCTCCACTGTCCTGCTGTGTCTTTTCCTGATGTGAGATGGTGACTTTCCTGCCTGCTCTATGACTCTGTCTGCAAACCCTGTGAAGGGCTGAAAACTCACCCCCTTCCTTGGGGTTTGAATTTATTAATGAACAAATAAGACAACATAGGGGTTCTCCTTCAGTTTGGCTGCTCCCCAGGTTTCTAGTTCAACCCTCCATGCAAGGTCATCTCTACTTCTGACATAAGATCTTTCTATCAGGGCAGCATAGCTGAGAAGCCTGCTTCTCCTTTTTCACTTTCTCCAGCACGAGGGCCTTCTCTCCAGGCCTCTTATTGCTAGTGAATGCACTTTCAGCCCATCGCCAGGGCAGATCATTAATACCTTCAACCCTTGTTTCAGGGTAGAATGTCTACACTCCATTGCACTGCCCTATTCCTTAACTCAGGGGTTTTCCAACTGGGGTCATGAGGTTATTATGTGGTTGCGAGCTGTCAGCCTCCATCTACAAACCCCATTTTGCCTCCAGCATTTATAATAGTGTTAAATATTAAAAAAATGTGTTTTTAATTTAGAAGCAGGGTCACACTCAGAGGCTTGCTGTGTGAGGGAGGTCATCAGTACAAAAGTTTGAGAACCACTGCTAAATGAAAACTTCTCAATAGACTGAACTCAGTACAGGAAAAGGGCATGGCTATGCCCACAAAAGTGTTAGTGCCACCAACATGAGTGCAGCACCAAGGTGGATGTAGTAATTAGAGTTCATTTGCAGTGTGGCCGCTCTCACTCAAGCTAGGCTAACTCAGAGAACTAACTAGAATGTAGATAGCTCAGGTTAACTCTGCAGTGAAGACACACAATGCAGCCTGCCAGTTTCCCTGGCTTACCTCCTCTGGCCTGTGCATAACCAGAGCCTGGCCCTTCCCATTCTTGAAGGCTAGAATAATCACATAGTCTAACCTCCAGCAATTGTTAGTAATTTATATTACCTCAGTATTTCTTTATTAGGACAGAGAATACCATAAATTCCATTGTAATAAGGAAATAGGCAAAAATTGTAAAAATTGCCATCGTGACTACATGCTAGTTTTTAATCAGTCTGAAAAACATTTTGGCTGTGGAAGAACTAGATAGATATCTGATCTTGCTCCCACTGAAAGTCAATGGAAAGACTCCCAGTGAAGGAGAATGAACGTGGAATAGGGCACTAAAAGACTTAAAGGTGAGCAAGACCTGCCATTAATTTCTATAACTTTCAGTATATTCAGTGTAAAGATTTAAAAACAAACAAAAAATGTATGAAATGTAGGCTGATTTTTAATTCCTCTTTAAAAATCATTTGCATGGGCTTGGTATTCATTAGAAGTGCCATTTATGGTAAGCGATTGTGGTACTTTCCCCCCAGCTCCCATGATTATAAATAAGCTATATACTGAGATTTAAACTACAATATTTCTATAACCAAATGAATATGATATGCACTGTAATGGCTTCATCTTTCAGGTCTCTTAAATCACCATTGCATCTTTTTATGAGACCTAGGGGAAAGTCAAAGGTCATGTTCTTTGCTGTCTTTTGTAAATATGTTACAGTCCATTTCATCCAGAGTCTGGCTCTTTTCACAGCTGGTTGTAGAGTCAGATCTATAGCCTTTATTATGGTTTAAATCACTTAACATCATACTTTGTTTTGTTTTCTGAAACATGAAGAACTCTGGCCTGTAATATATATAAAAGTACTGTTTGTTGACTGGACACATCAATCATTGTTTTTCCTTTTTGTAACTCACATATGTAAAGGGGAAATGTTTAAAAGTTTTTAATAATGGTTAAAATGAAATAATTCCATGATTGTTTATTTTGTATCATTTTGTATCAACATATATTTCTTAGTTGCATAGGCTCTCTTTTTACCTGATGGATGCAGTATTTTGAGAAGTCAAGTATGACAAGCTATGCTGGTTTCAGAGGAATAAATGTCAGAGACCACTATTTGCTGTCCTATGGTATTCATACTATTATTAGATTATTCATGTAGTGTCCCTCAGTGGACTCTAGGAGACCTGGACAATCACTTTGTAATTAGACCACCCACAAAATGACAGCCAAGGGTGACTTTGACAATATCTTCTGTATTGGTGCAAATTTTATTATTTAAACTGGTTGGGAATTTAAGTCAAAATATTTTTAATGGAAAATATGGTTTCCAGAGAATTAAAATTTTCCATTGAAAAACTAATTTTTGCAGAAAGTTTTTGCTTTTCTGTTGGGAAAATCAAAAGGAAATATTTTGTTTTAGGTCAGGTCAACTTGAATTGAAACATTTTGGTTTGCTGAATTGCATTAAATGTGTTTTTGTTTCAGGTCCTTTTGACACTAATCAGTGTCTGCCTGAGCTGCCACAGTGTCTCAGGGGAATTGTAGTTCAGATGCCTCCAGGGGTGTGTGCAGAATTTTAATGTTGACCCCTTTGGGGTAGGGAAGAGGGGGAGCATGTTCTGTGTCTGCCCTGGCCCTAGGAGGAGCTCACTCTTCCCTCCTCCCCCTCCCCCAGTAGGAATTCTCTCTTCCTTCCTGCTCCCCACAACTCTGGCTTCAGCAGGAGCTCACTCTTCCCCCCCCCCCCCCCCCCCCCGCATCCAGCAGAAGCTCACTCCCTCCCTTGTGGCCCCAGGGCTGGGAGGAGCTTGCGCTCCTCCTGCCCCCGCTGCCCCCACGGCCAGAGGAGTTCTGTGCCCCTGATGATTATTGGGGGTGCCCCTACTTGCATGCCCTTCTTCATGCCCCTGGATGCCTCATTTCCCCCATTCTTCCCAATGGCTAGACTCCCTACTTAGAAGATTTAGTCTATGTACTGCAGTCTCTTTGGTTGCTGATCCACTGTGATGTATGATGGGAGTTCTATAATTACAGCACTGTCAAGCTGTCCTACACCAACCTCAAGGCAGACTTAAGAAGCAGGGCACAGACTTTACATTGGTTGTGGGTTCTATACTTAGATTTCACCAACCGAGTGTCAGCTTCTCCGACACTATAACATCCTTAACATGGAGTCACAGACAGTCCTCGTTGGTACTTCGATCTGTCTTGAAGCCTAGATAAGATAAGACGTCACACCAAAGACATTGCTTGTAGCCTATCCTATAATAATCTATCTAAAGATTTATTAAATAGGGAAAAAAACAAGAGCATTATTTACAAGCTTAAGGCAGGTAAACATATATACACACACAAATAAGTTCCACTCTTAAGTTTCAAAAAGTAATATATTTCTGTAATAAGCAAGATCTATGTCCTTTAGGCCTAACCCAAGCCAAGCACTGTGAATCTTTTGCTTATGCTTAGTAATCCTTGCCCCTCAGACTTCAAGCAGCGTACAAGATACAGTTCCATCTTGTTAGGGCTTTTTATTTCCTCCCTCCTTTAGCTTTCAGTTGCAAATTCAGCTATGTGGAGGAATTCATCTGTCTCCTCTTCATAACCAGTGCAGGGCTGGGAGGGCAGAGTAATCTACAGTCTTGTGTCCCCTGCTGTTCCACAATATTTTGTCTGGTGTTGAAGGCCTTCTTTGTCAGGCATGTGATAACACCTGTTGGAAATTAGTATTTCAAACTTGCTAATGCTTTCCTGTGTAGTGATTTACAGAGCAAACACTTAAATATTACTCTGTAGTGTGGGATACAGATATTTCAAATGAGATAAATGCATGCAGCAACTTTCAAGCATTTCATAAACACTAAACACATTCTTATAATTCTAATATCCATTTTAACAATACCAACACATAGGTGAGCCCGACTGGTTCCTGTCAGTGTTCAGCTGAGATCTAGGGGTCTCTGCATAAGATGGCACTTGGTTTGCTGGCCTCACAAGTGCATCATAGGAAAATGGTGGATATGAGGAAACCAAACTACAACTTTCTTGAGGCAATATGGTGGCTCAAGCAGAAGAAGAGATTAATATTGAACTGAGCTGAAACAAAGTATTTTGGTTTGGTATGACAAATGAAACATTTCCATTTGGAATGTCAAATAAATTTAAATAAAAATAGCTAAAAATAAATATTTAGACATTTCTGAACTAAATGTTTGGACATTTTCATTTGATAAAAAATGCTAATAGTCTTACTTTTTGTCCCAGTTCAGGATGCAAACAAATGTCTAAATATTGGAATTTCCCATAAGATGGAAATTCTGACTTTTGATCGTCTCTATTTACAATGCAATATCATTGTATGCTATCCTTATTTTGTCTCAGTGGTGCTATTTAATAATTATCTCCTCTCCCTTTCCTTTCTTAGTCCTTCCTCTAAGCTACCACTGTGTCTGTCTCTCTTCCTTTCAAGTGCCTGAAAGTGGAGAAGGTGTGGGAAAAGTTTCCAATAGCACCATTCCATTTATTTGGATTTCCTTTACATGTGTCAAGCTGGTATGGAAGCATTCTTGGTAATTTTCAGTCCCACTACACCTGCAGCAAGGTATTTGAGTCTTGTTCACTAGTGAAAATTCTTTTTTTCCTTACTTTTTTTATGATGTCAGGTTCATCAAACTGTGGTACATGTCTCCCAAAACAAGTGACAACAAAATCCTTGCTGTGAAGAGGATAGTCTAATTTTGACACAAGACAACCAGAAGGTAGAGGGGAAGAGGAAAGGAGGTACAAGGGTGGCATAATTAACTCACCTGGTAAGTCTCATACATCTTGAGGTTTCTGTTTTCTTTTAAGCCAGCTTTCTTCCTCTTTGCTTTTCACAGACTTCATGGCAAAAGTGAGTTTTCAGGAAGGGATTTGAATGGGGTGAGGAAGGTGTCTTGATAAATGTATCTGGAGAAAATGTTCCAACCCTAGGAGGATCATAGAAAGGGCATGGAGACACCTGTCAGAGGAAACCTACGTAGTATCAAGGCTGCATCATTTACAGGGTGGAGAACATGAGATGGAATATGAAACGAAAATAGCTTAATGAAGTAGACAATGGCTGCATGATGTATTGGCTTGAAGGCAAAGATAATAAGGTTAAATTCGATCCACAGCACAATGAGGAGCCAGTGAAGTGACTCAGAGAAGATCTGACTATTGCAGCAATAACACTTATTCTGGAGGGACTGGAGGAGGGTTAGGTAGTATAAAGACGAGGATATTGCAGTAGTCAAGAAAGATGATACAGGGGATTCATACATGGAAGTCCTATGGCCTGTGTTATGCAAGAGGTCAGAGTAGACAATCACAAAGGTCTTTCTGGGCTTAAAAAAATCTATCACTCTGTGTTGAAGGATTTAGTCATTGGGACACAGATTTTAGAAGTGTTTTGTAGGTAGAAGTGACCACCCTTGGTCATAGGTTGCATATGGGAGTAGAAGAAGAAGGAGGAGTCAAAGAGGACCCCCAGGTTATAAGCCTAGGTGACATGGATGAAGAGGTTGTAGCTGGCTATAACAGAGACTGGAGATTAAGGAGAAGGTTTGGGAGGTAACATTTTTAGTTCAGCTTTGGTCATATGGAGTCTCAGGTGACAACTTGCTATTCAACATGAGACAGGGAAAGCTGAAAGTCCCACAAATAATGTTGCCCCTAAAAAGTGAAGTTTCTGCCCTTTTATGAAACATGGCGACCATCACCACCCTGAAAAACATCCTTTCTTTACTTGTGAGATTTCACACAGGTTTTGGAGATGAGCCCAACTCGAGATTCTGTGGGTTTTGCAAAGCAGGGCCCAGTTTTATCTAAATACCAAAACTGCAGGTGTTTAGAAGGGAGGAGAGAAGATAAAAGCTTTCAGTTTTGGCCCCCCTCGAGCTGTTTTTCATTGCCTGAGCTTAAATATGCAGCATGTGCCCATCCCCTCCAGTGGTGCAAGTTCATTCTTGATTTCTTACTTCTTTCATTTTCTTGCCTGTGGGGTAGGTGGATCTGCTACATTGAGGAAAGATGAGTAAACTTGACCTGAAACTTAACAGATGGTAAACATACTGGTTGCAATTGCATACTTAAACTTTAGTTTTAATTATTAAACCACATCTGTCAACAAATCTGCAGTGACCTAGACAAACTTCATAGCTTGCACTGGGAAGTGAGTGGGAATGGACCAGAATATGGAGCCAGTCATTTCATCATGAAGCCATTTTTAAAGAGCTTATGTTCCTTCCCAACCCATCTGTCACTGGCTAGTTTCTTCTGAGACCATAGCTTACTCCACTTTGTTGGTGGGTGTCACGTGTTCCATTCATCTCTGATGGCACCTCTTCCTGGTCACTTTGGGGATAAGCTCTAGCCAGATAGGCTCTCCTCTGGCAGTTTCTCTCCCATTGTCCTCTTGGCCTGCAGACCCCTTTCACTCTAGGAACTGCAACCTCCTTTTTGTGGCTCAGCCCTCTGGTGAGATCACTGCATTGTTCCCCCTTTTGGGGGTGGAGGGGGAGACCAAGATCCCTGTGGAACAAAAAGTCCCAGGCAATCTACTATCCTTTACGTGGTCTAAGCCACATCCTCAGTGACTGGTAGGGGAACCTAGGTCTCCTCCCTACTCCAGATTCCAGCTCAGGTGCCCTCCACTCAATAGCCAAGGCCTGCAGTGTCTTACCTTGCTGCTTTCCCCTGAGCCTTTCCTACATTCCTGACTCCCTCACATCTATGGGTCCACTAGTCTCCCAATTCCCTTAGGGAGTAACTGTGGCCTACCCTGTATAATCCCATAAACAGCTCCCTTCTTCCAGGGAGCAACTGAAGCCTACAGCCCCTTCTGTGGCCAGCTACCTGGTTTATACAGGCTCCTCCTGTTTCTGTCCAGCTGAGCCTCATTTAATCAACCACTGGTTCCTCCTCCAGGTTCAGCCTGGGGAGTTAATTGGTTCATCTGCCACCTTAGCAGTTTGAAGCCTTGTGTGGGGATGATATCCCCATCACAGTGGAACACTGCTCAAATGAAAAAGGTTATTGAAATGCAGAGTCCAGGAAATCAAGATACTGAAGCTAATAGTGATAAAATGGGTAAGCTGGAGTCAATGCAGTTTCTGATTCTTGGGAATAACTTGTGTTTTACTAGTATATTAGTAGTACATCTGAATGGAGAACCGGTAGACTCTGAAGTTTTGCCACTATCACCATATTTATTGTATGAATCTTGCTTTTTTAAAACTCCCATTTCTAATTTCTAAATCCTGATCAGCTTTTCTGCATCTTATTCTTCTAGAAAATCATAATTTAATGAGTTTCACGACATGAATAAACATTTTGGGTGAAATTCACCTCCTTTTCTTCTGTTCTGCACAGTCTGAATAAACAGATATCCTGTAGGAAATTACATGGTGGATGGAATCCATCTCCCCCCCACCCCGCCCCTGACATGTGAGAAGCATGAAGGCAGTCTATAGATCCTTCCTGTCCAATATTCCAGCTCCTGCACTGGAACAGATTTGCAAGATCCCACTTCCAAACCCTCTGTCATAAACAGATAGTTAAGGGTTAATGTCTCTTTTACCTGTAAAGGGTTAACAAGCTCAGTGAACCTGGCTGACACCTGACCAAAGGACCAATCGGGGGACAAGATACTTTCAAATCTTGGTGGAGGGAAGTCTTTGTTTGTGCTGTTTTTTTTTGTTCGTTGTTCTCTCTTGGGACTAAGAGGAGCCAGACGTGCAACCAGGTTTCTCCAGTCTTTCTGAAACAGTCTCTCATGTTCAAAGTAGTAAGTACTAGCTAGAAGGCGGCTTAGTCTTTTGTTTGTTTTCTTAATTTGCAAATGTATATTTTGCTGGAAGGATATTTTACCTCTGTTTGCTGTAACTTGTATCTTAGGCTGGGGGGAGGGAATCCCTCTAGTCTATATAAGCTGAAGACCCTGTAAACATTTTCCATCTTGATTTTACAGAGATAATTTTTATTTTTTCTTTCTTTAATTAAAAGCTTTCTCTTTTCAGAACCTGACTGATTTTTTTCCTTGTGTAAGACTCAAGGGGATTGGGTCTGGACTCACCAGGGAGTGGTGGGGGGAGAGAAGGGGGAGGAAAGGTTAATTCCTCTCTGTTTTAGGATCCAAGAAGTTTGGATCAGTGTATCTCTCAGGGAAAGTCTGGGACGGGGAAGGAGGGGGAATGGTTTATTTCCCTTTGTTTTAAGACCCAAGGGGTTTGGGTCTTGGGTCCCCCAGGGAAGATTTTGGGGAGACAGGGAGTGTACCAGACACTGGAATTTCTGATTGGTGGCAGCACTATCAGATCTAAGCTAGGAATTAAGCTTAGAAGGGTACATGCAGGTCCCCACTTTCTGGACGCTAAAGTTCAAAGTGGGAATAATACCTTGACACCCTCTCTGTCCTATATAGAGCTGATATGGAGCATGTCTTCTCCATGCACTAGGGTTGCTGAATCCTTCTGCATTCATGCTATGCAGCTGCTCAGAGCTATGCTATACTGAGGGCCTTCTGTAGCCCCTTCCCCACTGCAGGAGAAACCTCCTTTGCCTTCTACAATCTGATTTACTGACATTACCAAGGTGGATTACCTCTACATTTTAGTATGGTTTGCCCTGTGGAGTTCAGAAAGCTCAGGATTTTCTCTCAGCGCCCATGTGGAGAATTTTAACTAGGGAAAAGTCTTTCTTATTATTTCATTGACAAGTCACAGCATGGCATTAAAATCACAATAGGACACCAAATATTTTAAACCTGCTAGGAGTCTTTGGGCTGGTAGCCAAGAGCTTTGTTTTTAATCATTCTCTATGTGATGAAATGTGGTAGGTTTTTGTTGTTGTTGTTTTGTTTTTTGCTATTCTTTGCAAAAATAGCATCAGAGCATTAACCAAATGTTTGGAACTTCAGAAATTAAGCATCCAGTTTTTAGGAGATAAGCATCCAACTTTCGGCAACATCTTCAATACCATCCACTCTACGTGAAGGTGTGCATGGTCTACAGGTCAAAAGAAAAGAGGCAGCAGCAAAAGAACAATGATACCTCCCATGTGCTTCTGTGGCATTAGATGAGTCAATCCATCAAGAACAATCAGTCTAGCACCAGGGAGACCCAGAGGGATCACGCTGTAGTTTTCCTGTATCAGCAGTAGTGTCTCTATTGTGGTTTTTTTTAAAGTTACCTTCAAGTGAGGCCTACGGCATGACTGAAATGCTGGTTATTGCAATTGCTGTGGAACAATCAGTTGTCATGAGTGATTCAAGGAAAGCCTGATTCTGGGCTCTTTTGACATTTTCCTTTGACTCATAGACTCATAGACTCATAGGTCAGAAGGGACCAATCTGATCATCTAGTCTGACCTCCTGCACAAGGCAGGCCACAGAACCCCACCCATCCAATTTTATAACAACCCCTATCCCAGGACCGAGTTATTGAAATCCTCAAAAATGGTTTGAAGACCTCAAGCTGCAGGGAAACCACCAGCAAGTGACCCGTGCCCCACGCTGCAAGGGAAGGTGAAAAACCTCCAGGGCACCTGCCAATCCGCCCTGGAGGAAAATTCCTTCCCGACCCCAAATATGGCGATCAGCTAAACCCTGAGCATATGGGCAAGAGTCACCAGCCAGCACCCAAGAAGGAATTCTCCGCAGCAACTCAGTACCCATCACATCCAGCATCTCCCCGCAGACCATTGAGCAGACCTGTCTGGTGGTAATTCAAGATCAATTGCCCAAATTAACGATCCTATCATAACATCCTCTCCATATACTTATCAAGCTTTGTCTTAAAGCCAGGAAAGTCTTTTGCCCCTACTACTTCCCTCGGAAGGCTATTCCAGAACTTCACTCCCCTAATGGTCAGAAACCTTCGTCTAATTTCAAGTCTAAACTTCCTAATATCCAGTTTATACCCATTCGTCCTCGTGTCTACATTAGTACTAAACTTAAATAATTCCTCTCCCTCCCTAACGTTAACCCCCTTGATATATTTATATAGAGCGAGCATATCCCCCCTCAGCCTTCTTTTGGCCAGGCTAAACAAGCCAAGCTCTTTGAGTCTCCTTTCATAAGGCAGTTTTTCCATTCCTCGGATCATCCTCGTAGCCCGTCTCTGAACCTGTTCCAGTTTGAATTCATCCTTCTTGAACATGGGACACCAGAACTGCACACAGTATTCCAGATGGGGTCTCACCAATGCCTTATATAACGGTACTAACACCTCCTTGTCCTTGCAGGAAATACCCCGCCTGATGCATCCCAAAATCGCATTTGCTTTTTTAACAGCTGTATCACATTGGCGACTCATAGTCATCCTGCTATCAACCAGTACCCCAAGGTCCTTCTCCTCCTCCGTCGCTTCCAACTGATGCGCCCCCAACGTATATCCAAAATTCTTATTATTAATTCCTAAATGCATGACCTTGCACTTTTCACTGTTGTATTTCATCCTATTTCTATTACTCCAGTTTACAAGGTGGTTCAGATCTTCCTGAATAGTATCCCTTTCCTTCTCCGTGTTAGCAATACCCCCCAGCTTCGTGTCATCCGCTGCTAGTGATTGTTAAGACTACTCAGTGTTTTAAGAGCTAACAGGATGATTGTTTGCTATTTCTTTATGAGAATCATGTACTGAATGGTAGAGAGAGAATTTTCATTGTGATTATAATTGCTCAGTGTGGAAATGTTTGTTCTTAACCAACTAATTCCCAGGCATTCCTTTATCTTAGTTAGATTGTGGCTGATCCCTTTCCAAATATAAATTCTTATGGATTGTTTTTGAAGGGCATTATTGAGCATTCAAGCATCCATGCAAAGTTACTGCACACATATCGCCATAATTGTGATGAATCATCATTCCTGTTAAAGTTTTACAGCAAGACTTTAGGCCAAACAAGAGTGGGAGAGGTTTATTTAGAGATCAGAAAAACAACACCCTGGATGTGTTACACGGGTAGGTTCTTTGCCTCAAATATGTAGCTCATTTCATTTTAATAAGACTTAGTAAGACAGCACATTTCAAATGCTAAATGATAGTGATAGTACAACAGTCTATCAAAATATATATTCACTGCAAGTCTGTGCCAGCATAAGGCTCCTGCACTAGAAAGTCTGCTGAAGCAATAGTTTTCTGCAGTACACAGCACTCTCAAACTCTGTTGCATTGGGGGAAGTGATTTAAATGACCTGCCCAGTCTAAAAAATGGTTGGTACTGACTGGGAAGGGGTCCTGGCCAAGGTAAGTGTAGGATGCACTTGTTCAGAGCATCCCCACACCATTCTCTGCTAGTGGGACTCCTTTGGAAACCCACACTATAAATTAAAGCCTTACCCCTCCCTGCAGAAACCCAGCTGGCCTTTCTCATTGTGCATCCTGGAGCTAGCCCTAGGTAACTGGCCCATAACTGTTAATTCATGAGTATACTTAAAATTACTTAGTCCTCAAGAGGTGTTTTAAATAATCCACTGGGATGTTTAGAATTTAGATGAAACCTATATGCGAGATTTAATCTCTGGGCTGTTCCCTTGAGCATCACAAGAAGACATTGCCTTCTGATCCATTAGTAAACATCGATGCAAAAATTCACCCGAGCTGGCAAGCTCCTATTACCATTGTGGAAATACAGAATTTTGGGGCTGTGTTTTATTCTCTGTTGTATCAGTTAAGGGACCAAGAAAACACAGAAAGTTGCTAAGAAATAAAAAATTCCTCTGAACCTGGAGATTACTAGACTTCAATCATTACACTTGAGTCTGTAATGCTGAAACACTCCCCTCAAACCCCAATTGTTTCAAATTTTCCTTCTTACTTGTAATGTTTTTCTCCCCAACCCTCTCCCTTGTTCAGTTCTAAGGTGACCAAAATTCCCTTATTCTGGGTGGCTTGCCCTACTTTTCCCAAACCCTAATCCATACACGTGTTCATTATCACTCGCTTGGGTAACTGTAACTACCTCTGTTCTGCTGCATCCTAGCTATGCTCTGAGCTTGTACAAAATTCAGCTACATAATTACTCACTTGATGCAGAATAATTGACCACATCATTGTCTTCTGTGCTGAAAGAGCTTTACAGGATTCTGGTAAAAGAGCAGATCAACTGGAGGATCCTGCAGCTTATGTCTGGCTGTGCCCTGCTTTATCTTCATGACCTTAGAGCAACTCTAACTTGCTTTGCTATTAACACTGTAACCCTTTGTCCTTTTCGTATCGCCACAGACATTACAAACAAAGACAATACAGTTGAAACATTACTTAAGTTCAAGAAAATTTAGTATATTTAGTGTCCTTAGTACAGGTTTTCATAATGACATTTAATATAGTAATGCAGTTTTCACTTCTGTAGTGTCATCCTTCACTGGCATCTCAAAGCTCATTATTAAAATTAGTTAAATGTCACTACTATGTATTGTAACCCCGTAAGGTAGGTGGCATGATACCCATTTTACAGACTGTGAAACTAGTGCGTAAATTGGAGTAAGCGATTTTCCCTACTCCTGGGGAACCATTAGAACTAGCCGTGATCTGATTCTTGGAAATGTAATCCTTAAACAAGCAACAGTTCCTGGACAAGCAACTCATTCTTCAATCTACCTCTGGTAGCCTGAACCCGTCCTTGTGCCTCTGCCTAGGGTAGCAGAGCTCTTTGCTGTGGTAAAAAACTGGAACAGGGAGTGTTGTGGCCAACAGGGGGACCTTTCTAACGCAGCAGCTGTTCAGTTCCTCATAGGTAAGTTTGAGATTCTGAATAACATAGGTTGTACATTTTCTCTAGACCGTTTGATTAGGTATCTATTATTGACTTATTACCAGTGCTGAAAACACTAGTTGGTAGCTCCTCTCCTGAATTCTTTATTTTTAGTTGACATGAAAAAAACAAAGTACAGAATTGTTTCCCCCCACCCACCCTGTAAATTTGCTTATCAGTGTACGAAACAGAGTCAGACACAGTCTCTGACTCAAAGAGCCCACATTCTAAATCATACAGACATTTTGCAGTGGGTAGATTATACCCCTTTTACAAGTAAGCAGACTGTGACTGAGAGAAGTTGGCCAAGGTCACATGATCCTGCTGTTGGTGCTGTGCATATGGATCTCGTGCCTATGCAAAACCATATTACAGTCAACATAGATCTGCATGGCTCACGGATCTGTCCATGCTAATCTGATTGTAGGATTAGGGCCGATGTTTCTTGACTCCCAGTCCTCAGATCTAACCAACAGGCCAAAATTTGCTCTTGGTTACACCAGAGTAAATCCTGACTAACTCAGCTTAAATGAATGCAGATACCTGGATTGATAGTGGTGTAAATGCAGAATTTGACCCCAGATGTGCTAATTGAAATGTACCCTTTCTAGTTAGAGTAATAATAGACATTAATCTTTTGAAATACCTTACTAAAAGTACTTCCCTTTCTCCCTTCTGCTGTACAGTGATATTAAGTTGTGTAATCTTGAAGTAAAGACAATTTTAGACTCCTTTGTACTCAGGCTAAAGTGTACAGTAAGTTATATTTTACCTGTCTGTCTCTGTGGAAGAAAAGCTTTAATTTACATCTCAATTTAATTATGTCCCATGCACACTGTACCTTGAAATGCATGATGAGATGATAAAATTTTTTACTTATCGTGCTTACCTGCATTATGGGAGGAATTAGAGGCTGGATCCACTAATGTCTGTATAGCATTTTGAGTACCATTATTAAAAGAATATGTGAAACAAAATTTTTAATAAATACCTTGTGATAATAATTGCTGAGCAATTACAGTTAAAAGAAGGATAGTGTACACAGGCAGAATGTAAGCCCCATCCTGCAAATTGAACCCCTATGTCCATGTAGAATTCACTGACATGAGTGGGGCTCGGTGGCGGGATCTGGCCACATGTATCACATTATACCATTGTTAGCAAAAACCAAATTTTAATCTGCATTGTCTCATGGGTAATGTTGTTATATGTCACAGTACAGTGAAGATCTAATAGGTTACTGAAAACCAAGTGTGTGAGAGCTGTCATGAGTTTCATTAAACTAATGGAGATTCCACGGTTATACATTATAATTGGTAATGCTGTCCTTGCAGTGACTTCCCAGGAGAGCTTTCTTACAGGCTGTGGATGCCTCACAGATTGAATGGAATCTAAGTAAACAAAATACTCAGCTTTACCACAGGCCCCAAGGTTCTGGCTCCATTAGTATCCCTGGTTTGCTTGCTTGGTCCAATCCTTGTTACCCATGCATGCACAGCCAAAACCTGAGCAGCTACAGTAGGATAGGAAAACAAAGCTATAGAATCTGCAGAGCTCACACTATGGCCTGGTCTACACTACGCGTTTAAACCGAATTTAACAGCGTTAAACCGATTTAACCCTGCACTCGTCCACACAATGAGGCCCTTTATATCGATATAAAGGGCTCTTTAAACCGGTTTCTGTACTCCTCCCCGACGAGAGGACTAGCGCTGAAATTGGTATTGCCATGTCGGATTAGGGTTAATGTGGCTGCAAATCGACGGTATTGGCCTCCGGGCGGTATCCCACAGTGCACCATTGTGACCACTCTGGAAAGCAATCTGAACTCGGATGCACTGGCCAGGTAGACAGGAAAAGCCCCATGAACTTTTGAATTTCATTTCCTGTTTGCCCAGCGTGAAGCTCTGATCAGCACGGGTAGCGATGCAGTCCCAAATCCAAAAAGAGCTCCAGCATGGACCGTACGGGAGATACTGGATCTGATCGCTGTATGGGGAGACAAATCTGTTCTATCAGAGCTCCGTTACAGAAGATGAAATGCCAAAGCATTTGAAAAAAATCTCCAGGCTATGATACAGAGTCCACAGCACAGTACTAAGAGAGAAGCGTAATGGAAAGCCAAAGAATCAAATGGACACTCAGGGAGGGAGGGAGGGGGTACTGAGGACTCCAGCTATCCCACAGTCCCCACAGTCTCCAAAAAGCATTTGCATTCTTGGCTGAGCTCCCAATGCCTGTAGGGTCAAACACGTTGTCCGGGGTGGTTCAGGGTATATCTCGTCAATTTACCCACCCTCCCCCCCGTGAAAGAAAAGGGAAAAAAATCGTTTCTTGACTTTTTTCAGTGTCACCGTATGTCTACTGCATGCTGCTGGTAGACGCAGTGCTGCGGCACTGAACAGCAGCATCCTCTCCCCTCCCTTCCCCGGTGGCAGACGGTACAGTGCAGAATGACTGATAGCCGTCCTCGTCATCATGCCATGAGTGCTCCTGGCTGGCCTCAGGTGAGGTCAGGCTGGGGCACCTGGATAAAAATAGGAATGACTCCCGGTCATTCCCGGCAGATAGTACAGAACGGCTGGTAACCGTCTTCATCATAGCAACTGGGGGCTGAGCTCCATCAGCCCCCCCCTTTCATGTCTAAAGAAAAGATTCTGTACTGCCTGGGCTATCATAGCAGTGGGATGCTGGCTCCTTTCCCCCCCACCATTTAATGTCCTGCCGGGACTATCCTAGCAGCTGGAGGCTGCCTCCCCCTCATTTTATCTCACTAAAAACTCAGTGTTTCTTATTCCTGCATTCTTTATTACTTCATCACACAAATGAGGGGACACTGCAATGGTAGCCCAGGAGGGTGGGGGAGAAGGGAAGCAATGGGTGGGGTTGTTGCAGGGGCACCCCCTAGAATTGCATGAAGCTCATCATTTCTGCAGGATCTGACACGGAGCGGCTGTGCTCTCTGGTTCTCTGGTACACTGGTTCTCTAGTACACTTGCCCCATATTCTAGGCAGGACTGACTCTATTTTTAGATACAACATAAAGAAGGAAATGACCCGGGGAGTCATTCCCATTTTTGTCTTTGCGCCCCCAGCCAACCTCAGCGAGGCCAGCCAGGAGCACCCATGACAGCAGCAGAACGACTGATAACCATCATCTCATCGCCAATTTACAATGGCACAGCAGACGGTACAGAACGACTGGTAACCATCTCTGCTACCTTGCAAAGGCAAATGAAAGCTGCTGTCTAGCGCTGCAGTACCGCCTCTGTCAGCGGCATCCAGTACACATACGGTGACAGTGACAAAAGGCAAAATGGGCTCCATGGTTGCCATGCTATGGCGTCTGCCAGGGCAATCCAGGGAAAAAGGGCGCAAAATGATTGTCTGCCGTTGCTTTCACAGAGGAAGGAATGAGTGATGATATTTACCCAGAATCACCTGTGACACTGTTTTTGCACCATCATGCATTGGGATCTCAACCCAGAATTCCAGTGGGTGGGGGAGACTGCGGGAACTATGGGATAGCTACGGGATAGCTACCCACAGTGCAACGCTTCAGAAATCGACGCTAGCCTCGGACCATGGACGCACACCACCGAATTATTGTGCTTTGTGTGGCCATGTGCACTCGACTTTATACAAGCTGTTTTACAAAACCAGTTTATGTAAAAATCAGAATGATCCTGTAGTGTAGACATACCCTGAGTTCCCTTAACAGATTATTTATTTACTTCTATTCTCTCCCAGGTGAGCAAGACTTTATGAGTGGTATGAAATATTTTAAAATTATTACATAAATATACCACACCTTAGTTACATGTTCTGGAAAAGACTGGCACAACATCACCTTTTTATCTTATCTTTTTTTTTTTTCTTTTTTTTTTAAGAATGTATGCGTTATAGTTGTTTCCACATGACACACAAATCATGTTCTGTCTAGTTATATGTCATCTCATCAAGCTGGCCATAAGTATGCAGCAACTGAAAATGACATATTTGTCATGGTGCATCCAAGTGCTTATTTGAAGCTGAAAATATCACCTCAGGGTAGCAAGGTCTGAGTCACATGAAAGGTGATGTTTAACTTGTGCAGGTAGATGATTTTAGACTATTTTGATTCCATCCTTGATTTCTTGTTTTTATGTTGTCTGGATGGTTCTCTAGTGGATTTCATTCTCCTGTAATCTTCAGTACCCTCTGCATGCTTACTAATCCTTCATCTTCTGCCCTGAAAACTTGATCTCTCATTTATGTAAATTCCTACCCTTCCTCATTTGTTAGCTCAGCAAAGCAAAACAATTGGTAAACTATTTTCTTCCATCTTGGTGGACACTGTCAGCTGATGCAGTTATTCCAGCAGAGCGTGACTGAAGTGAGACTCCCTGTGCAAATTATACCCCCACCAGGGTGGGAAAGCATGAATGGTATGCATCAGGGTCTTTAGTGTTAAAATCCAGGAGTAGTACTAGTGCCTTCATGGATGTATTGAGCCTGATTGGCATTATGTGGCCACACAGAAGATACTTCTAAGGACCATTCCTCAGGCTTGGCCAGGAGTTATGCAGCTGTGGAAAGATAACGTTGCTGATAATAGGGACATATGGCATGTCTCCTGGACATTTCACTTCTCAGGCAGGTTACTATTGACCTGACAGAAATAATCAGCATAGGAGAGATCACTTGGGGTTGCAGCCAGTCTGAATACAGATCCAAATTTAAAACTGCTTTTCCCCTTTTTGATCTGATTTGAGGAAAAGGAAAAGCAATGCCAGTGCAAATTTATGGATACGATATCTGATGAGAGAAATTGCAAACTGATGTTAATAAGTCCAAGGGCATTATACTCTGGTGAACTTGCAAATTGATGTTAATGCAGATTAATGTGCTTTCATGCCTGAGCTGCATCTGCTCAGGGCATGAATTTGACCTTAAACTCAGACTATACTCATTCATTTTTTGAAAAGGTTTCTCCTCCATAAAGATGTTAGTGTTGTGCGGCCTACTCATAAAGAATCATATGCCACTGCAAATACCAGAAGATCAGGAAGGTATGTGATAGATAATGGTAGAACATGTCAAGGAACGTCTATCAGCTTTGGTATTTCAGTAACGTGCCCTATGCGGCAGCCCTGTATTCAGAGACATTGCTCCAGGAAAGTAGGTCCAGGAAAGTGACACTTCAGCGGGTGATATTTGAACTTTCAATGGAATTGACTAACATGGAGACATATTTCTTAGGGTGCTGTTTCTTGTCAGAGAGTTTGGTGCTTCTAGAAGGGAGCAACATGAAATACTAGATAAAATGGGTTATTTGGGAAATACTTCTCAGGCCCAGCTCCAGTGTCTAAGGAAGGCTAGTGTCTTCCTTGGCAATCCCACCATTGTTCAGTGTAACTGTAAATTATGAATCATTATGTTAGATTCAGACATCTTGTCTCTGCATATTATTGCCTACAAGCCCTTGTGCTTCCCACCAATGACTGTTTATAAAATGATAGCTCTCATGCTTGTCAACCTTGCTTAGGGCTAGATTGCTGTGTGTAGCACAGCGCTGAGTGGGGAAGGGGGTGCAGAGACAGGCTTCTATAAGTAAGGCCCTACCAAATTCACAGACCCTGAAATCTGGCAGATTTCACAGGGGATACTAGGGTTTCTCAAATTGGGGGCCCTGACCCAAAAAGGTGTTGCTGGGACAGGGGAGTTGCAAGGTTATTTTAGGGGGGTTGTGGTATTGCCATCCTTATTTCTGTGCTGCCTTCAGACGTGGTGGCCGGAGAGCAGCGGCTGTTGGTCATGTGCCCAGCTCTGAAGGCAGCGCCCCTTTAGCAGCTGCGCAGAGGCAAGAGTGGCAATACAGCACCATGCTACCCTTACTTTTGTGCTGCTATCTTCGGAGCTGGGCAGCCAGAGAGTGGCCACTGCTTACTGAGCACCCAGCTCTGCAGGCAGCAGCGCAGAAATAAGGGTGGCAATACCATACGATACCATCCTTACTCCTACATTGCTGCTGGCGGTGGCTCTGCCTTCAGCTCTGAAGGCAGCCCTGCCACCACCAGCAGCACAGAGGTAAGGGTAGCAGTACCACAAGCCCTTCCCCACCCCCACAATAACCTTGTGACCCCATCCCACAACTCCTTTTTGTGTCAGGTCCCCTGCAATTATAACACAATGAAATTTCAGATTTAAATAATTGAAATAATGAAATTTACTATTTTAAAAATCCTATGAAAGTGAAATTGACCAAAATGAATCATGACTTTGGAGGACCTTATCTATAAGGAATCTGGAGGAGGGATTGCACCTCCATAAAGCACAACCCTACCCCAGACTCCCCAGTATGCAGGGATAATGTATGCGCTATTCCATCCCTTAGGATGCTTTCCCAGTGCACTCAGCCAGCTCCTTGGGCCACTATGGAAGGGGGACCTTGGCTCTGCTGCATCCTACTTTCCTCTACCTACCTCTGGAGGATTCTTGCTTTGGGGAAAGTAGGCCTTATACTCCCCTGAGCACTCCTCTCTCGTCTGTGGGAGCATAATGAAGGGAAATCTCCTTGGGTCCTCCTTGCCCCTGCACACCTGAACTGTGGTCAGGGACTTCCTGGCTATTGAATGACCTGCCTTTATAGTACCTAGCATGCTATTGGCACTGGGACTAACTGAAATCTTTTAACAAAACTTTTTTTGGGAGGTTGAAATAAAAAGTGTTTTGCAGAAACATCTGTTTTGATGATTATTTTGTTTAGAAGTTTGAGAGAGACCAACTCGTCCACCCCAGCCTAGTTAAGTGCGGTCTGGAACCCAACTTTCCTATGTGCAACATGAGTGCTTTAGTTACTGGGCTATCATCTGTTTTGTGCATCTGAGTCTGTCTGTCTGTCTCCTACCAACAGCAGGAAGGCAGTGAAGAATTCCCATTAGGGTGTTGCTTCTGAAAGATTGATTATCTTTTCTTTGATAATCCCCATATCCCTTTCTCTCTGTTTTTGAAGTAATGCTTTTCCTTCTCACTGTGCTCAGGGCTATTAACTGGCTTAATAGGAAGTGTTTCAAATGCTTACATTTTGTCAGTGCAAAGGTTCTTCTTGTGTAACAGCTACCAGAAAATCAGTTAGCATAGAGCTTTTTTGAGGCTTATTGTAGCTGTGACTTGAATCTCCCATAAGGCCTGGGAATAAACCAGACCCTTCTGTGAAAGTTTGGTCTTACAGTTCCTTTCAGTCAGTGCCTTAAATTTAATTCATTTTAAAGGCAGATATTGAATGTAAATAAAGGCTGATTGTCCTCAATGTCCTGTAATAAATCAGAGGTTACGTAGGACTTCAGGCTATCATTCATGACACTGCATATCGTGATCCCAGCAGCAGCAGGAATTAGAACTCTGGTCTTCCTTCTGCTAAAGCACAGGTCTTGACCACTTGAGATAAAGGCAGGGCTGGACTGAGGTGCTGTGCAACCTGCCTTTAGTTATCTTCACAGCCCCCCCAGCCACCCATTTCATGGGATATCCAGGTTGGAAGGGACCTCAGGACGTCATCTAGTCCACCCTACTGCTCAAAGTAGGACCAATCCCCAGACAGCACTATTGCCCTAGATCCCTAAAATGGCCCCCCTCAAGGTTTGAGCTCATAACCCTGGATTTAAGCAGGCCAATGCTCACACCACTGAGCTATATTGCTGATAAGATTAGTTTTCCCCCAGTAGAAGGTTACAGTGCAACAGTTCCACCAAGGAGTTTTCCCATTTTACAAAAAAATCCCACAAACAAAACTACAAAGCTCGGTGTGAATAATGATATTCACAAAGCATCTAGGGTACGTGTGATAGTCTAGGAATATCCTCTCACTTACAGGATGGATGCCACAAAAAGCTATGCTGCCTCTCTTACCTATACCACTCCTGGGATGACCCATTAAAGACCTTGGGAGTTTTGTTATGTATTTCAGTAGGAGACTGGATGACACTGAAGGCCTCAGGAATTTTGTCATGCATTTCAGTAGGATGTGGTGTAGGGACAGCCGGCAGGACGAATATTGCTTTAAGTCATCTTTTCTGATACCTGTGTTTTCAGAATGTTGAATGATCTTACCTAGTCCTTGCCAGTCATAAGTGAGACCAGGCTTAGCACTGCTCTAAGGCATGTTCTGGTAGAAACAGAGGCTTAGTGTGATGGATAAAGTAATGTGCTGGTTTAACGCCGAGAGACCCCGGTTGTTGTTGGGTAGGATTGAATCTGGGGTCTCTGGAGCTTAGTGCATGAGCTAAAAGCCAAGTGGTTGTTAGCAAAGGCTGGAGAAGTTACATACTTCTCCTAGCTGAGGAAGCACATCCCAAGCTTCAGAGACTTCCCAGTTGAAATCCTCAATGAGCCCCAATTGTAATGCTGTCAAACCCCAGTTGTCAGGATGGAACCTAGGACCACTGGAACTAAGTGTATGAGCCAACTGGCTCTTAGTTAAGGCTGTAGAGCAGACTCATTAATCTCTCTGTAAGTGGTCTCAGTGCCACTAGCTGGGACAAAACACCCAAAGACCAGGAGGTCTGTGGGTTACACTGGGACTTAGGAAGGTCTGGTTTCAAGTCCCAGCTTCATCACACACATGCTTTAACCTTAAGCAAGTCACTTAATCTGCCTTGTGGCTCATCTGCCTTTTGGCTTTATGAAAACAAAACAAACAAAAAACTATTTCCTTCTTCACAGACAGGCTGTGAGGGTAAAATACGTCAGCAATCATGATGCACTCAGATACTACGATGATGAGCGCTGTGTAATCACCTAGATAGGAGTTGTCAACCAGCCCAGAATAGATGGGCTGCAGCTTACTTGGCTAAGCCTCCCTAATGTATACTTCTTTTTGTGGGGACTAGGAGGGGGCCAGGGTAGAGCCACAATATTTGTAATATCATTAAGGGCTCAATTCTACATGCCTTTTGAATGTGGTACTTCCATTGAATTCCATAAAAGTTCAGGGCATTGACGGCTGGCAGGCCAAGGCTCTCTGTCCTTACAGGTTTAGAGTACAAGGTGCACAAAAATGTTGCATGGAGTCAAATTATGAAACCATGTAACTCATGGTTAGGATAATTAGTCCTCCTTTTCAGATGGTGCTCTTGAAACGCTGCAGGTGGCAAGTATTGTCATCATTCCTCTGAGAACTGTTTACCTTTAAACAGCCTTCATTGTATTCCTGCTCAAGAATAATCCTCTTTTCTTTTGCTCCTTCATTCTTACTGATACATCAATGATAAGCTAACTCTTTAGTGGTTACAACTTCATAGGAGCTTTCCTAGGTTGCAGAACACTGGGTTTCTCATGCCATGCGTTCGGTCAGACACAGCTTGGAAGTGTCTCAGTGCTTTTAAATCTGACTTGTTAATGTTTCTACATTAATTCTAAATATTGTATTTTACTGTGTGAATTCTTGTAGGTTTTTAATGTCTTCCCATTTTTCCATGGTGCTGTGAGCCCTTATATCTCTATATTACAGAATTAGAAAATACACGCTGCACAATTAGATATGGGATGAACTTACTAATTTAAATAAAACTGCAAAGTCTATTTATTATGTACACACTTAACCTCTTAGATAACAAAACAAAAGAAAAGGAGAAAAATAAGCAAATATTAACACTAATGTAGCCTCAAACTTTTGTTTTTTACTATAGACTTGTATTCTATAGTATCTTACACACTAGGTACTGGAGTATTTCATACTGAAATTCAAATTAGTAAGTCTTGTTTGACCATAAATATGCACAGAACTGCACAAACGACTCACAAAAGAACTTAAAAATGAGGAGACAGTCAGTCTCTAAACATCTAATCATAGCACCTCTTGAAATTTTAAATAAATTTGTTTCCAGACCAGATTTTTTTTGCTTCCAGATTAATTAAGACCTTTAACAGAAAATTATTAATTACATCTTCACATTTATATAATAGAGTTCACTGTAGTTATGTAGGAGTCAATGGTATTCAAACGACATCTTTTGATGAAGTAATTGGGCTGCTTCTGGGGCCTGTTTCAGCTGCTATGGGCGTGCTTCAAATGCAAATTACTGCCAAATGGATTCTTTCTAAATTCCAGCCAATTAAAATACATTTAAAGTGCAGCTGGTGGAAAGCAAAAGACCTACAATTGTGCAAGAAACTTTAGGGCAATGAGATAAAATCCCCAAGTTTGGCTAACACGATTATTAAATAATGCATTTTTGTAGAAGTGGAGAAACCAAACAAAGAGCTCTCCTAGCTCCAGTCAGAAGCAAAGATGACACTTTTAGCACTACCTTAAAAGAGACAAAGAAGGGAGTGTGTTTGTTAGGGTGTCAGTTTTCTACTCCTGGCTCTTTAAACCATGTAAGTTTGGCAGCTTGCCCTATGTGGTGCTGCATACAAATATTGACAGAACACAGTGGTATTTGTTAAACCCATTCTTGAGAAGCCAATGATTAAAACTCTGAAGGAAGATCTGAGAACCTCAGACATTTTTTGTCCTCAATAATGTTATAACATTTACCAAATGAAAGAGAAAATACTGAGTTTGGTAAAATGAAAACATTGACCGTCCATTTCTGCTTTGCCTTGTAGGTAAGGACAGATTTTTGTTTGTTTTAAATCTTATTATAAAAAAAAGATCTTACAGTTAGCACACTGAAAGGTGCTATTAGCACTTTTGATTTAATCCTCTGATTTGGGAGGAAGCTGTGTGACAGCATGTGTAAATAGACAGAAGATGTTACCCAGTAACTATGTACCAACAGCATTAGTGTTACATACTGTATCTTTTTCTCAGTACTGTTTCAGTGTCCGATAGGTGCTTGAATCTTTACAGACATCTTTAATATACATTTATAGTTTAATGTCTGGGACTTTCCTGACAAGTTCCCAGCTGTATTTTGTCTAGTTGTGTCAATAGGGGGATTTCAGAATTTGCTGCATGTATGATACTTTTGAAAAGTTATTCTCTCTGCTATCTAATTGATTGTTGTCATTCTAGTATTTAAATACAAACCAAGGACTTCTAAAAATGTGTCGCCTGCTCTTTCTTTCAACTTTAAGTAGTTGTTTTATCTGAGACTATCGTTTTCATCTTTTCTGGTATTTTAAAAGAAACAGCTGAAGTTGCATTAATGAAAAGTGTATATTACACTATTTAAAATGTGTAAATCTTTATAAATCATATCTGATTTCATTTATTACAGTCTGGTGCACTGTAAATATGAATGTCTGCAAGGACTTGAAGACAGTATTGCTTTATACCGGGGTTCTTGAACTGGGGGTCAGGACCCCTCGGGGGTTGTGAGGTTATTATATGGGGGGTCGTGAGCTGTCAGCCTCCACCCCAAACCCCGCTTTACCTCCAGCATTTCTAATGGTGTTAAATATATAAACACGTGTTTTTAATTTGTAAGGGGGGTTGCACTCAGAGACTTGTTATATGAAAGAGGTCACCGGTACAATAGTTTGAGAACCACTGGTTTATACTCATCATTTCATCTCAGCACTTTAAATTCCAGACTGATGATTGCTATTTCAACACATTATGGTCCGTACTCTTTGGCTTCACTTTTGCTAACTGTGAGCAAAGAATCTTGCACATTTCGTGGTATGGGATCATATTTCAGCAATAGGGATTTGTTAAATGTGCCTTGTTAATGTGCAAGTAGCACTGAGCATATGCCAAGCTGAGACTTTAAGAAAAGCTTCATGTGCCTACTGACAAAATAAATGCTGGTTAGTCTATAGAATAATCGTTTAAATGTATTTTGCAACAAACTTCAATGTATGAGTTCAGCTATCATATGAAAATGTCTGGTGAAGTAAAAAACTAGCAAATTCAAGAAATGTATATTAAAATTCCCTACATTAAGGGCCTTGATTTTGCAAGCTTTACTCATTAAACTGGTCTCATTGAAGTGGATGGAACTATTTATTTGGCTAGGTACAGCACATCATTAATAACTACTACAGAATTGGGGTTCAAAGACTAGGTGTAAATAATATTTACTATAGGCTATGGTGAGATACAGAAATATATACATATAAAAAAACCCAGAAGGCCCCAAATCCTGCAAAGACTAGTGCACATGTTTATCTTTAGACAAGTCTTTGCAGGATTGAGTGAAAGTCTTTTTGAAGATAAAATGCAATTGAAAAGCCTTGAGAAAGATGGAAGGATAGGTGGGAAAATGGGTCAGCAACTCGTTTTAAAAAACAACAACCCACCATCCCTGATAGTACCAACATACCCAGATCTCTAATACCACAGCAAAAGCTACTTTCATATTGCCATCTTCCATATTTACCCGCCTTTCTAGAGTCCACTGAGATGCTAAATATGATTATGATTATTGTTAAAGGACAAATAGAAAAATCTACTTTTTAGGGGGTTATGAAGGATAGTAGGAAAAGATGCCAAGAAGCTAGTACATGGATGTCTGAAAATTGGGTTAATTTCTCTGACACTTGGATTGTCATTTTTCTCTTTACCAGGAGTCTCAGAAAAGACTTGTTTCAAACTGAGAATTTGTCCCAAACAAAGAGGCTTGATCCAGTTAATGTAAACCAAGAACTGAATTTAGCCCTTTCTATAAAAATGTTTTTCTGGACTTTTCTGTAAACTTTGCTTACATGCATGGAATGATTGGTGTCTCTGGCTTTCATTCTGTACACTATATCTGTTCTTTCAAGGGGAAAAAAGAAAAAGTTGGTTAGACAGTGTTGAGACAAACAGGCAAGAGAGATCTATTGCTACTTTTACATTCTCTGCTCTATCTTCGTATTATATTAGCCGTTGGCCCTGGTATTAGTATCAGAGATCAGAGCCCCATTGTACTATGTACTGTTCAAATACAAAGTGCGAGCCAGCCCCTGCCCTGAAGAGCTTACAGTCTAATCTCATTCTGAACTCAGAGTTGTAAGTTTGAGGGGGATGCAGTTGTATCTTTGTGCACAACTAAGGAGCTGAAACCCTGCCTTACATGAAAAACACAGCTCATCCGTAACTACGGAGTTATGACTGGCACCATGTTAATACACAAGACCGACACAGAGCAGGAGGAGAAGCAGAGGCTGGTAGATGCTAGTATTGATCCTGCACCTCAAACTTGGTCCGACTCCAATAGGAGTTTGGATGGTGGAATCAGGTCTTATATTTATAATAGCAGGCAGATATGATCTTACTCTTTTCTGGAGCTTATGCTCCCTCCCCTGTGCAGTAGTGTATGTATTACTCTGCTGCTGCTGCAGCCACTACTTCTTCATGTCTTTGACAGACCAAACATGAAAGCCCTCAGGTGTGAAGATATCCTCCTTTCCTTCATCAAAAGACTAGAGCTATGAAAAAACGGTCACGCTGCAGCAGGACAGATGCACTGCTTTTCATAATAATGAAAAGGAAAACATTATTCAGAATCAAGAGTTATTTTATTTTATCATCTGTTTAGTATTTCAGTGCTGACAATATTCTTGATGCTGTACAGCACACAGATAAACAGACCCTGCACCAAAGACCTTATGTAAAACAATGCACTATGGGTGTCATATCCCCTTCTAATGGCTGGTCCATGTTAGAGGATAAGGGTGAAAGCATGACCCATCTGAAGTCAGTGGCAAAACACCCATTAACTTTGGTGAGGGAGGATTTCACCTTAACTGCTAGCAGTTAATAGAGTTGCTTCTTTAGCACTAGTGAGCAAAGCATATGCTTTTAGTGTTGAATGTCCCAGGTTCAAAACCCTGTAGATGACTCATGCAGAAGGTCCATACACTTATAGGCTCAAAGCCAGAAACAAATAAACTGAGATGAAATGGGAGACCCAGAAGATGGTATATTAACTTGGAATAAATTTTGATATTTTTTAATGGACTTTTGTTTACTTTCTTTAGTTGCTTAGGATTCTGTTATTTATCAGGAAATTTCAGGGCAGAAAAACTATTAGAGTAAAATTTCTCACCATAATTTTCCAGGTTTTGCTGTATTTTTTTTCTAAAGCAAAGGTGTGAAAATCTGTGATGTTTGGTGAAAGATGGCAAAATTCTACTTTGTAACAAAAGCTTAATCCCTGAGAATTCGATACTTCTGGAAACTCAGAATTGAAACAAAGTGCAACTGCTGTATTGTACGTTCTAGAGTGAAAGATCGCTAGAAAAACTTATGGATGTGAATTTCACTTACAGCATGGCTAAGATATATCATCTCATAAAGATAGATTATGTGCATAGATCACCTTAGTTATACACCAGTACTAAGATATAATAGACACATTGATGTATCCAACATTTTTCTTGTAAGCTGAGCATTTTAGACTTGAGTACCTCTTGGTTTCATGGAGAAGAGACCCCTGACAATCCTGCTGAATTTACTGAATTTTTGTAGCTGCTTCAGATCCTCCCATATTTTTCCAGTTGTTCTATTAGGACACTGTGGCTAGTAGCACCTTGTAGATGTTACTGAATCACTGAAACTTAGGAACTCACTCAGTGTTTCCTCTAAAAGTCGGGGAGTTGAGGTGGGTCAGCTATAAGCCCACGGGACAGCAGGTTGGATGACTACCTAGCCTATGATATTTCTTCTAAGAATGACCTCACTGTGGTGGACAGTGCTGATTGGCCAAACCATAACTTCACTCAGTCATGGCCCTTCTAAGTTTACTTCAGCCTTATGTATAATAATTAAAAACAGACAGTTTTTAAACACTACCCAGTAGAACAAAGAGATGAACCAAGAACTCCAAAGCTTAACATAGAGGTTGTGGTAGAAGTTATAAAGGTAAGGCACTCTCCATTTCAAATTCAGGGAACCAATGAGCGCATGGCCTGCTCTGGAAATACAAACAATTTGAAATGCAGTTCTACTCTGAAAAATGGCTAGAAGAAATGTTACCTCCTTTGTCTAGGCCTGTTCCCCATGTGGTATTAAGTCAGAAATTCAGACTCTAGTAGCACGTGTATTATCACTAAGGAACCAACATAACTGTGAGATAAAACTATGTCCTGTTCACACATAATCAATTATATTTCCCTGCATGCCAAAATGTGCCCTCATTTACACCTGTGCAATCTTACTGAGGACAGGAGTAGCAGAGCCTAGGTGTGAATGGCAGCATAATTTGACCTATAGAACCTTTACTACTGGTAGATCTGAGGAACAAGGAAAGAACCCAGCTTGCTTTTCATATCAAGGATGTTTTTTCCAGAAGTTTGGAAAAATATATTTTTACTTTTAAATGGAGCAAATTGTGTATGGAATCACAGTGAGATACAAAGGGCTTGTCTACACAAGAACATATTGTGGTTTAAATAATACAGGTGTACTGGAATTTCAGTATTTTCCAGTAGCAGTAACGGACACTGGTATACGAGAGGGCCTTTCAATGAAAGGAATGTGAAATGCTTTGGCAACCAGTGCACATTACTGTGGTTTGCTAAATGATACTCATGCTTTAATGGAATCGCTGTTTTTACTATGTGTGCCCTGCCCACACTACCATTGTTATTTTCCTACTCAAAGCCAAAAAGCTTTTCCTTTCTCTGTGGCGGGAACCAAGAAATAGGGATACAGAATCGTTTTAAAATTGCTGCTTCCGCAGTAACCCACATGAACGTTGTGTTTGTCACTTTATCCCACACTAGATCTTGCAACTGGCCACATTACTGTGAGCTTTGCTTCCCTCAGGCTTTAGCCCCTAGCCCCAGTAGGCACCACCCCACAGGGCAGGTTGTGCTTGTCTTGCTCAGAGGGTCAGTAAGTTTGGCCACCTCTGATCTAAGTCATGGCTGTAGCTGTACTGCCCCAGAAGGAGCCCCAGCAAAGAACTGGTACCCTCTACCCCATGTTCTTAGTGGGGAAGTAATCTGCTACTGACCCTTACCAAATTATTTTCTTTCCATCCCCTTACCCATGACAGCCTAGCTATGCTAGCCAGTTTGTTAATGGGGAAGAGGCAAAGAGTCATCTGTTTATTGCTCATTACCTTCCCACCTCCATGGGAGGGAATGCCACCCCTGCTTTCCCCCCATATAGCTGTAGCTGAGATGTAGGAACATAATACAGGGAAATGTGTGTACATGGAGTCTTATCACTCTTCTAAGGCTGCATAAGGCCAGGCCACAAGCTGACCCATTGCAAACAGCAATACTTGGTTGTTGGAACAAGGAACAAAATGTGTTATCGACATTGTGTGCTCTTCCAGTAACAATACTCTTAACCTGTGTGACCACTTTATGTGATAGCAAAGTATAAGGAGCAGAAGCTGTTAGCCTTGAGCTGCATCTGCACATGGAGCTGAGGGTGTGATCCCCAGCTTGATGAGGTATGCTTGAGCTAGCGTGCTAGAATAGTAGTGTAGCCATAGTAGTATAGATAGTGGCAAGTGGCAGCATAGGCTATTTGCTCTGAGAACATACTCATAGGGCCTGGCAAGTGTTTAGGCCATAACACTGCTTGCCACTGCCTGTGCTGCTGTGGCTATGCTACTATTTTATTAGCCTTTCAGCTCAAAGAGAGCTAATGTTATGTCTACTCAAGCTGGGAATCACATCACTAGTTCCAAGAATAGATGTAGCCTTGGTTTATACAGACTAGCTTTTAAGAGTTACTCACGTTACTGCTATGGTGAAATGTGCCAGCACTGTTTAGTCTCTTCTGTATTCTGCTAATTTTATCATTTGTATATAGAAAACAATGTACAATGGTTTTTAAATAAGGGTTAGGTTCTAGTTTTTGAATGTGTATCTACATCACAGGTATTTTAAAGTCCAGTGCATGGGATTTCATGGTTTAAAAAAGCTTGTAGCAATATTGTTTTGTGTTGTAATCATACCTGATCTCACAATCTAAATTGGGATTGGCGTGGCCTGTAATGAGAGGTTCCAAGGATTATTTAGGATGCTAAAAGTAATAGTGTTTGTGATTCAGGGTGAGATACACTTCCCTGCAACTGAGTGTGGTATATGGGGTCATGTATATACAGCGGTATATAAAGTGTGTGTTTTAAAGTGCTTTATGATTCTCTGGCAAGAAATGTGCAGTGCAGACATAAGGTATCACGATTAAGAGTAACAATTGAGTGGATATTTTATTGGCTGTAGCTCTGAACCGTAGAACTATAAGAGAGCAGAAAGCAGCAAATCGTCCTGCACCCTACCTGGCTGCTCAGGAAAGCATGAGCAGGAACCATAGGTGAGTAATTTTGAAACTAAGTGTCTGTAAATGAGTTCTTTGTTTATTAAAAGGAGACAGAGGGGAAAAATATGTAGGCTAGATCTGACATGTCATGGCTTTGTGTAACACAAGGACTGTGCATGGGTCTCATGTAGTAGAAAAGGATCTTGGTAGAAGTACCCACCATTACAGGTCTCCACTAGAAGTTCTTCAAGAACACACCAATCTGAGGGGCTATAATTTCCTTGCGGCCTCATTCTTCAACATACCATTTCCATCCGCCTATAGAGAATTGTGAACAAGAGGCAACCCTTTCCTCTGCCTCCTGAGAGTTTTACATAGTTGTACCCTGATTGAAGAAACAATTTCTTTATTGGTAAAACTGGGACCTACTGAAAGTGATGCTGGCCCTACCCTTCAGCCACACAACAGTCTGTTTAACATGACATTCCACTAGTGATTGTACAAAACAGCTTCCTTATGCACCAAATTAAAAAAAAATCACAGAACAAATGTGAGCCTCCCACAATATTTGCCATTTTTATACTTTTAATTTAGAGCTCACCTTACTCACTTTGGGTAATGCTTTTGTCTTCAAATAGACTCACTGGGGCAGATCCTCAGGGGGTGTAAATTGTCATCACTGTATTAAAATCAGTGATTGAACTTCAGCGGAACAATGACAATTTTCATAATCTGAAGATCTGCCCCTCTGGTTTTAATGGGACTATCTGAGAAATAAGGTACTACTCAGTTAATATTAGAGTGTCTGACTCAAGCCACAGAGATTGTTGTTCCTTTTTTTGTGGGGGGAGAGGGGGCATTCAGTAGGCCCTGTACAGACACACAGGACCACATTCTGATACTCTCCCTCAATTAGTAACTCACTCCTTAAATAGTCCTGTTCATTCCAGGAGCACCACTACACCTGGTGGAAGGGAATTGGAATCTGATCCATAGTTATAGATAGTCCCTGTCCTAAAGAACTTACAGTTGAAATAGACAAAATGGGCAAAAGGTGCTCAGAAAAGGAGCATTTTTGCAATTACCAGATGGTGAACGGAAATGCGGACAATTGATTTGCACAGGGTGTCACAGGGAAGCAGTGGCAGCGCCAGATACCAAACCCAGATCTTCTGAGCTCTAGTCCAATGTCTTAATAACCACAGAACAATCCTTCCTCTGGTTATGAAGGCTCTTAACTAATCTTTTCTATCAAGGTGACAGAAGTTGTCCTGGATCTTTTTAAAAAGATGAGAGTGATCTTGTCTTTTGACAGTTGGGCAGATTTTTTTCTTTTAGATAAGATTCATGGAAATTGCTCTGTAAAGACCTTTGCTTTCCAAAATAAGAATTTCAAGAAGGGAATGCTAGTTGCATGCTGGGTATAGTTGTATGCCTCTGATTAAACCGGTCAAGCCAAAAGTGGTGGACCATGAAACCCTTACAGAAGTTTAAATAATCAGGGCCGTTAATATGCGCTGTCAAGCACTTCTTTAAAGAAAAAATGTTCATTCCGTCTGGCATTTGCATCTTATTTATAACTGATTTTGCATCATGAAATTCCTACTTACACCACCCGGTAAGTGATTAAGTAATGCAAAAGGCCCTCTTTATTGGGATTAATTTCACCATTGAGAAGAGATTTATGCTTTCAGTTTTGGAGGAAAATTATCAGAACTTTCAGGACTGGGTGTGTTAATCCCATTGACTTCAGTGAGGCCAGGATTTCACCACAGATTCAAAACTAATGCCAATCTGAGTGGATACTTACTGAAGAAACAAAATACCCCATAGCACTTGGCTGAAGATCACCCTGTCAACAAAATGAGTTTTGAGAACCAAACTCTTGTGAGATCTATTGCTGAGAACACATGGTTGTTGGACACTCCCTGTACTACTATCACCTAATATCTTTTTGCAAAGCAAAGGTGCTGAGATATTATGGTGATGAGGCCAGAAAATTACCTGCATAGATCAATAGATAGTGCCATTTTGGTATCCTTTATTATGAAGAAAATGTGTATAAAGCCCAAACTCTTCTGTAAATATAGAGTTGTATAAACACAGTACCTACTGTTGTACTGCATCCAGTATAGAAAAATTGACAGAAAAATTATTAATAATATTACAACTGAATATTTGGATAAGGTTTAAAAATAAGGGCTACATCCTCAGTTGGTGTAACTTGCCATCACTCCATCAAAATGCATATTGAGCAGTGCTGATTTTTCATAACATTCTTTATTATAAAAAGTAAGCCTATATTGCAAAGAAATGAGCCACTCTTCTGGATTAGATGTGTAATTTTATGTGACTCTTTTAAGCAAGTCTTTTCACTGAAAAACATTGGAGGAATCTTCTGTGATAATATTTCTGACTGGATGTCCTGCCAGAGAATTATGTACGGCGTATATTAGAACCGCTTGACCTGTAAAATATAATGCTTTTGAAGCAATTATTTGTTTGGAATGATACAAACAGAGGTCTTGCAGGATTGGGTTCTTATGCATACAAGTAGTCCCAGTGAAGTGAATGGATCTACCCACATGAGGAAGGGTTTTCAGGGGTGGGCCCAAATCATCACTTTTCTGACCCATGTCACTATATAGTATCTTACTGACAATGTGACATCAGTTTGAATTAGCTCACCACCTTCATAATGTGTTTTTTTTTCCTGTTCCCCCTAAAGTTAATGGCAAAACTTCCTGGAACCCCATTTTTGATTCACTTAGATTAATGAGGAAAATGCTGTATTGACAAACCACGATAAACAAAATCCAGATTGTGGCATGAGGTTTTAGCTGCATAAATTCCATTGGTATTAGTAAGAGTTGAATATAAATTCTTGTTACTGAGTGAAGAGTATTTTTCTAAATATTTGGCATAGCTTCAGTGTCCCACTGAGCAGGTATATTCCCCAGAACTTCTACCAGTGTAGTCCAAAGCTGACCTTATTTAATAACATGGAAGATGAGAACCAATGGAGTCTCCTACAGGATCCAATAAAGAATATTCCATCTTTGTCCAAACATATTGGCTTTTTGGATCAGGGATTCTATACACTTTGTGTTCTGCAAACCACTTCATTAGACAGATTCTCATAGATGATTCTCATCCTCCAATGCGCCAATACTTGTTATTTAAAAAAGACAGTTCTGTTGGCCACCAAGAAGGGCTCTTTGGACCACTGTTGGATGGCCACCAAGAAGGGCTTTTTGGATAGTTGTTGGACTGCAGTCTGGGAACTGCTGAGACAGAATATTACATATTTTGACTTGTCTTCACAAGCTGCTTTATGTGTTGTTTAGGTGCAGCCTTCAAATCCTTTCAAATGCTAACAATAAAGCTCAGTTGGATAGTTTGCGTGCCCTGCTTTAGAGAGACAACCGTTCAATAATTATTCAGAAAAAAATATTTGAGATTTTTGAGACACTCTTTCATATATATTTTTAAATATAGCTACCAGTCATACAACTTGCCAGATAATAAACAATGGGAAAGTTTGTCTCCATAACCAAACTAACTAGAGTGGAAAAAGATGGAATTCTTTCAATAAGATAAATTCTATTCTTCTCAGATGTCATGAAAATTGATGTCACTTCTAATTCTTCTGCAAAAATCGCTACATTTTGCCGCCAGTCAATGCAATCCTTTTCTCCCTGACCAATCTATAAAAAGACATTGTGTACAAACTTCTATTTTCTGTGCCAGAAATGCATTCCTGGAATATAATGGAGGCCTTTTTGTTTTGTTTTTTGTTTAGAAATGTAGATAACACTTTCTCCATGAACTTTGATAACATTTATTTTCTACTATAAACAATTAAACTGAGTTCTTTTGGCAATCCAAAGTGAAATCCCCCACCAGTAAACTTCCAATTATTTATTTTGTAAATATTATGCTGAAAATAATCTTGCATGACAGCTTTACATGAGTAGCAGAAAGCTTCATATCTATGAATTCTAAGGGCTCTGTCTATAAAGTGAGGGAGACTTTTAATGGACTGAACAAGAAGAACCTTTTCTAGGTTCAGATGGCAACCCAACCTTTACAGGTGTGTATTATTCAGACTGTCTTGATTGCAGTGGTTTGGACCATAAGTTCTTCCTTGCTGATGAGATCAGCTTTACTGCTGTGGTGTCCAGGGAGTGTTTGCTTCTGTGGAGCAAGATTCTGGAAATCTCCAAGCAAAAAGCCATAACTCACTGAGATGGCTGTGAATGAACAGTGATGAACACTGTGAGTGTTAAGCTTACCTGAGAAAATAAAAAGATTAGAAATGTTGGCATGTGAATGACAGCTCTGAGTCAGATAGACTCTACTCTTGCACAGCCATTCAACTTTCCGGCTAAACACACTCATTTTTTGTTTGTGTGTCTGCTCTGCTAATTGCCATTGATAGACCTATTTGCAGTCAGCTGTGCCAGTCCTTGTTTGTTTAACGCAATGACTAGCTTGGTGAGTAATGCTCTATTCTCTTGTCTTCAACCATACCTACATGCAATCAGAGGCACCACAGGCAGATTGATCACAATGCAGTGCATCTCCTAAGCTGGTGATCTCTCTATCTCTCTCTCTCTCTCTCTCTCTCAAGAAAAAGTGCGTGGATGTGTCTTTGCTCAGCTGAATATTTTTTCTTTCCTTTTTTTTTATTTATTTTGTTCCCCTGGTGTCTTGCCTTTACTTCACGGCTGCGGATTGTACTATTCTTGTTACTGACAGCAAGTAATAAATGCTGAAGGTGATCAATGCAGTTCAAGCTGCATGGTTTATTTTTAATTATCTTCTCTACCATATAATGTAGATGTACGGCATTGTGTTAAAATCAATGTGGGGGGTGGAGGAGGAAGAGAAAGAAGAGACAATGTTCAGTTGCTCTGAAAATCAAACCACTTCTATTTAGTTGCCTAAATATGGATATAGTAGCCTGACATTTATTTTTTTTCCCCAGCACTGCAGTGCACATACAGCTCCCATTAAAGCCAATGGCAGGGTGGGAGTGTTCAGCACCTCTGAATCTGGCCACTCAACTCAACTTTAGGTATCCAGCTTTGGAAATCTTGGCCTTCGATATTAGAGAAGGACAGCAGAAATAGTCTATGCCGGTACAGTATGGTGGATGGTAATGTGTATCAAGAAATGGAAATGAGCACATTTGAGGTGCAAGAAAAACATAAAAGGCTTAATGCGCTCAGATCAGGGGGATCAGATCACTTCCACCCCAGAATGCTGAATGACCTGGCCCATGAGACTTCTAGTCTAGTAGCAAGGATTTTTAATAAATCTATCCATTTGGGGGTAATACCATATGAATGGAGAATAGCTAATACCGTACCTGTATTTAAGAAAGGGGAAAATTATAGACCCATTAGTCTGATCTCACTAGTATGCAGGGTTTTAGAACAAATTGTGAAGGAAAGAACAATTAAATTCAGAAAGGTAAATAGTAAAGGGGGATGCAATGCAATATTGGTTTACAAAAGGTATATCATGCCAGATTTCCCTCTTTGAGAACAGATTTTTTTAGACAAGGGAAGTGCAGTAGATCTAATATTCTTGGATTTCAGTAAAACATTTGACATAGTGCCAAATGGGAAATTATTAGGTAAATTAGGGAAGATGGGGATCAATACCAGCATTGGAAGGTGGATAAGGAATTGGCTAAAGGTGAGAAGGCAACAGGTTGTGCTGATAGGTGAATTATCAGAATGGAGGGAGCTTATTAGTGAAGTTCCTTGAGAATCAGTCCTAGGCCCAGTCATAGTCAATATTTTCATGAACGACCTTGACACAAAAAGTAGGAGTGTGCTAATGAAATTTGCTGATGATACTAGGTTGGGAGGCATTGTCAATATAGAGGAAGATCAGTACCTTATACAAGAAGATCTGGATAACTTTGAAGACTGGAGTGATAGAAACTGGGATGAAACATCAATAGTACAAAGTGGAAAGTTATGTTGTTAGGGTCTAGTAATAAGAATGCCTACTACATACTGGGGGCTCATCAGTTGTAAGTTACAGAAGAGGAGAGAGACCTGAGTGTGTGGGTCAATCATAGGATGACTATGAACCACCAATGTGATGCGACTGTGAAGAAGGCAAATGTGAACCTAAGATGTTTTAGGTGAGGTATTTCTAGTAGGGATAGAGCTGTATTAATGCTATTGTACAAGGCACTGGTAAAACCTTATTTGGAGTATTTTGTACAATTCTGGTCACTTATGTTCAGGAAAGATGAATTTAAACTGGAACAGATGCAGAGAAGAGCTATTAGGATGATGAGGGGAAAGGAGGGCCTATCTTACGGGATGAGACTGGAAGAGCTTGGCTTCCTTAGTCTAGCGAAAAGGAGACAGAGAGGGGATATGACTGGTCTCTATAAATATATCCAGGGGTTAAACGCCTGGGACAGCGAAGAGCTATTTAACCTAAAGGACAATGTTGGCACAAGAACAAATGGATATAAACTGGCCATGAACAAATTTGGGCTGGAAATTAGAAGAAGGTTTCTAACAACTGGAAGGGTGACGTTCTGGAACAGCCTCACCATAGGAGTCATAGGGGGCAAATAACTTAATTGGTTTTAAGAGAGCTGGACAAATGTTCTGAGTGCAATTGTATGATAGGATTGTTTGTGATGCTAGGCGGCAGGCCTCAACAGCCCTGGGGCTCACTTCAGGTTTATATTCTATGTTTCTAAAGCGCATGCTTCAAGGTTTCAGCTGGCCACATGGCTGGAGATGGTACATTGTGAGGGTTGGCCAGTGCTCTTTGGTGGCAGAGAGTATTCTCTCTCTCTCTCTCTCAGGTGCTTGGCTGGCTGGTTCTTGCTCATGTGCTCAGGGTCTAATTGATTGCCAGGGGTCAGGAAGGAATTTTCCCCCAGGTAAGACTGGCAGTGACCTTGGTGGGTGGGAGTGGGTGGGGGGGACTTGCCTTCCTGTGCAGCATGTGGGTGCGAGTGACTTGCCAGGATCATCTGGGTATATCTCACTTAATTATTTCACAGCCACTGAGGGAGCCTCAAGCTCTGGTGTATCTTGGCCGCTTTCTATTCTCTGTCTGTGGTACATAATAGTCTAATGTCCGGTAGGCTGTAATATATTGTTTTCATTTTGGTTGTTGGGTTTAGTGTATGGGCGCTGGGAGGAGTTGTTGGCCTGTGCTATATAGGAGATCAGACTAAGTTCAAGTCTACATTTAAAATACTGCATCGGTGCTACGGCAGCACTTTAATAAAGACACTATATGCCGACAGGCGAGAGCTATCCCATTGGTGTAGTAAATCCAGCTCCTCGAGAGGTGGTAGCTATGTTGGCGAGAGAAGTACTGTTTACACAGGGGGTTAGGTCAGTGCATTTTTGACACCTCTGAGAGATGTAGTTAAACTGTTATAGGTCTGTAGTGTATACAAGACCTAAATGATCCAGTGGTTCCTTTTGACCTTAAAGTTTATGACATTAAGTGATCAGCAAGCTCCGAGAGCACAGAGAATTGCGCATATTAAGGTGATGATTTTAGAAGGTATTGTATACTTGCCAAGGATATCCAGTGTAAAAACAGGGGAAGAAGTTAAGAGTAAGGAAAAAATTTTAAAGCCTCTTTTACTGATAAGAACCATGTGAGGCTTCAAGTATGATTTAAAATGTTGATTCAAGGATCTCAAGACTTGTAATTTCATTGCCATCCAACAACTGCTGTGTAATTAAAGTTCAAATAGACAAGAGTAAACCAATTAGTTTAATTCTTATTTTTCCAAATGCCTCATACAATCTTTAGCTAGAACTACCCTGAGTATTATCACCTATCTCTTACACTTACAGCACTTTTGGCTGGAAGCATGACTAATTTTGATATTACCGGAGGATGAAAGCATTATTTCAAGTGTTCTGAATGAAACTCTTGGTTTATTATCAAATGCAATTTATAGCGGCCTTTGCTTTTGCTTTATGTGCTAGTTCTATAGCTCTGTAATATGGTCCCCCAAAGAACTTGCCTTTTCTCTTTTAGGTTCAAAGCTTGATTTAATTGAATTGAAGTTTTCCAATTACTTCAACAGGACATGTAGTCCTTAGAGTCTGATCCAAAGCCCATTGAAATCCATGGGAGTCTTTCCACTGACATCAGTAAGGCCCTTTAAGCAAAATTCTCTCCCTGTGCCCTGAAAGTACATTACATTAGGCTGGGATTTTCAAACGTGCCTAAGGGAGTAAAATGTCCAGATCCCAATGAATTCCCATTTCAGTACATAACCCCTTTTAGAATCTAGTGGAAGCAAAACAGAGGGTAGATAATTCCAGTAAATGTCAGAATGTCAGACTGAGCGCTTGCTAGAAGTAGAAGATGTTCTATAATACTCCTATGAACATCTAATTCTTCTCACTTTACCACTCTCAGACTATTAGGAAATCAACAAGAAAGGTTATTGTCCACAGAGGAAATCACAACTGTACTAGCTAGGAGCCCACTCTAATATCCTGAATGGAAAACATCACATACTGTAACTTCTCGTGACATTGAGGGGGAGAAGAATAACCTACAATACTTCTCACAGCATGGGAACAGGCATGAGTTTGTCCTGCTAAAATCAATGTAGCTTATTAGCACCCAATGGTGGAAGAGCTTAGAAAAACAGGAAAGTGCATTGTTTTCATTCTGTGGTATTGTATGTAATGAGAGATGTAACTTTTCATATTAAAAGAGGCAACCGTCTTCAGAGAAAAGAGGCACCAGAATAAAAACGGCTAAGAAATTAGTCAGCATATTTGAGGATTTAGATTCAGTTAGGGCACTGATCACAAGCTGATTGAAAGCAATGGAAGGATCTCCATTGACTTCATTTGGCTTTGGATTGGGTCCTTACTACCTGAGTTAAAAATACGTAGGCCCAAATCTTCAAAGGTATTTAGAAACCTAACGCCCATTGAAATCTTTGGGGATCCTAAGCCATAGCTCATTTCTTCCTCTAATCAATTTGTATTTAAGGACATGAAAAAACGTTAACCCCTCATTCACCATAGTTCCTTGCCTTTCAGAGGGAGGTGTATGATTTTAACCATTGAAACTGAACTTTGGGGATTGTTTTGGTGCGCATCCCATTCTGATGTTCTTATTGCATCTAGTGAACCATGGGGCCAGCTGTGTAGCTGTCAACTTACCTGTGCTCCTTTCATCTCTGAGCTTTATCTTTTCAATCCAGAATCTCTCTCTAGTGATTTATAATAGTCTTGCAGCATTGAGAGCCCTGGAGAAGTGCTATTCTACATTTAAATACACACATCTATATGTGTTGACCATTACTTTGTACTGCACGGCTAAAATGATGCTATGAATCTTTTTTTTTTATATATTACAGGTTATATAAAATACATATATATATATATATTTTTTTTTTTAGGGAGATTGGTCACTAGGGCTTGGGAAAAAAAAATCTGCCACCTCCTGAGGATCCAAGCTTCTAGCCAGGAAAATACCTTCAGCCTATTGTTCCCCACAAAGGCTGGATCCTGTTTCCTCTGAGGCCATGGCCCCTGCATCTGAAAGAATGATAGTTGTGTGCTGTATATAATTGTAATGTATTGTCAATCTGTTTCTTATAAGGTAATTTACTACTAGGGCCAGTAAAATAGTAGAAAAAAATAATCATTTAATGTAATTGATGAATTCCACCAGTAGTAATTTAATAATATATGTGCTGAATAATATCTGACTGGCTGTGGAACTGGGAGACTATAAAATAACTGTTAATATGCTATGTTCTCTTGACTGGTTCAGGAGTGTGAGTATCAACTTCAAAGTGTACACCCTAAATTGGTTGTGAGTTCTATAGTTAGATTTCACCAACCAAGTATCAAGTCTGAACACCTCAGGCACTAAAACAGCCGTAACATGGAATCACAGAGTATCCCCTTGGGTAATGTGATCTATTTTGCAACCCAGGCAAGTTTGGCTGTGTGATAGATTGTCCCTTACACCAAAAATCACAATTACTTCCAGTCCCAAAAGACCAGTACCACTGCACCTTAGATCCTACACTAAAGACAATGCTTATAGCCACTCCTATAATAAGTGAACTAAAGATTTAACTAAGAAAAAGAAATAAAAATTATTTAGAAGGGTAAAGCAGGTAAACACAGACACACAAATGAGTCACAGTTCTAGGTTCCAAAAGGTAATAGAAGTTTCTATAATAAGCAAGCTCTATATGTCCTTTAGGGTTAACTCGGGCCAAGCAAGGGGATCTCCCGCTTATGCTTAATAATCCTTGCCCCTCAGAGTCCAAGCAGCATAAAGATGCCATTTCTTCCTGTCAGGGAATTTTATTCCCTTCCTCCAGAGTTCAGATTGATGAGCCAAGTCTCCATGAAGGTCACCTCTTCTGGGTGTAGGGGAGGAATCAACAATTTTTTTTATTCTCCGTTGTTCCACAATGGTTTGTCTGATGTCTATGGGCCTTCTTTTGCCAGGCAGGAGAGAACACCTCCTGTGGTAAACTAGTATTTAACACTTGCTTAATACTTCTCTCCTGACTGGGCAGGGGAGGGTTACAGTTTCAAAGCAAACACTTTTTATAGTGCAAAAACTTAAATATTACCTTTATAACATGGGACACAGAGTAAAATTATTGCATGTAGCAACTTTTATCTAAACTTTGATCTAAACACATTTTCATAAACCTAATATCTATTTTAACAATACCAACACACAGGTGAGCCATACTGGTTTCCAGCTATGTATTTGTCAGTGTTCAGTTGAAGTGTACAGGCCTTGGCATGAGCTGGCCCCTGGTCCGCTAGCATCTGACTAGCTATAGAACTGGTTGACTATTCAATAAGTGTTAATACACAAGAATCTCTAATGAATACTGGAGACAGGGGATTCAATTTGCTGAGTTCCATCTAACCAAAAGATTTGTCAGGCTGTTCTCAATAGAAGATGCTGAGTGATTGAGATTTTTTTTGATAAATCTAGCCCTTCATGTCCCATCTAGTCTCTTGTTTGCCCTAAGTGCATGGTAACATGAATGTTCTTTGGTCCCTTTATAACTGGGTGTCACAGCAGCTGGGAAAGTTAAATGGCAGCTTAATTTTCATATCTAGAGGCTTCTCATTAGCAGAGCTTCCCATAACATTAATTTAATCTGTGTATTGTTCTGTTGCATTATGGAAAATCATAGAAATACATCTCTGCTAAAGCTAGGTATACACGTTTTTGTAATCAGTCCTTGACAGCATCTGTCAAAACAATGCAGGAAAATCCTTGGGCTTGGTTTGTTATTAGAGAATGGGTCTGTTTGTTTATTCAATAGAAGGAATAAAACACATTGAGAAGACGCCAACAGAGAGACGTTGACTCAGTTATAAAGACTTCCAACTTGCAGCTACAGGATATTTCAGTTCCAGCATTTCACATCAATAATAAACAATCTCTGTGGGAATCATGAAATGAGAAAATGAATCGAGGGCTAGGATCTATATATTTTTTAATTTGGTGCTTGCTGTAGTTACATTAGGTTTGATTTGGAGATTGTAAAGAAGCATGTTCTGTATCACAACAGCCTGAATTTCAAATAAATGTTTGCCAGATACATGAGGCATTATCAATAATTCATCATCCTAATTCTTCTGAGATGATCTGTTGATGCAAACCATTGGAGCACATGGTACTAATATGAGCATTTATGTGAGCTACAAAATAGCAAATAACTAGAAATTTCTTCAGGTGACAGCCTGGATAGACTCTTGAACATCAGAAATGGTGTGTGTGACTGACACAGTGCAGTATAAATCATGCTTGTCTTTTCTAAGTGGCCTCTAGTGGTCTCAGGGAATAAGTAAATGCACTTAGACTGGCATCTTCATAGTCCATTTCCAATATCTGATTGACAGGTTACATTTTATATTATTGTGCTTTTTTTTTAAAGGTCTTTAATAACTCCTTAGTCCCCTGGATGTTTGGTGCTTACAGCAGGATATCTTGGAAAGGGGTATTTATGTGGCTCTATAATGTGTATCTTGACACTCACTGTGTATTGGGCCTGTTTTTTCTCAGAAAGGCATGCCTCTGGCAGCATGCAGCCAGTTGTGTTACAGAAGGGGATAATGTAAAATCTTTCTCAATCCTCTGCGGGATAGTAAACCTAGAGTAAACATATCAAATCCCACAGCTGCAGCTGTGATTTTCCCTTATGCTTTGCAAATTCAGGTGACAGCCATTCTTTGTTAAACATACTGTAGGTTTATTTTAACTCCCTGTCCGGTATCTATGACAGCGCTTCTGTATGTATGACATATGCATGCATGCTCACCCACACATCCGTACAACACGTACGCATTTTAAAGGTGTTTTTGAAGATTTATTTACCTCAAAATTGATGCTATTTGTAGATTTTTAGGCATCCCGTCAGTGTTATGCACCTTCATGCATAGTCTGAGAGTCAAACTTGGTTCCGTGTTCCAGTGCCATTAGAAGCTGGGAGTGCTGACAGCACATCCTTAGCCCTGGTGAGCTGGGTGTGTTTCATATAATTGTCTAGCAGCCCCTCTGTTAAAGGAGCTATCTTGCTGTCTGCTAGAAGTCCTCTCCAACCTTCCTCTGTTGGAGGGATGTTTGCCGTGATGTATTGCCTTGTGGAGGATGAAAGAAAGGAAGAAAAATAAGGGGTTAATCGTCAGAATTTGGTTGATCTGGGAGAAGCATAGATGGGATTAAATACAGTGTTTCCTGTATGTATCTGCAGTCCTTCCTGTAAATCAATGAATGGACTCAGGGGTCTTTTGAGTGATTTAAGAACACTAGAGAGTTGTTAGGCACGTTCATGTTCATGTTAGGCAAATTTTCTTCTCAATCATAACAGCTAGAAATGGAGAGTTGTAAAAGGAGGCTGCGTGGTTTTGTGACCGTAGACGTAAGAAGTGTCCAAGGTTATAAGCCAGAATGTAAAAAATACATGCCTAACGTAACTCTCTTGACTTCAGTGGAGTTAAACCAGGGATTAATTTGATTCAGTGTATAAAATATAAGTGCACACAATTATTTTGGAGGCAAAAAGAAGATAATTATATTTTTCTTTCAGATTACAGTGTGGAAGAGGAATTAAAACTTCCTATATATCACTGTCCCTTCTAAAAGAATGATGTAGACTGGGACTTCATTTTGCATAGTTTTATGGGCAATAGTTGGCATCCCTTAGCTGCAACTCAGTCAGCTCTGTGAGTGACTGAGGATTTGAATAAGCACTGCCATAGTTCATTGTTTTTTGTGGTTTTGTCCTGAGACAAAATGGGTTTTGTGTACGTTCTGCAATGTGCCATGACTAAAATGTTTGTCTGCTTTTCCGCGGAGGCTGAGAGGCTTGCTGTCTGAGGCACAGCTGCGTGCAATGGATCAGCCACAGGCAGGGAAGAACTGGTCCCTGTGATTTTTGGTCTTGGTTTTGGATACTTAATGTAGGAACTTTCTCTTGGAAACTTTCAGCACAATAGATCCCACTTCTGGCCTTATCCAAAGTCTACTGAAGTCATTAGAAAGATTCTCATTGAAGTTAATGATCTTTGGATTAGGCCCTGAATCTGGACCCGGAATATATGGGCAAATGCTAGTTTCCGAATAATTATAATGTCACACATTGATAAACAAGTCTCTGTGTACTTCTCTGAAGCTTGATTTCAGTTCTGTAGCAAGGCTCTTGCATTTTGTGGTGCTCAAATGCAGCAGTTTGGCTATTCTGTGGCAACTTCAGATTATTGAAAAGCTTATTTATTTATTTATTTATCTAGATATTCTTAATGGCATTTATTTTTATGATAAAGTAAGAAAGCTGTTTCATGTACCATGTACTAGGTAATAATAATAATAAAAAAGGACTCCAGGCTTGTAAATGTAAACAGGCTCTTTATTAAGAGAACAATTTACAGAGATACTGCAACTGCAGCCAGCATTCTAGCCATGTGAACACAGATTGACTTCCCGATGCCTCCCCCAAACTCCCTCCTCCTGCAACCTGTGCTCCTCTCTCCTGTTTCCATGATTTCTGCAAAACTCATCCTATAAATTGATATTAAATTGCATTTATTTTATGCTGTCACTACATCTTACATTTTCAAAATGTCTCAGAATTTTGTATTGAGAATACATAAATTCATTTTCAGAGTTGCTGGCCAGCAGTATTAGGAGTGTTGTCATTCCATGATATAATTATTAAATTTCAGTGTTAAAATCCCATTGAGAAGAATCCCACAGAGCTTTCTCCCAGAAGCATTGGCCTGCTAAACCCAGGGTTGTGAGTTCAATCCTTGAGGGGGCCATTTAGGGATCTGGGGCAAAAATCTGTCTGGGGATTGGTCCTGCTTTGAGCAGGGGGTTGGACTAGATGATCTCCTGAGGTCCCTTCCAAACCTGATATTCCATGATTCTAACTATTTTCTCAAGTTTTGTGCAGATTCAAGAAGAAAATATTTCATTGGCTTATACTCTCTGTTCATGTTAGGCAAATTTTCTTCTCAAGCATAACAGCTAGAAATGTATTTTTTGTTCTTGTTTTTTAATGTAAGCTTAAATTGTGGAGCACAGCTCTGTGGCAAGGGGTGGACATTCAATGGTTGTGCAATTCCAGAGTATAAGAGGCCTACTTTCTGAAGTGACCATCAAACTAATGTGCATGTGAATGGCCCATTAGGCTTCTCTGTGGCTTATGCTATCATTTCAGTAGGGTAGAAAATCCATGTTAGACTCACATTTATTCCCTGATAGCCTCTCTGACCTTCTCCTATTCCTTAAACCGGCTTTGCTCTGCCCACATAAAGACTTCCCAGCCAGTTCCCTACAAGACAAAGATTTCCCCAATTTTTGCCCACATAGAACAGATACAGAGTGACTTGAACTAATTGGGCTGATGGCCTATTTGCGCTATTGCTGATGGAAAGTGAGTCAGCTTCACAGCTGCGGCTGGGTTGATCTGTATAAGCATCCCCATAATGCCTGAGTTTTCCTAAGGGAGAAGAAACCTTTGAGGAACACTAGAGTGCCACTGGAAATACACTCATGTATGTGCATGATGCATGACCTTTATTTTGTGTAATTTTAACACTGTACTGACTGGAATAGCTTTAGGACACACACATCTTCCTTATATGATGGTTGCATGTGGATGACAATCATACAATCATATCCCAGTATACCTATATACAATACAAATAACGTAATGCAAATTGGGCATTGACTATAACTCAGCAGACAAGAATAATGACTAGTCATATTCAGTTCATTTTTTGAGCATATCTTAAAACCAAACCAAGAATGTATGTGCCTGCTTCAGTGGAACAGGCAACTTGTCCCAGGTCTTTGGAGTGGTCATTTTAAAAGTTTGCCTGTCTTTCGTAAGGTCTGATCCTACTCTTCTGACTTTAGTGAGAGTTTAGTTTGAGTCAGGACTGTAGTGAAGGGCCTGTGGGTATAAGGTTGCTGTCACTGCAGGGGACATATTGGAGGAATGAGAATATTTTCACCAAGTGTAGATTAGAGAGGCCTTTTTGGCAGCAGTTTGCCTATAACACCTAGTCGGGGGTGCCATTTGAGGGGGGTGCAGGGAGGCAGGAGTCCCCCACTCCCCGAGTTTTGTACAGGTGTGCAAGCTCCCAGGTGGAGCTCTTAACTACAGCACAGCATTAGTATGAAATGTAAGTTCTGTAGAGGAGAGGTGCCCCTGGGGTGGGGAATCAGTATTTTGTTTACAAACAGAGGCAGGGTGATTAAGATAAAGGGCTGGTGATTAAATTAAGTATCTGGAAGTCTAGCCTGTAAAACAAGAATCCCTGAGGGGGTAGGGTGGGTGGGGGAGTTATTTTAGAGAGCACACCAGGGGCTCAAAAAATACAGCCAAGCCCTCTGAGCCAAGGTTACATTCAGAAAAGGGGAAGGTTTGTGGATGTAGATGAAAATAAGGGGCCAAAACCAAGAGCAGGGCTATCAGGGGTACAGAGAAGTTCCCACTCTACCTGTGGTACTTTTGTGGCCCCATCACCGTAGTATCTGTGCACCTCACAAGGTCTAAACTATTTCTCCTCACAGCCCTTTGGTGAGGTACAGCAGTGTTGTTATCCCCATTGTACAGATGGGACACTGAAGCACACACAGATTAACCAGAGTGGGCAGTTCTCTGAGACGCCAGCAAACAGTCCCAGGCAGCGAGCACATCCCTCTGCCCACACTACTTCCCACAGCCCCCATTGGCCTGGAACGGCGAACCGCGGCCAGTGGGAGCCACGATCTGCCAAACCTGCACACGCAGAAGGTAAACAAACCTGCCTGGCCCACTAGGATGCTTACCCTGCCGGGCCACTGGCCAAAGGTTGCCGATCCCTGCCCTAAAGGCTCCAAAAACAGAATGCAAATAAAAAGATCACCAAATCAATTATTTTTACATAATCTCATGAGTTTAAAGCCAATCTCGTGTTTTTTGGTGAGCTTGATTCATGGTTTTTGAACATTTGGGATTCGCAATACTGTGAAAGTGACTTGAAAGTGTCACTTTCACTCCTGTTTAAGTTCAGGCAGGTGCAGTATAAACTTACAGGGCCTTGCCCAAGTAGGATGTTTCCAAATGATCTAGTCCAAGATTGGTGAACTGCAAGAAAGTGATAGAAAGTAATCTAGATTTTTCTACAGGTATATTAATTGTTGTATTCAAGAGTTAGTAACAAAGTAAGAACAGAACATATATTAAAATCTTAAATCAAACCAAGCAGCACCTTATAGACTAACAGACTATTGGAGCATGAGCTTTCATGGGTGAATACCCACTTCATCGGATGCATATCAGAGGCTACCCCTCCGATACTTGACATAGTATCTAATCAGTATCCCTTAAGTGACTTGACACAAGATGTGAGAACATGCTAGTTTTAGAGCTGAGTGGGTCTAACATTTATTTACTTCTCTTTTCTAATATAGGAATTAGGTACAGTGCTCCTATCAGCTAATTTCTGAGTTATCTGCACAAAACCCTAGAGTTTTCAGGTGCCTATGTAGCTCCTGGAATCACGGTTAAAGTTGCCTGCCCCCCAACCAAAAATGGTGCCCCTGCTAGGTGTACTTGCATGCAATTGCATTTAATTTTGATTTTGTAGCATTTACAGTCTTTGGTGTCTGTTTTGCCCTTGCTACGTTTGTGCAACTCCCATTAATGCAAGTTCTTTATGTGCAGACCCTAACGCAAACAGTTGCTAGTGAATACATTCTTGGAGTTATCTGTCATTCAAAAAAAGAAATCCAACTTCCCACCCTCTCTTTTATTTAATTACTATTGTCAGAAATTGAATTATCTTTAAAAAAAAAGTTATAATATTTAACTGTAAACTAACATCTGGCACGATATGGACCACTTCTGCTTTCTGTGTAGATAATCCACGTCATAATTACAGTTTATCTTGCCAGCTACTGTGAACCATTGAATCTTTTTAAAGAAAGCAAATAAGGAGCTTGCTTGCTTACAGTTCACCAGTGTTGTCTTTACCAGACTTTAATAGCTACTGACTCAGCTTATTCCTGTTCGGAAAATATTTCTATTCTGTTATCTGTGTTTGGACAGATGCTTATAAGAACAACCACAAATGAAATTTGGGGCCTGATTCTGAACTCAGTTACACCAGGGTAGAATCAAATATTTAATCATGATGTTAAATGTTGTAGTCTTTACTGCTATAGGCAGAGTATTCAGGTCCTGGTCCATAATTACCATTGTTCCATGCACAAATCTCGTATCTTTTATTTCTTTAAAGATTTAAAAAAACAAGTGTTAAAGAAACGTGTATAACCTTCCCCATACTGCCAGTATCAATAAATCCTTAACTGAATACTTCTGTAGCCTTAACATGAATATATTTTCAAGTAAATTAAAATGTATTTCTTAAGCCTGAAGAGATCTGATTTTCTCTTGGAAATTACTGTTTGTGGTTCGTAGGTGCTCCCATAATAAAATCAAGGATTGGGTCCCGCTATGCAGGCACTGTGCAGAAAAATCACCGATGACCGTCCCTGCTCCAGACAGTGCAACAGTCAGATAGGTTGCAATAGAGAGACTAAATAAATAAAGATGGTGGGGCTCTTTTGGAGAAAGTCTTAGGTCACCACCTGCTCACTCAAAATCACTTGGATTTAAAATATCAAATATTCTTTACAAACAATTCATGAACAAGTCACAGTCCAAGAATTATCACAAACATCTAAAGTACTTAATGGAGTGGACCTACTTGTGGTGTTTGAGATGTTCTTCTTTGAGTGCTTGCTCATATCCCTTCCAGTTAGGTGTGCGCGCGCTGCGTGTACGTTCATCAGAAGATTTTTACCCTAGCAACACTCGGTGGGTCGGCTGGGTGCCCCTTGAAGTGGCGCCGCTATGGCGCCGGATATATACCCCTGCCGACCCAACCGTCCCTCAGTTCCTTCTAACCGCCCGTGTCGGTCGTTGGAACAGTGGAGCGCGGCTTAGCTGATCTCCACCTCCCTAGCTGTTCGCTCGTTTCTAATCGTTATTGTGTATATAGTTCAATTTTCTATAGTTCTAGTTAGTTTTATTAGTCCTTTTAAGTAGTTCTTGTATATAGTTAAGAGGGATCGAGGATTAGCCCCTTCCCCTCACCCAGTACCAGGGTCCATGCCCAGTTCACCGGGCTTCAAACTGTGCTCGGCCTGTCATAGGCCGATGCCCACAGGAGACCCTCACGACTCCTGCCTCAAGTGCTTGGGCGAATCCCATCTCGCAGACAAGTGCCGCATCTGCAAGGCCTTCAAGCCCCAGACGAAAAAGGAGCAGGACTTTCGTCTCAAGCAGCTCCTGATGGAGGCAGCTCTTACTCCTCCACCTTCGGCACCGACCACCGCACCGGGGAGAAGTGCTTCTTCCGCACCAGAGCGCATGGGCACCACGAAGGCCCCTCGGCACCAGCCATCACCGGCCAAGGATCATACCTGGCACCGCTCTCTCTCCCCAAGGATCAAGAAGCACAAGACTCCTGCGGCTCCCATACCTATGCCGCAATTGGAGCGCTCGCCTAAGTCGGACCACCCGGCACCGTCAACTGCCGCAGCACCGACATCTTCAACGCCTTTGATTCCGGTCTCGCAAGAGCCGTCGAATCCGGTGTCCACCAGCTCCCCGGCGCACGCCGTGGTTGAGCTTATCGTGCCCTACACGCCGGATACATTCTCTATGGCAAGGGAGTTGATTGCCCTGACGGAGCCTGAGCTGCCTCAACCCCCAGCACTGCTGGTGCAGGTTGTGCAATCAATAGGCAAGCCCGCCCTGCTGAGACCATCCTTGCCCAGTACCGCTGAATGACACCAGTCACGATCGAGGTCCCGCAGACATTCTTGGTCCCGTCACTGATCCCGGTCCCGACGCCGCTCGCAGTCCCGGTACCGCTCTCTATCTAGGTACCGGTCGTACTCGCGGCACCATTCGAGATCCCAATCGCCTACCTGATATGCTTGGCACCAATCGAGGTCCCGGCACCGCTCACAGCACCATACCTCTTGCAGCCGATCTCAATGTCGTGATTCGAGGCCCCACTCGATCTCACAGCACCGCGCCGGTTGCATGTCCCGGTCTCATTATTGGTACCGGTATGACTCGCGGTACTGTTCTCCGGTGCCATGTGGAGATGGATCAACCAGACACAGAGACCCTCCCCAAGCGGTTTCAGCTCCTCTGTGGCCATCTCGGCATGCCTCTGTATCATCCCATGCGGACAGTGCTTCCTATGGTGATTCAGATACACACAGCCGGGTCGTCCAAGGGACCCACGGCCCGGACCAGGGACCTCATCAGTGGTCCTTTTGGACACCTTGGGCATATCACCAAGCCCAAGGTGAACCCGCTGTGCCATCACACTCCGTTCTTTCAGAGCACCGCGTACCAGAGCCCACTGTCAGCCGACCTCCCCCTGCTGGTACGGAGGAAGCTCCCGTCCACATACTGGACCCACAGGTCCCTCCGGCCCTGGATGTCCCCCATGATCAGGAGTCCGTCCAGGACCCACTTGTCCCGGGACTTTCATCTTCCTCTTCCCCAGATGAAACGGTAGCGGGGACATCATCATCATCGGGCCCTCCTCCAATTGACCTCAGGTCACACCAGGACCTCCTGCGGTGTGTCGCCCAGAATATCAACTTGCCGATAGAGGATGTTCCAGAGGTTGAGGACCCGGTGATAGATATATTATTGGCGGAGGCACCAACCTGAGTGGCCTTACCGTTCATTCATTTGATCCAAACTAAGGCAGATACCATCTGGCAATCCCCGGCATCTATCCCGCCCACAGTCAGAGGGGTTGAACGGAAATACATGGTACCCTCCAAGGGGTATGAGTACTTATATGTGCACCCTCCTCCCTGCTCATTGGTTGTACAGTCCGTCAATGAACGGGAGTGTCATGGCCAGCAAGCCCCTGCCCCAAAATCAAAGGAGGCTAGTTGAATGGATTTGTTGGGACGTAAAATCTGTTCAGCGGGAGGCCTCCAACTCAGGGTAGCGAATCAACAAGCCCTGCTTAGTAGGTATAATTACAACACCTGGGAGGCGGTAGGGAAATTCACAGAGCTGGTCCCGCAAGACTCCCGCCAGGAATTTACGGCACTATTGGACAAAGGAAAGAAAGTGGCGCAGACCTCTCTACAGGCCTCGCTAGACGCCGCCAATTCGGCAGCTAGAATGGTTGCCTCTGGAATCGCCATGCGACGTATATCGTGGCTTCAGGTGTCAGGCCTGCCACCTGAACTTCAGCACACTATACAAGACTTACCATTCGATGGCCAGGGCCTGTTCTCACAGAAGATGGACCCTAGGCTACAGAGTCTGAAAGACAATCGGGTGATTATGCGTTCGCTTGGAATGCATACGCCAGAGACTCAGAGAAGGTCCTTCCGCACCCAACCTCAGCGCCCTTACCCCCCACCTAGGCCAAGACAAGAATTTGCCGGAAGGCGAGGTCGTGCCAACCACAGGCGTCACTCTGGACCTCAAGGGGGTAACAATACCGGTCCCACCAAGCTAACAACGGGACCCAAATCAAACTTTTGAGGGTGCACCCGAGAGCAGTGTACCAATTGTCTCCCAAGATCCTTTTCTGTTTCACAACTGCCTTTCCTCATTCCTCCCTGCGTGGTCCCAATTAACCTCAGATTGTTGGGTCCTACGCACGGTGGAGTTGGGATACCACCTCCAGTTTATTTCACCCTCTCCCTTCCAACCCCCCTCCTCATCCCTCTTCAGGGACCCCTCTCACGAGCAATTCCTCCAGCAAGAGGTACAGAAGCTCCTTACAATGGGAGCTATAGAGGAGGTACCGAAGAAATTAAGGGGCAAGGGGTTTTATTCCCAATATTTCCTAATCCCCAAAGAGAAAGGAGGCCTCAAGCCTCTCCTAGAGCTGCGAGGACTGAACAAGTTCATGCAAAAGTTCAAGTTCCGCATGGTATCCCTGGGGACCATCATCCCTTCCTTGGATCCGGAGATTGGTACGCCGCTCTCGATATGAAGGATGCGTATTTCCACATTGCAGTTTATCCTCTGCACAGACAGTATCTACGGTATGTGGTGAACCATCAACACTTTCAGTTTACAGTCCTTCCATTTGGCATCTCTGCAGCCCCTCGGGTATTCACGAAGTGCATGGCGGTAGTCGCCGCCTTCCTCAGCCGTCGTCGAATACATGTCTTCCCATACCTCGACGACTGGCTCATTTGAGGGACTTCAGAGGCACAAGTCACCAGTCATGTGGGCATCGTCAAGGACCTATTCATGCGACTAGGCCTGATGATCAATCTGGAGAAATCTACTCTAGTGCCTACACAAAGAACAGAGTTCATCGGGGCCATTCTGGATTCCAATCTTGCAACGGCCAGTTTACCACTACCCCATTTTCAGGCAATAGTATCACTTATACAAAGACTTCAAAACTTCCCGATGACCTCAGCTCGCACTTGCCTCAGCCTCCTCGGTCACATGGCTGCATGCACATTCGTGACAAAGCACGCCAGACTGCGCATGCGCCCCCTTCAAACTTGGCTCTCCTCAGCCTACTGCCCAGGCAGGGACGCCATAGACATGGTGGTCACCATTCCTCCAAACATCCTAGGCTCCCTCGACTAGTGGCTGATGCCATCCCTGGTGTGCGCAGGTCTACCGTTCCATCCACCACAGCCCTCCATGTCCCTGACAACGGACGCATCATCTCTCGGCTGGGGTGCTCACCTGGGACACCTTCGCACTCAAGGCATTTGGTCGCCTCGGGAGTTGGTGTTACACATAAATGTCCGAGAACTGAGATCAGTCCGCCTGGCATGCCAGACATTCCAGCGCTATCTATGGAGGTGTTGTATCTCAGTGTTTACAGACAACACAACGGCCATGTGTTATATAAACAAGCAGGGAGGGACACAATCCTCCCCCCTTTGTCAGGAGGCAATACAATTATGTGACTTCTGCATAGCCCACTCAATAGACCTAGTAGCATCCTTTCTCCCAGGAGCCCGGAACACTCTGGCAGATCAACTGAGCAGATCCTTCTTCTCTCACAAGTGATCGATCCGTCTGGACATTCTCCATTCTGTCTTCCGGAAGTAGGGGGTTTCCCCACATAGACCTCTTTGCCTCCCGAGAGAACAGGAAATGCCAGGTGTTCTGCTCCCTGCAAGGTCGCTCCCCGAGCTCCCTTTCGGACGTATTCCTAATTCCATGGAAAGGTCACCTCTTTTATGCCTTCCCTCTGTTTCCACTCGTCCACAGAGTCCTACTCAAGCTCCGGAGGGACAGAGCCCACCTAATCCTGATAGCTCTGGCATGGCCGAGACAGCATTGGTACACCCTGTTACTCGACCTCTCGGTGGCAGACCCGATCCCCCTGCCACTCTGGCCGGACCTCATAACACAGGACTTTGTCAGGCTTCACCACCAGGACCTGCAATCCCTTCATCTGACAGCATGGCTGCTGTCTGCTTGAGCCAGTCTGAACTGCATTGTTCCGCACCGGTACAACAGGTGCTGTTGGGAAGCAGAGAGCCTTCCATGCGGACGACATATCTCGCCAAGTGGAAGCGCTTCTCCCACTGGTGCGCTCAGCGTAACTTTACCCCCGGACGCGTATCTGTCCTCATTATCTTGGATTATTTATGGACCCTCAAAGAGCAGGGCCTGGCGGTCTCTTCTTTAAGGGTGCATCTTGCAGCTATTTCTGCCTTCCACCTGGGGGAAAGTGGCAGTTCAATCTTTTCTCACCCCGTAGTTTCCAGGTTCCTTAAAGGATTGGAGCGATTGTACCCTCAAGTCAAATGCCCGACCCCTACCTGGGATCTAAACCTGCTGTTAGCTAGGCTTATAGGTCCCCCCTTCGAGGCTCTAACCACATGCTCGCTGCTGTACCTTTCCTGGAAGACAGCCTTCCCCGTCGCCATCACCTTGGCTAGATGAGTCTCAGAACTTCGAGCTTTGACAGCGGATCCCCCATATACGGTATTCCACAAGGACAAGGTACAGCTGCGACCTCACCCAGCATTCCTCCCTAAAGTGGTGTCTGAGGAACTGAGAGACCGTCGGATCGGCAGGGGTATATATCCGGCGCCATAGCAGTGCCACTCCAGGGGGCGCCCAGCCGACCCACTGAGTGTTGCTAGGGTAAAAATCTTCCGACGAATGTACACGCAGCGCGCGCACACCTAACTGGAATGGATATGAGCAACACATCTCGAAGAACAACAGTTACAAAGGTGAGTAACTGTCTTTTATCTATCTTGCATATTCACATGAGTAGCCATATTGAATTAATGGGACCTCTGAATTAAAAATTCTGCTTCATAAAAAATAAATAAATGTTACTCTAAAATAAAAGCCATCTTCAAAAAATGAGGCTGCTGAAGCCACAGACACCTAGTGCAGGAATGTTATTCTGGTTTGAAAAACATGGGGGTCTTGGTGTTGTCAGTGTGTAAGGTGTAAGGTGAGACACGTTATAGGAATACATGAGATTGTAATACACTACATAAAACAGAGAACCTTATTCAGTACACCAAAATGGCTCATAATGTATTTTTGGGTAGATTATGTTTCATTCAGTATACAGTTATATTGAGATTAGGTTGTTTGTAAATGAGCAAATCAGCACCATGTTTCTGGCTCCAGTCCCGATATTTTGAAACCCTTTCAGTGTCAGAAAATCTCTGCTATTAATTGGATGTCTTTGCAGAAGAAACAAGAGCTCTTGAGTTATTTAGATACCCTAAGGCAGTAAAACAGTAAATTGCATTTGTTTTATTACACATGCCAAAATCAGGGACACTGGAGAAATAAACTACTTTCAAATTGTTGGAAGAGGTGGTAGAGACTTGCATGTCTAGAGACATGGATTCATCTAGTACTACGTTAAGCAACAAATAAAATGTGGTTGGCCTCATTCAGATCCCTAGAGGGCATTCATACACCTATGGCCCATATAAATGTAACATGAATTAATAATTCACATCATATACAATACAAAACATTTCAGCATGATGGAAATTGTCTTCTCTGAAAAATCCTAGTGCTAGCAAAGCAGAAAAGGTGAGGTGCAGAGGTAAGGGACATTTGTAGAGGCATGTTTAGGGGTGGCTCCAGGCCCCAGCATGCCAAGCGCGTGCTTGGGGCGGCAAGCCACAGGGGGTGCTCTGCCAGTCACCTTCGGCGGCGTGCCTGTGGAGGGTCCGCTGGTCCTGCGGCTCCGGTGGACTGGCGACCGGCAGAGCGCCCCCTGCGGCATGCCGCCGTGCTTGGGGCGGCGAAATGTCTAGAGCCGCCCCTGGGCATGTTGGAAAGATTGCAGCATGCTTGGCTTATCTTAGTGAACCAGTGGTTAAGCCTAGGGAGTTCCAGAGCTAAAAGCATCAGCTCTACAGCTTGAATTAAAGAACCAGGCTCGCTCTAAATCGGGGGCCTGTAATAGATTTACATTCTCTGTGGGTCAGGATGTGTAAAAAACACTGACCAGTGGGTTATAATACTTGGTTCTAACCAATGATATCCAATCCCTACTTTCATGAGCCTCTACATACAATACAAAGGAGAGTGTGTGTATGTGTGTTTAAAGAGTGCAAAGGAGAAAAAAAAATCCCATTGGTTGAACTAAGGTGGACGTAGCACAGTGAAAAACCATGTGAGTTTTTAAGATCAAAGGAAGGTGGGCCGGTGGGCACTGCTCAGTATGTACTTAAAGGTTTTTGGTATTTATCAGATATAACAACAGTCAGTTACCTAGCCTGAGACTTAAATCTTCAGTTGTTTGAAACATTCAATGATAACATATTTTTCAAACACATTCAGTGATCATAGAATCATAGAACTGGAAGGGATGTCGAGAGATCATCTAGTCCAGTACCCTGTACTCATGGCAGGACTAATTATCTAGGCCATCCCTGACAGATATTTGTCTAACCTGCTCTTAAAAGTCTTCAATGATGCAGATTCCATAACCTCCCTAGGTAATTTATTCCAGTGCTTAACCACCCTGACAGTTAGGAAGTTTTTCCTAACGTCCATCCTAATCCTCTCTTGCTGCAATTTAAGCCCATTGCTTCTTTTCCTATCCTCAGAGGTTAAGAAAAAATTTTTCTTCCTCCTCCTTGTAAGAACCTTTTATATAACAGTTTTCAAGTATCATGTCCCCTCTCAGTCTTCTCTTTTCCAGACTAAACAAACCCAATTTTTTCCATTTTCCCTCATAGGTCATGTTTTCTAGACCTTTAATAATTTTTGTTCCTCTTCTCTGGACTCTCTCCAATTTGTCCACATCCTTCCTGAAATGTGGCACCTAGAACTGGACACAATACTCCAGTTGAGGCCTAATCAGTGCGGAGTAGAGTAGAATAATTACTTCTCGTGTCTTGCTTACAACACTCCTGCTAATACATCTCAGAATGATGCTTGCTTTTTTTGCAACAGCATAACAGTATTATACTGTTGACTCATATTTAGCTTGTGGTCCACTATGACCTCCAGATCCCTTTCCGCAGACTCCTTCCTAGGCAGTCATTTCCCATTTTGTATGTGTGCAACTGGTTGTTCCTTCTACTTTGCATTTGTCCTTATTGAATTTCATCCTATTTACTTCAGATCATTTCTCCAGTTTGTCCAGATCATTTTGAATTTTAATCCTATCCTCCAAAGCACTTGCAACCCCTCCCAGCTTGGTATCATCTGCAAACTTTATAATTATATTCTGTATGCCATTATCTAAATCATTGACGACAGAACCGGATTCAGAACTGATCCCTGTGGGACCCCACTTATTATGCCCTTCCTGAACCACTGATAACTACTCTCTGGGAATGGTTTTCCAATCAGTTTTGCACCCACCTTATAGTAGCTCTATGTAGGTTGCATTTTCTTAGTTTGTTTATGAGAAGGTCATGTGAGACAGTATCAAAGGCATTACTAAAGTCAAGATATACCACGTCTATAGCACTGAATGGGTTACCTAGGGAAGTGGTGGAATCTTCGTCCTTGGAGGTTTTTAAGGTCAGGCTTGACAAAGCCCTGGCTGGGATGATTTAGTTGGGAATTGGTCCTGCTTTGAGCAGGGGGTTGGACTACATGACCTCCTGAGGTCCCTTCCAACCCTGATATTCTGTGATTCTACTGCTTCCCCCAATCCACAAAGCTTGTTACCTTGTCAAAGAAAGCTATCAGGTTGGTTTGACATGATTTGTTTTTGACAAACTCCATGTGGCTGTTACTTATCACCTTATTATCTTCTAGATGTTTGCAAATTGATTGCTTAATTATTTGCTCCATTATCTTTCCGGGTTACAGAAGTTAAGATGACTGGTCTGTAATTCCCTGGGTTGTCCTTATTTCTCTTTTTATAGATGGGCACTCTGTGTGCCCATTTCCAGTCTTCTGGAGTTTCTCCTGTCTTCCACAACTTCTCATAATTGGAGATGCTGGGTAATATAACTTCTTTTTATTAATAATGTGTGTTAAGGATTTTGTTTAGCTTGAATTGAGTGAGTTATATTAGGCTTTCACCCATATGATTTTGCAAACTTGTTCTGGTTTTCCCTTACAATATGAAGACAAAGCATTCTCTTCCTTCCTTTCTTTCCAAGCAATGCCTTGCACTCTGAGTAATCAATTAAACCCATGTTAAGTGGGTGTAAAATGTTATCATTCTGATTTGGTAGCAGTTTATATCCATTTTATACACATGTAAGTGCAGGGCAGTGCAGAATCAGGGCCACAGGATATTATTCTGGTCTCTGTTACACTGATGTACATCTAATATAATGTCTTTGATGTCAGTTATCAGTAAGTTATATTTGCAGTAGAATAACCAAGCAAAATTTGGACTGTGGGCTCAAAGAGTATGTCTTCACTACCAGCTGGATTGACGGGCAGCAATCGATCCCCAAGTGCTCTCCTGTTGACTCCTGTACTCCAGCTTGGCAAAAGACACAGGCAGAGTCGATAGGGGAGCGGAAGCAGTCGACTCACCATAGTGAAGACATCGCAGTAAGTAGATCTAAGTATGTCGGCTTCAACGATGTTATTCATGTAGCTGAAGTTGTGTAACTTAGATCGATTCTATCCCCCACAGTGTAGACCAGGCCAAAGTGTTCTCTAAAAGACATGCACACAACTGCCATTGGCTGCAGTGGAAGAATTTCAGGGGAGGACTTTGATGGAAAATATGTGCATACATGAGAGCAAAAATTTGGCCAGTAATTTTATTTTAATCTAATACATTATTGTGGAGCCAGCTACATCTAACTATATTTTTCTCTTTTGTTTTTTGTTTAATGCCTATTCATGGATTAAAGAAACAAAACAAAACAAAAAAACAAGAACATTCTGGCAGCAGAATTATTCAGTGGTGTTTTTTAATGTACGGCTTTATGTAAGCAGCGTGGCAAATTGTCCTCTCAAGCAGATTTACTCACTTTACCTGTGGGGAAGAGACAGCTGAACAGCCAGGAGGGAAATCTGCCAATTCAGAAAAAGTATGGTAATAAATCTACACTGAGACAGCATTGTTTGTTTTGAATGTTAGTTTGTGTTTGATGGTTCTAATCTAACTGAAGTCTTTATCATACTGTTTGAAATTGTTCCTCAGGGCTGAGATTATCACTGACTCTTGCAAAGGCATTTGATGTTTATTCCATGTTGCTCGGTGCATTTATATCGCTGCCCAAGGAGTCTCTCTCTCTTTATAGTGTTCAGTAAAATCTTCAAGAAATATAGCAGAGAACAGTGTGATAAACCAGAGCAGAACATCTCTTCACTGGGTACACCTGCCTTTTTCTACCTAGACGAGAGGAGGAGAGATTCTTTGAACCTTTTGAAGTAGGATGACTAGGGAAGTTTTCTCTTCACAAAAATAATAATTTCAGAGCTGTTTCAACATTGTTTCAAAAGTACAGGTCAATTTTCCCTCTTCGATGAGGAGTCTCTAACCAACTGCTCTGAGGAGTTTATATATATATAAATCAGATACAAAATAATTAGGCCATATGGTTGAAATTCTGTTGTGTGTGCATAGGCACTGACTCGGTGTGTGCTCTGGGGCTGGAGCACTCATGGGGAAAAAATGGTGGATGCTCAGCACCTACCGGCAGCCCAGCTGATCAGCACCTCCCCCTTCCTCCCACCCACTGCGACCAGCTGTTTAGCGGCATGCAGGAGGCACTGGGAGGTGGGGGTGGGGAAGGTGGCGAGTGAGATCAGGGGGTGCTATGGGGAGGTGGCAGAACGGGGGCGGGAAGAGGCAGGGTGGGGATGGGGCCTTGGGGAAATGGGTGGAGTGGGTGCAGGGCCTGGGGCGGCATGGGGGTCAAGCACCCCTCACAGAAGAGAAATGTCGGCGCATATCATTGTGTGCACAGTTTACCACTGCATTCCCATGACACTGTGACACTTTCCAAGAGGATAGCAGGGTGGGTACCTGGAGACTCACTCTGAAGTGCCTAGTTTTTTTAAGCATTTGAGAAAATGGTGTTACCCGGTTGTTGAGACTGGGAGTAGGAACAGGGCCGGCTCTACAGTTTTCGTCGCCCCAAGCAGCACGCCGAATTGCCATCCCAGGCGGCGGGGGCAGTCCATGTGCCTTTAGGGCGGCAGGTACGTTTCCACAGCGGCTGCAATTTGGTGGCAGCTTCCATGTTTAGCTGAAGCTGCTGCAGACAGCTAAACATAGAAGCTGCCGCCGAATTGCCGCCACCACGGAAACGTACCTGCTGCCCTAATGGCGCACGGACTGCCCCCACTGTCTGCGGCAGCAATTCAGTGCGCTGCTTGGGGGCAAAACAACAGGGACTGCCACCCCTTGCAGATTGCCGCCCCAAGCACCAGCTTGGAATGCTGGTGCCTGGAGCCGGCCCTGGGTAGGAATTCCTGGATTTTAATCTACCACTGACTCCTCGGGCAGGTAACTTAACCTCTATGCATCTTAGATTCGTAGCATGGAGCAAAGTCGTCCCTATATTTTAGGGCTGTTATGAGAATAACATATTCATGTGAAGTACCTTGAGAGGCTCTCAGAGGTGTTACTGGGTGCTTTATAAATGGGCATGAAGTAAAATGGGAAGCTTTGACTGCCACAAGAATACATTATGGAAGAGTGGCTCTGGATATTCCTAAAATTATTTATATAATTATTATTGATCACTTAAATAGTGTCAATAGTGTGGTAGGTGCTTCACAGGTATTGGCTCTTCACTAATCTTGGTGAAGATAGGAGAAAGCTGGGAGATATGAGGAGGAACATGAGGACTTTAGTCTCTATGAATGGCTCTAGGGCTGTTCAACACGCTCTATTTGTAGAGCCTTGGGAAAGGATGGGTCTGATTCTTGTTTGCTGATGTAATCATTTACTTTTGCTGGTGTATAGTGATCTGAATCAGGCCTGGTGCTTCTTGACTGCTGCAGGAATGAACAGCTGTCCTGACAATTTCCAGTAGATGCAGTGGTTCTTCTCTGTGATTACTGCAGTCAGCAACCACAGTGCTGCAAAATGTCATAGCTGCTGCTGGATCTTGATTGACTCGGTGTGTATGTGTGCATGTATGCACATTAATGAGACTGCCTGCGTAGAGTGACTGATCAAACAGTCACCTGATCGTACAAACACCAAAGCATGGTGAACAGGTACCATGGCAGGTTGTCCTTGGTCAGGATCATGGTGGAGTGATTGTGTTAGGCACTCCACACTGTGGCTGGAACAAGAGTGGGCAGAACAGGGAGCACTGAACAAATGGGCCTGGAGGTGTGAAAGTCACTGGCTCCTTTCCTAGGAAAGATGCCGCATGGTGAAAGAGGCGGGCTGTGAGGTTTGTGAAGGAGCCAAATGGAGTACAAGACCAGCAAGGGAGAAATTAAATGTGTATAGTTGTCTACAACAGTTTTCCCCTCCCGGACAGAGAGAGAGACTCTTCCTCCCCCTATGATGAATGAGAAAAGAGAGAGGAAGAGGGTAGAAACCTTTCTTCCTTCCAGCAGTGAAGGGAAGAATAGATGAAGAGAGGGGCTCACCTGGATGGAGACAGGAGGTTAGTAACACTGATGGCTTTATCTTTTCTTTAGTCTTTTGTGAGAGGCTTGTTCTTCCACTGTGCTACACCAGTGTATGTATGTGGATGGTTTTGGGAAGGAATCAGTGCTTTTAAATATTATGTAAATACATACATAAAATAAACCAATCTAAACAAAATTAATTCTTATTAGCATAATCCACTTTCCTCTGGAGAAATATTTTTTTAATGAGTTGGTATGGAATTATGTCTCTGAAACACATTGTAAGGCTGCATTTTCCACCCTGATGCTTATCTCCATCTGGTGTGTGCGTGTGGGAAGACACTGTACATAAAGCTGTCTGAATAAAATAAATTCCTTGTTTGCTGGGAGTGGCTCTAATCACTGTCTCTTTTAATAATCAAGGAGCAGTGAAGTTTACAACGGACGGATGCTGAAAGATGCTATAGCAAATGTTCCCAGTTTGGGTGGATGGCCCTTCCGACCACTACAGGGGATTGTCAGGGTCTGTGACCTTTGCCTATGTAAGGGTGTCAGGACTGGGCAGCACATGTTAAGCAATGACTTTGATGTGTAGGGATATGGGGTGGGAGGACCATGTGTAAAAATCTGCTCTCAGACACATAGAGAAATGCAACTGATTAACTCCAGTCCAATGTCCAGTTCATTGAGTAAAAAGGTAAATGGGATTTCTGTGACATTGCACTCCATATGATTTTATGAAAATATGCTAATGTAACTGGAATATATTTCATGCAAAAGGTCTCTTGTAAGGTATCATTACAAAGTTTATAATCTACTGAGTGTAGTCATCCTATTTGTATAAATGTATCATTCTTGTATCTGAAACTAGCAATATGAAATATAACTCTGTGGTCCTATTGTAATTATGCAAAGTGTGGGCCATTAATGGTGATTTGGAATCTTGATGGCTCCCATTAGCCAGGACAATTGACTGTAGATGGCTCTGTTTACTTGAAAGCCTTCCTGTGAGTTGGGCTGGGAAGAATGAAGGATTGGGGTCTCACAGGACATGTGACCATGTCACCTGGTACTGGAATCCATCTTAAACCTCGGGCTTTTCCATTTAGAAGGATGGGTGGGGACCCAGAGAGACAAAAGTTTCCCTTGTGCCAAAGCTATATAAGGGGGTGGAACAGAACAAAGGAGGCTGCACTCATGAGAAATCCGCTAGTTACCACCTGAGCTGGAACAAAGACCAGGGGAAATGATTGTGCCCAGACTAGGAAGGAGTCCAGTCTGTGAAAGAAGCTTACTGGAACATCTCTGAGGGTGAGTTTTTTTCTGTAATCGGTTTCTTAATGTATTAGGCTTAGACTTGCATGTTTTGCTTTATTTTGCTTGGTAACTTACTTTGTTCTGTCTGTTATTACTTGGACCCACTTAAATCCTACTTTTTATATTTAATGAAATCACTTTTGCATATAAATTAACCCAGAGTAAGTAAGTAATTCCTGGGGGAGCAAACAAACTGTGCATATCTCTCTATCAATGTTATAGAGGGTGGACAATTTATGAGTTTACCCTGTATACATTTTATACAGAGTAAAACAGATTTATTTGGGATTTGAACCCCATTGGGAACTGGGTGTCTGGGTACTTGAGAACTTTGTAAGCTGTTTTCAGTTAAGTCTGCAGCTTTTGGAGAACATGATTCAGACCTGGGTCTGTGTTTGCAGCAGGCTTGTGTGTCTGGCTCAGCAAGATAGGGTCTGAAGTCCAAAGCTGGCAGGGAAAATGGGCTCAGAGGTAGTCTCAGCACATCAGGTGACAGTCCCAAGGGGATCTCTGTGACCCAACTCATCACACTCTCAATACAACGTAGTCCAGCCAACAAGACCATTTAATCACCTGAAAGACCAGAGAGCCATCACAGCTGCTGTGGAACCTGTCACAACCAGGTTGCCAAGAAGCCAGATGCCTGCATCTAGAGGAATGTGCGTTTTGCACAGTAACACCTATGCTTTTGGTCAGAGAGCGATATGTCCAGAACGGAGGTGTGTAAGCTCAAATCAGTCAATGTTCTCATTAAGGTCTCAATCGTGCTGTAACTTGGACACATACTGAGCTGTAGGCATCTCAGCACTCCCATTGGACTCAGACTGTGTGGGTACCATTTTAAGTCTCATCGCTTACTAGAGACCACTTACAACAGCCCCACTGGGACTGCCCCTATGTGTGATGGATGTCAAGCTTTGCCTAACTCATTTCAGGCCTGGAGCAGGGCCCTGAACCTTCAAAGACTTACACCTGTGCTTAACTTTGAGCGTGCGCATAAACCTTTGCAGGATTTGGGCCTTGGAGTAGAACACAGTCTATGGGCCTGACCAAAAGCCTAATGAAGTAATTGCCATTGACTTCAATGAGCTTGGATCAGGCCCTTGGTGTTTAATAATTGTAATAGTTCCAGGGACAAAAGTGGGGAGGAGAGAAGGAAAAGAAGAGTCGTTTAAACCTTGAAATTACCCCAAACCAGTTTTGTATGTTACCTGCATTTAATTAAAGATTAAAATGAAAAAAAAATCTTGATTGCTGTTGGGTGTAGGGGGGGAATTTAAAGTTCCATTCACTGCCACAGTCATGAACTGTGACACAAATAGAACTCTCAAGCTTGGCTTAAAACTTGTGTATTCTTGTTGTGAGTTTACAATGAGGCAGCTTTGCAACATTTTTTTTTGTGAAAGCAAATGTTTTTTAAGGGTAATGGTCATGATATTCTGAGCCAGATGATCCCTGTCACAATAGGAAGGCTCTCAGCACAATACTTTGGTAGCAGTGATGAGGGAGGCTCACAGAAGCATTAGAAATTGGTTGCATATCACTGTTGTAGCTGGCAGAACTGATAGGGAACCTAAAATGAACATAACAGATAAAAATGTTTTAGGAAATCTTTCATATTAGCCTTTTATGTTTCATGTCAGTATCTGCTCTCAAGGTTTCATCTTTGTAATTAAGGATAAGATTTTGGATGGTGCAGGAATTGAGTTGGAGGAGATATTCTTGCACAAATGCACCTTTGCATGATGCACTATATGCTGAATCACCTCCTAAGGTACTAGAGAGGTTAATAAAGATCTGGGGAATGCATAGGTCATCCCATAAAGCTATCAATCAAGTATTGGAAAGACTGTGGAGATGCCATTCTAAGTGCATGTACTTATCCCCTGAGTTCACTTTGAGACCACTTACCACAGACAAGCTAGATTTATACTGCACTATGACTCCATTAGATTGTGGAATAGCCAATCAGAGGGCAGTTTACTATTATTAAATATTGTTAGTGGCTTTCTCTACAGTCTGAGGCGAAATCTATTGTTTGTTACAACAAGAAAGCCTTGTCTTGCTAAAGACTTCTCTTACCGCTTCCCTTTCCTTGGCATGCAGGGGCGGTAGAGTGAGCTTTGAGAGATCACCTAGCAGGGAAAACAACAAAACTGTTTGGTGATCAAAAGCTTCCAAGGCTGATCAAACTGTTTCAAGTGAAGATCGGATGTTGACAATAAGAATCTAAAAAGATGCGTATCCTACTTCTTTTTACATATTTTCACTCAGCTCCCTTGTTTGTCTTGTCTGCTTGCTACACCACAGCTAGTAGGTTCTGAAAATGTTTACTGCACGAATGTGCTAGGACCCAAGGTATGTTTAGGCATTTGCATTGTCATGCTGTTCAGGACTTATTTATGTTGGCTAAAGTGAGTCTTCAAAAGGTTTTAAAAGTGTAGGACCAAATTCTGGCCTCAAATCTCACTGTGTAAATCTGGGGAAAGTTCTTTGGTTTCCAAGAAGCACTCCAGGTTTCCACCAGTGTATATGAGAGCCGAATTTGACATATTCAGGAGAATCCGTTTGTCAATTAAGAAAGAAGCATTCGGTGGTCTGCGTGAATGTACATTTTATATGGAAATACAGACAGTTAGGAAAAATGTCCAGCAACGTAGCCCTCTAAAACATAACTACTGTTACTGGATCCACTGATTGGCTTGTCCTGCCTTACCCCTAGGAATAGCCTGGGAGAACAAATAAGGGCTTGTCTTCACTACTACAAAATCGGCACCGCTGCATAGATGCAGCGGTGCCGATTTAGCTTATCTGATGAAGATGTGCTACGTTGATGGGAGAGCATCTCCCACCAACATAGCGTGGTGTAGGCACTGCTTTAAGTTGATGTAAGTTATGTCACTCAGGGGTTGGTTTTTTCACACCCCTGAGTGATGTAACTTACTTGGACTTAGGTGGTAGAGTTGACAAGCCCTAAGATTCGCAGTGTGTCCTAAAGGTCAACAAATTCAGATTGTAATGAATCAAAGCAGGATACATGTGCCACTATTGAGGATAGCTCACTGAAAATGCTCTCCTTCCAGCCTTCTCACCGGGGGCTTGACCACCAGGGAATCACAGCTGTCAGGATGCTGCAATGGGAGAAAAGATGAACACCTAACAAGGATCCATCCCATTTGGGGTAACGTGTTGGTAGGAAATAGATATATGTATGGAATCTAGTACAGAGGTGTTGGGTATTTGGGCCTTTTATATGTATATGTGTTTACATGGATCTTTCATAATGCCTCTGGAGCCTTTTGTGGTGCTAAAACAACTTGATCTGGTCTTCTCATGGTATTCCAGTCCCTGAATGGTGGAAATACAATGTGAAGACCAGATTTTGCTTTATTTTGGCTTCAGAAAGGACTTCCTGAATTTAAAACTAACACAATCAGTGAGATATAAGGGCTTATTAGAACACAGTTGGGCTCTAACAGAAGTTGAGTATACTGTGATAGGGAAACGTAATTGATGAGGGGTTCCTAATACATGTGTGAATTGAGTAATTTTGTTGTCTCACCAGTTCTTTATACATAAATCCCTCATTTCCACTGCCTCCATACAAAGCAAGCTATAATAAATTTTCTTCTTAGATGTGTGGATAGAGTCTGCCTACAGTGTATTGGTTCCAGTAGGGACCTCTATGTTTAATTACCTTAAGTATTTCATCTTCTGGTAGCCAATGTTTAGTCAGTGATTGAATTTTAATCTGTGAATCTCATTCTCTAACAAATCCTGTTGCCTTCGCACCAAAACAAGCTTAGGTGGCGGTGTCTTGTGGTGTCATAGAACAGAAATTAAATTGATAAATGCTGTGACAGTGCAAAATGATGTAATGGTCACTCCCCTAGAAAGAGGTCTAGCCTGTCTCCCTTGACACGGAAAATCTCTTCATAGTCTATTTAGAAAGGACAGTCTGGTAGGTGGGCACAGGAATAAAGAAATCTATGTTCAGGTCTCACCTCTGCTGCAGATTTTTGTCTAGGGCAAGTCACATAGGATCCAGTTGTGAAAGAAGTTGAGGTGGAGAGTCTAAAAGATTTGAGGTCCTGTTCTACCGGGACCAGCCTATTCTTGTGGAACAGGGGGGATCTGACCAATAGATCCTCTGCACTGCTCTCGTTGGGGAAGTGATCTGGTCATGTGTGCCAGTATCTGACTTAGAAGTGCCCTAAAGTTTCCTAGTGAATTGTAAGTACCCATACTGTAAAATGTATCAGAGCTAGGCTAAGCAACACAAATATTCATTGGGAACAGAGTCTTGTTCTGTAAGTGCTGTCTTTTTGTGGTTTTTTTGTTTTGTTTCATGAGACAATAACTGTCTTGTGAAAATATAAGTTTTTGATCATTTCATTTAGATGAATAAGCATTTAAAAATTAGTAGTCTTAATTTATGAAATGCTGATTCCCTCTTTTTTTCTGTAGGTCCCCCTTCGTGTCAGGTTACAAACTGATTTTGTTTTCAAATGTGTAGGAATTTAACCTGTGTTTTGCAATTTTATTAATTCATATAAATCTTTGCAATGGAAGGGCCAAGTAACTCTGAGAAAATCACACTGTAAATTAGTGTCAGATTTACACTGAATTTAACCCCTTCAGATTACGGATGGGTTTGTCCCTGTTAGAACAATCTAAGGCCTTGATTAACAGACCAGTGCAGCTGTACAGAGTCCTATTAACATTTGCTTAAGTGGAATTCTCTGCTATATGACTTGCCTGCAGGGCTGGGGTGTAAAGGAGTCTTAGGAGTTGAAATCCATACACTTTACTTATGTTGTGTCGTAACACTTCTCATTGAAGCACATTCATCTTCAAAGTGCTTTGCAAATATTATGAGTCAGATTGTGGGCTTTGCACTGGTGAGCATTTGCAAATTGTCCCATTGGTTTCAGTGGGACTACTCGTGTCCATTGTTTCAAATTGGGACCCACCCTCCTTCCATTAAAGTCAATGGGAATTTTGCTCTCTGACTTTAACGAAAGCAGGCTTACAACGACACCATTGTGAGGTAGGCAGTAAGTAATACTATTGTAGTAGTAGAACTACTAGTGCCTAAATGGGTTAGGAGCTATACAGACACACATGGAGAAATTCTAGGAAGACTTTACATCAATCACCTTCATTTTCAGGAGGAGACCACCCTGTCTTCTTGTTCTAGATCTTCTGTCCTAGGTAAAATGGTGCATTAGAACAGATAACAGAGCTTACCTGGTGTAGTCCTTACTGCTGTGAGCAGCTCCTTTGACTTCTACTCAAGATAGCAAGATACACTGGTGTTGTGTAATCCCTAACCCCAAGGGTAAATATTGGCAAAAGAGAGCCCTTTTATCATTCAGGCAGGCCGGGGCCAGATCTTTAGCTGGTGTAAATTGGCATATCTTGTCTTAGACAGTGTAAACTGATATAGCTATACCGACTGCCACCAGCTGAGGATCAGGCCCAAGTTTTAGTCTCTGAAGAGATGCAGGAGTGTAGGATGATGGCTTTACTAAAACTGGCTGAGAAATTTGCAAACAAAAATACAACTTTATTTTAGCTCTAAACCGTTCTTCAATCTTTCAGTCTGTGGCTGAATCTGCATTTTTGTTTTCTGAAGATGAATCAAGGTGTATTTCCCAATATTGAAGTTCCTCCCTGTTGAGATATAAACAGATAGCAGATATAGTCCAGGCAGTTGCAGTTCTTACACAGGGCTCTTCCTGTGTCCCTAGTTCTGACTTGAAAAGATCAACGTCTGAGAAACAAGAGTCAAGGTCCAGACTTCATGTCAGTCCTGCTCTAGTCTTCTCCTTTAGCAGAAATTCCCAAGACAAGGCATTTGGCCAAATTAGTGGCAGTGCTACTTTTGTGATGTGTGTTCTACAGATTGGTGGGGACTGAATAGAATCTGTCATAATCATTTCACTTTTAAAACACCATTTTGTTCCAACCCACAGTCCCAAGAGAGAAAGGTCAGTACTTTATGTCCTTACCACCTAGTATTGACAGACTGTCTGCCTTTGCCATTTATCTCCCTTGCTCTTTATATTTTCACCTTTTAAAAGCGAGGGATTAAATAGGTTTTTGTTAAGTCTTTAAGAATGTCGATGAAATTAAATATGAAACAATCTTGTAAGTCATGGTGTGATTAAAAATAAGTGCTAAATAAAGCAAAACATCAAGGCTGACTATGAAAGTTATTTTTCTACAATGAGAACGTAGCTGAATATTCAATTTCAGCCCAATACTGACATCAACTCTAGGTTTCCTTTTATATATGTGCCTGTATGTAATTATATATGCACACACATACTAGAAATATTCAGGGCTAAATCCTGATAAAGCTACTGCTGTCATTTAAATCTCTCGCTTTCCATTTTATAAGTTGATTAGGATATACTTAATTTTCTGTTTTTCATGCACATAGTGACTATTGGTCATAAGAAATCATAATTTGGGTAACTAGAAGTATTAACTTATGTAGAACTGAAGCTCCTACAAAGATGCAAATTGTGCTGCAGGGAAGATAGCTGTGCTTTTTTCCCCTCCCCTTCTCTTTTTTCTTTCTTGACAGTTAATAAAGACTCAGCAATAAGCAGCTGCCAGTGATGTCATTTGGGACTTTGTCCACAGAGCTTGTATTTACAAGTACTGAGCAACTACACAACAGCAGAAAAGCCAACTACCAACAAACTTCATGTCTGCAGTTACTGTAGGACTTTGTGGATGGTCTAGAAAGCTAACCCTGTTCTTCTGACCACAGAGTTTTAAAGCTTGGTAAATAACCACTGGATACACTCAAGAGAATTTCTGGACTGCAAAGACTTCTTATGTTCTAATTTCTCTAGGACTGTGGCATGTTTTAACTGAACAACTTCAAGTAAGGCTTTTGCTTTTAGTGTTTTATCATATTGCAAAACTTCTTTTCTTTTAAAAATATTGTATTACATTTCAGTATTACTACTTGTGGTTTAGGTTTATTTATAACAAGCAGCAAGTATGCAGTTACTAGCAATAATTACAGTCAGACATCTGAATCTGTTTCAAGTGTGGCTAATAGTCCCATATAGCAAGGGTAATAGAAAAATCACAACTTTGATTCTAAATTTTATGTTTGCATGTGATGGTTATGCTAACCTGACTTTTTTCAATGTAACTCTAAAATTATACTCCGATTATGAAACAAAGAAGAATCATAAATAATTTTCATCAGTGGACTGATGAAGTTTTTATAGTGGTTCCTAAGTTAGTGTCATTTTAGGACAATCAAAATTCATTCAAATAGTTAACATAGTTTCCTTATGAAGTTGTACTTCCTGCTCATCTGTACTTAGATTTAGGGCAAAATTAGTATGTTTTTACTTTTAATCTCTGTACTGGCTCTGGAAGCATAGAAAGTTTAAAAGTTTGTAAATCATCCATTGAAACCATTCCGGTAAAATGAGATGTATTCTGCTACAACAGGAGCAGTAGCATTTTTATTTTATTTATTTCTGGTAGCTGTAGACAATGAATGCTAAGTAACAATGTTGAACCACCTCTGAAAGGGGCTGCCCTAATAAGTGCTATTAATAATACTTTGTATTTCTTTAGTGCCTGCCATCCAAGGATCATAATGTGCTTTATAATCACTGCTGAACTCAGCTTCACAACAGCCCTGTGAATTGGCAATTGTAGTATCCCCATTTTACAGAGGAGGGACTGATGCACAGAGGTGACCTACCAAAGACTGCACAGGCACTCCGTTGAAAGGCTTGGAACAAATCCCAGATCTTCTAGTTCCCTATCCCATGCCTTAACCAGAAGACCACCCTATTGAGTGTAATTTTAGATATACCGTCTATTCCCCAGAAAAGCCACCTGATCACAATACTGGATATAGAAAGCTCTAGACATCTTTCCTCTACTTACTGATATATCTCTGTTGGGAGAACAAAGCACTCTTCCTGAGGGAGGAGGTGGAAGTAAGCTCCCGTTGTCAAACATCTGAGGGTGAGTTAGCATATACCACATCTGATCCCAGTTGAAATTCAGTATAAATAGACAAGATCCCTTCTTAATTCTAAGTACTACCAAATGTTTTCTTTTGCTCCCTCCTTGCCACCCATTCTGGCCTCATTACTAAGGCCCCACAATCTGTAAGAGTCTGTCTAGCTGGATCCATACTCAGGATTGGTGTCCTGGGCTAGATATAAAAGAGGCTGTAGGCATTGCAACACTAAGCTCCGCAGCACATAATTTTTGTGGCACTTTGCCACCTACTGGAATGTATAGCCCTAAGTTAGACATCCAGGCTCCCTATACAATGCATAGGGACAGTTAGACAGCTAAGAATGGGATCCACAAAACCCCAGCACACTTAGAGGGAAGCTGCCTAAATTAGCCACTAGGGATTATAGGAGAGGGGTATACCACAACCCTCAAAAAGAGTTAAGCATCTACATCTGATTTGGAGGGAGGCACCTGTCTGCCCTCATGAGTCACAGTCATGGAACCTCTCCTGCAGAGAAGCACCTGAGCACCTCCTCATGTTTATTAAAAACTAACAAATCCCATGATGAAGCAAGTGGTAACTTCTCCTCCTCTTATAACAGTTAGCTGAGTGGCTACAGCACTCACTGAGGGTGTGGGAGAACTAGTTTAAATTCTTTCCTCTGCCTGATGTGGAGAAGAGATTTGAATTTGGTTTCCCCCCTCACTGGAGAGTGCCCTAACTGCTCAGTTTGGGGGTATTTTGGGACAGGTCTCTCACTGTCCCCAGTTGGAGCTGAGTATAAACAATAAAATATGCATTGGAACCAGGGGGGTTGGAACCTGGCTTTCCCCTCTCCCATGTGAGTGCCCAAGCCATGGAGTCATTCTCACTTACTCTGCTCGAATGCACATTTAAGTATTTATTCACAGTGGAACCGCTTCGATAGCAAACACTGAGAGAGCCCTGTCCCAGAATACCTCATAGTCAAGTGGTTAGGGCCCCCTTCTATGGGGAAACAGAAACCTAAATTCAAATCCATTGTCCATTTCAGGCAGAGGAAAGGAATTAAATCCAGGTCTTCCACACCCTGGGTGAGTGCTCTAACCCAGTGTTTCTCAGTGGGGTCACTGAGATCTCCTTGACACAGTTTAGGAAGTCAGCAAGCTGGTCCCTGGTATCAAAAAGGTTGAGAAACGCTGCTCTCTAACCACTGGGCTAAAAGCTACAAAGGGGTACCAACAGCCCCCTCCTCCTCTGGCTCTTTTGTGTGGGTTTATGCAAGACTGCACATGAAAAGCTCCATTGATTTCTATGGGGCTACTCACCCACATATAATCACTCATATGTGCAAGTGTTTAGAGGATTGGGATTTAAGTGAGCAGAGACTGAGACTCAGCAACACTTATGTGAGGCACAAAGTCCAGTGCGACTTCCATTGTAGTCAATTGCAGAACTCTAACTGATTTCAATAGGAGCGATGTCAGACCCTAAAAGCCTTGAGAATTTGGGGGCATTTTTCTTTTATTTTCCTTACCTTATGTTGGCAACATAATATACAGTCCTATTTTATATTTCATTAAAACCAAATTAGGATACACAAGAGAGTCCCAGTAGATACAACTTTAGTTGGACTTTTGCCTTGGTAAGAACTGCAGGGTTGGTCCCTGAAAATGTGCCCAAGGATTTCATATGCATAATCGTCTATCATTTTAATATGGTGTTAAAGTGGACAATTGCCAGCAACATTTCTATTCTTCAGGCTCTTTTGCAATTTGAAAAGCAATGGAATAAGTGCAGACTTCAGCCAGTCAACCTGACAGATGGGACTAAATTTTGGACAAAAACACTGTACAGTTATGCAAAGGGAGCAGCAGAATTAGCTAAAGACTTAAGCACCCTCGTTACAGGGACCGGTGCTGCAAGATGCTCCACAACTCCCACTGATTTCAGTGAGAGTTTCTGGGAGTTCTGCACCTTGCTGGATTAGGACTACGGTAAAACAAAAATGCTAATCTGGCTGTGGAAGTGTGGAGCTTCTAAAATGCAGTTTTATTGTAAGCTCTGCTTACATTATTATATAAAATAAAAGACATGTTCAATAGAAATAGGACATTAGCCATAAATGCCTACAACGCCCTGATCCACATGTGTCTAATGATGTGTGGTATGCAGAAACCTTGATTACTTTAGATATTTCCTCATGGTTATGTAAATTAATCAAGGTATTTTCAGGGCAAGGAATCGCTTGCTATAATCTGAAAATTACCTAGAAATCTCGCTGCGATTTCTTTGACTTGCATTCAGGTGATTCATGCTAATATGATTTGTATTGCAGCAGAAGGTGCTAAAAGTTGTCAGTAAAATTGTCTATAGGCTATGGATGATGTGAACTCTGTGAAAAGCAGCTTGGATACTAAAACAGTGAATAAACATTATGTTGCTGAAAGATGGGCTATTAGCATTGAGAACAAATGCTGTTATTGAACTGCATGTTTGATAGGCTTGCCACGAAATTATACTGTTTGTTTTTCTAGAGCCATCCTACATTTGGATGGTGTGCGCATACAATAGGTCTGTGCAGCCTCAAATACATCACACATTATTTTCTTTGATCACGCTAATTGATTATAATAATTCATCCTTATCTAAATTGTTAAATCCAACAGTTCACCATGTCCTTTTGTTTCTTTGTCACTCACACATAATACAAATAGGAAGAGTTAATTACTGCATGCAACAATAGAGGCAAATTTCATTGCTTGCCTTTAATTGCACAGCACTGAACTGAGAGTGTGGATATTCGGGAAAGGAGAGAGGCAGAAACAGCTCTACGTAGCTGGTTGGTATTAGTAATTAGCATTCATACTTTGCCTTTCTCCCACTTAGGGGCAGATTATGATAACCCTACCCATGCTAAGTAGTACTATACTCCACAAATAGTCTCACTGAAATCAATGGGACTACTTGTGGAGTAAGGTACTTCTCAAAATGAATAAGGGTCTCACAATCTGGCCCTCGATGAATTGTTCTATTCAGTTAGTCTTTAACTTCAGTGTAGAACTGATAGCCAGCATTGCATTTACAGAGTAAAGGAAGTAGTATTCCTGGCAAAGCAACTTTTGGATGGGATAAAATAATGACCCAATTGCTTCTCCAATATTTTTTTTTTGCTTGTTTCCAGAGTTCCCAGGTGTATCTTCTTAAGATATGAAATAACTTGGCTATAACATGTGCTTATAATAAATACTCAGTTCCTGGAATCTTACAAAATGGTTCACACTGATAAATTTTTGGGGTTGTTTTTGCCAGTAGAGGGCCATGTTAAACTGAATAAAATAATTCCTTGCTAGACTGACATTTTCACTGAGTAATGCTGCTTAAAACATATGGACATTTTCAAGGGCAAAATTTGGGGTTTATTTTGGAAGCTACTGAATGATTAGTTTTTTAAAATAAGACTCACTTCACTCTAACAGCACCATGCAGTTACGTATGGGACTAATTAGACTGAAATTCTTCCCTGGTTTTTAAAATAAACATGTGTCTAAAATGTATTTGAAACTGTTCTAAGTTTATAGATACAGCTGCAATAAGTCATTAAGTGGCTGTGATATACAGCAATAGCGTGTGCTTTCAAGACAATGATACAAATGAGAAAAATATTGTTTTTCTGAGGTAAAATCATGCTTGCATTTGATTTGGGGTCCAAAACTTGCAGTCATTATATAGGCAAACCTTCAGGATGCCCCAGTGGGAATATTGCCTGAATAAATGCGGCAGGAATTGACTCTTGGCAAAATACTTTGTCCTCAATCTTTTATATGCAGCTTGTGTGAATTCTGCACAGCTCATGTTTTGCTGATTGCATTTAGAGGGTCATTTATTGTTCAGCGTTGTTTGTCCTTATAGCAGATGTTAAAGGATACCCCTTTAAAGGCTACTCCTCCATAGCATCTAATTATAACCTACACAAAAGCTTAACAGATGTTATAATTGTCTTTACTCTTTGATTAAATAGTTTCTGCATGATTTGCTTTCTCCTCCCTCTTCCCTCTACAATTTCTAAGTCTTTCTGGACAATTCATGTGTGTCTTCAGTTTATTGGCAGTGGTTGGGTTTTGTTTTTGGTTTTTTTTGTGATTTTTGTTTTTATTGTTAATATTTAACAGGTTTTTATGTACTGTTTGGCCAAGAAAAAGTAACACGAACACTGTGATTAGAAAATGTAAGCTTGAATGAATTTTCCTCTTGCACTTAGAATCTACTGCTTCAAATGCACAGTAACTGAGGTTATTCAACAGAATGTGCATTACCACATATCATATGCCATGAATGCAAAAGAAATTACCAGTTGAGAAAAAGTTATGTTAAAGTCCCATCTGATTTTATTTGTGTGATTTTTGTCCTCTGTCTTGCAAATGTTTCTGGTTTCTTTAGGGAGATTGAACCATTTTGGTTGTATTGTTAGGGCCACATTGGGCCCAACAGGCACAAGTCCACACTGATAGTGATGTGATGTCAGGGGGAGCTCCAGGAAGGATTATGTCTTGGAAAGGACACATTTTCACCCAGATCCCCTGCCTGCAGAAGAGCACCCTTTGTAAACCACGAGATGCTGGGACCTGTCCTTCGTTCATGGCATGCCCAGTCAGCATCATGGACTAGTGTCCGTGGGGAAGTGGCCATGATCCCACCTTTTCTCACTCCTTCTGGAGAAATTTGCATTCATGGGGGCACTGAATGAGTTTCTTATCCTGCTTTACTGGATTAAATATGATAGAGCTCTGGAGTGGCCAAAAGGAATGATCATCTATGGCTCTTTGATGATCATGAAATAAATTTGTGCTCATGATTCATTTTATGCTCATGTATTTCACAGTGGGTATGGATGGGGTGGAATTTATTCACTAGCCAGCAACTGTAATGGCATCTGCAATGGGGGGTTGGGCCAGTAGATGCTGTAATTGAAAACCTTCTGGTCTCTCCTCCAGTCTACCCCTGACCCTTTCTTCTTGTTGCTGGCACAGAGGGGGTGGCCAGCCTTTCTTGCTCCTGCACCACTCACTAGCCTCTATCACCCCTACGTGGTAGACCCATGTGTCCAGCCCACATGTAGACTTCTTGGAGAGGTTTTTGGCCAACATACATTTTGAAAACAGGTAATAAGAAAGAAAAGGTTTGCTCCCCACTCACCCCCATTTATGAAACCAATGTACAACCCCAAATAGAGCCTGATGGAGTCCACGAGTAGTATGCAGGAAGACAAGACAATGGAAATCTGTGGTGTCACCTTGTCTTGAGTACCAGAAATTGAGACCGAAAGGGTAAACTCCAATGAGGTTTTATTTAGACAACGAGCAGGCAGCTCCAGATGCAGCTGCAGTAGTAGTCCCTGACTCCAGCCATGACACACACACACTTACATTCCTTGCTTCCTGTTAAGAAAAAATTAACTCAAAGACCACAACTCCCAGCGTGCAGTACTGGATCTGTCAATACCACCTTTCCCCCATCTTAAACCCTATCTTACAACAACAGTAATAATACAATAGCTTATTACTATAGTAATAAATACCAATTAAGTAATTAGCAAATAAATAAACAATAACTAAGAATAAATGGTTAGGTAACTATAATTACGCTTCCAAGTATAACTTAGTACTAATCTCCTTTTTCATTAGTAATTACATACCATAGTCTCTAGTCCATGCAGGTAGTTGTCTGACTCTGATAGTGCGTCTGTCAGGCCCAATGTTCTGTCAGTTACCCTGTACTGTCAGTGGCAAATTAAAATCATCGGCCCCAGTTAGATGGTCTGGAACATCTTTGCTTTGCTCTTGGTGCAGGTGCAAGATGAATAAACAGCATTTCATACCTGACCATTTGACAGCTTGTAAACGTAAGGTCCTTTCCTCCCCCAACCCCCGCAACAATTTTCAGTGGAAACATGAACCCGGGTTCTCCTTTTCATAAGATTCCAGGTTTTCATACTCTTACAAATGAACCAAATTCAGTTTTCAGTTCCTCAGCCTCACAATGTTTCTGTATATATTTATATTTTTGCTGTTTCTGTTGAACTGTTTATCTCCTATCCAGCTTCACAGATGTACCAGATGTAGGTCTCTGTAATCGATGCAATAATTCAGTAGATGACCTTTGCGTTGTGGCATGGTGTACAGCCCTACAGACTTGTAAGAAATCTGTAGTGAAGGTCATCTGTGCTTTTCTTGCCAACATGTTGTTGTTTTGCAGACTGTCTTTCAAACATCTGTTGAATTGTTCAGTTTCTCCATTTGCTTGAGGGTAATACATGGATGAGTGTCTATGTCTAATATTCCTCTCTGCCAGAAAAGTTTGAGATTCCAGTGAGGCAAATTGCATTCTCTGGTCCAGTACTAATTCTTTCAGGTTCCTTTTCTTGCTAAAGGGAAGAACTTGACAAGAACTTGATCACTGTAGCAGAGGTGACTTGTAATATAAATGCCTCTTCTGGCCATTTACTGAAGTAGTTGATATAGGTAATATAGCGACAGTCATTTGGCACATTGTCTGATGGCAACATTTTCCTTCACTGCATCTGGAAGAGGAACAGATAGTAATGCATGACCACCATCTTGTCATGCAATTGGCAAGTAATGCACATTTTTACAGGTGCTTCAGCTTGAGCATCCATTCTCAGCCACTAATACGTAGGTGCTGTTTCATTCTTACAATCCCTTGATGTGTGATGTGCCAGGTGTATGAATTTTGGCTGCAGTTCATCTGGCACAACCAGCTGGTAAGTACCTTCTCATGCATCCATCTCGTAGAGAAAGTTTGTTGCATGCTCTAAAGCAAGATAGCAAAGCTGGGTCAAGGCGTCTGGGATTTTGTGACCATTTTGTCATCAGCAGTTCCTGCCATCTTTCAGATTCTAAAGAACCAGCCTCTACTAATTTTTTAAGCTCTTGTGATACAGCATCCCTGGCTGACAATGGTAGAGGGTACAACTTCTGTTGCACAGGTATCACATGATGTTGAAGTGTAATTTTGTGAACAAATCCAAATGTAGAGCCAACAGCTTCCTCTACACTATCCTTGTTAAGAGCAGAGACTGGAGTTTGTGGTTTTAGTGGTGTCAGGTGGGGCAGAAGCAATGCGCATTGACTACCCATACATGTTCAGTGCGGCAAACAAATTTTCCCTCAGTAGGAGTACCCCTATGGATGATATCGAATTCCACTGGTACAGAGTATGTATCAAAAGAGCACAGGAATGTGGTTCATCAAGTTCCACACTAAGCATAAGTTTGGTTGAGCATGTGACACACGTCCAAAATATATTGCAAATAAATCCATTCAGGTAGTATAGAAATTGTTGAGCCAGTGTCCAATGTTAATTCCACCACCTGGGGCTTTTACAGAAACATGAACAGTACATACTATTTTATGTCGGCAATGTGTGTGGTTCTGCTTTCATTCACACTCAAAACAGTAACACCAAGCCCAGTGCTGCAAGCACCTGTTCATTAGGCTGCTTGCTTCAGCATAGCTTAGCAAACTGTCTGGTCTTTTGGCAGTGATTGCAGTGAGCTCCATGTGCAGGACATCTTGTGTAGTTCACAGTGTGTTCTGTAGATTCACAGTGGTAAGATAATTTTCCTTGTGCGTTTTGAAGTTTCTGGGTCTGTGACCTCCCATTTGCATTGCCCTAGTAATTTTTTGACTTCCTTGTTGTAGTCCACGTCTGTAGTGGTTGCATGGCCTGGATTGTACCTGCTGGGCCTGGACTCATTATTTTCTCCTCCACTATAGCTGACTCAATGTGATTTGCAATACTTATTGTCTTCTGTAAGGTCAGGTCCCATTCAAGTAGTAAGCATAAGTAATATGAGGCACAACTATTTTTCTCCCCAAGTTGATCTCAAATCATTTTGTCTGCCATGTTGCCAAAATCGCATTCAGTTCCCTTAAGGCAGCAATATACTGATCTGTCAATTTCCCCTAGTTTCTGTTCACACTGGGAGAATTTATAATGTTCAGCTACCACATTTACTTTAGTCACAAAAAATTCTTTAATGCAGCAAGTGTAGTCTCATATTCATCGTCCAGAAAGGGAAGCTTGTAAAATATATGCTGCCCTTCTGCTCCAAGGCAGTGAATAAGCAGAGCATGTTTTTTGTTTCAGAAAGTTCTGTCAAAGACACAGTTCTCAAACACTCTAATCCAAGCATTAAAAGCAACTGGCTGGTCACTTGGGCTTTGAAGAAAGGGTGCAGATAGATTAAGGAGCCGGAGAGTCACCCTTATTGCCAATTTGTTGAGTAGTGGAAGTTGAGACCAAAAGGGTGAAAGCCACCAAGTTGTTTGTTTGTTTAGACAACCACCATGCAGCTCCAGAAGCAGATGCCATGACTGTCATACACATACATCCTGCTTCCCATTAGTTTTTCTGACTCAGACTACTACAACTTTCAGCATGCAATACTGAATCTAACAACACCCGCACTGATTGTTTGGCAAAGTCTCTGGTTGAGCTCTCATACTCAAACTATTAAAGAAGCAAACAGTGCCTTGCTAAATTGGTTTCTGAGTTATTGTTTGGTTATTCAAAGTCCATATAGTACTGTGGTTTTCTTCTTTCCTCTTAAAACACCAGTATGGCTAGAAACAGTTTCCATTACTTTTATTTAAGAAACCCAGCCTGCTTTGAGACTGAACCTGTCTGCTACTATCTAACTAACAACTTTTTATTTTTATCTTTGGTTGTCAAACATAGAATCAAAGAGGATTAGGGTTGGAAGAGACCTCGGGAGGTCATCTAGTCCAACCCCCTGCTCAAAACAGGACCAACCCCAACTAAATCATCCCAGCCAAGGATTTATCAAGCCAGGCCTTAAAAATCTCTAAGGATGGAGATTCCACCACCTCCCTAGTTAACCCATTCCAGTACTTCATTAACCTAGTAGTGAAATAGCTTTTCATAAAATCCAACCTAGACCTCCACCTGCAACTTGAGACTATTGCTACTTGTTCTGTCATCTGCCACCACTGAGAATAACCCCCCTTCAGGTAGTTGAAGGCTGCTATCAAATCCGCCCTCACTCTTCTCTTCTGCAGACTAACTAAACCCAGTTCCCTCAGTCCTCTCCTCATAAGTCATGTGTCCCAGCCTCCTGAACATTTTCATTGCCCTCTGCTGGACTCTTTCCAATTTGCTCACATCCTTTCTGTAGTGGGAGGGCCAAAACTGGACTCAATACTCCAGATGTGGCCTCACCAGTGCTGAATAGAGGGGAATAATTACTTCCCTCGATTTGCTAGCAATGCTCCTAGTAATGCAGCCTAATATGCCATTTGTCTTCTTGGCAACAAGGGCACACTGCTGACTCATATCCAGCTTCTCGTCCACTGAAATCTTCAGGTCCTTTTCTGCAGAACTGCTGCTTAGCCAGTTGGTCCCCAGCCTTTAGTGTTGCAGGGATTCTTCCGTCCTAAGTGCAGGACTCTGCACTTGTCCTTGTTGGGCCAAAAGAAATCTGATGAGGTTCAATCTTTTAATTTGTGTAGGTCACTCTTGACCCTATCCCTACCCTCCAGCATATCTACCTCTCACCCCAGTTTAGTGTCATCTGCGAACTTGCTGAGGGTGCAATCAATCCCATCATCTAGATAATTGATGAAGATGTTGAACAAAACCAGCCCCAGGACCGACCTCTGGGGCACTCCTCTTGATACCGGCTGCCAACTAGACATTGAGCCGTTGATCCACTACCTGTTGAGCCTGACAATCTAGCCAGCTTCCTATCTACCTTATAGTCCATTTATCCTGCCCATACTTCTTTATCCTGCTGGCAAAAATACTGTAGGAGACCCTATCGAAAGCTTTGCTAAAGTCAAGGAATTATCACATCTATTGGTTTCCCCATATCCACAGAGCCAATTATCTCATCATAGAAGGCAATCAGGTTGGTCAGGCATGACTTGCCCTTGTTGAATCCATGTTGACGTTCCTGAACACTTTCCTCTCCTCCAAGTGCTTCCAAATGGATTCCTTGATGACTTGGTCCATGATTTTTCCACGGACTGAGGTGAGGCTGACCAATCTGTAGTTCACCGATTCTTCTTCTTCCCTTTTTAGAGATAGATACTATATATGCCTTTTCCCAGTCATCTGGGACCTCCCCCGATTGCCACAAGTTTTCAAAGATAATGGCCAATGACTCTGCAATCACATCAGCCAACTCCCTCAGCACCCTCTTATGCATCGCATCCGTCCCCATGGACTTGTGTATGTCCAGGTTTCCTAAATAGTCCTTAACCTGTTCCTTCACCACTGAGGGCTGCTCACCTCCTCCCCGTACTATGCTGCCCAGTGCAGCAGTCTGGGAGCTGAACTTGTCTGTGAAGACCGAGGCAAAAAAAGCATTGAGTACTTCAGCTTTTTCCATATCATCTGTCACTAGGTTACCTCCCCCATTTATGGTCACTGCTCCTAGCCTCATTTGGAAATTTAGACTTTATGATACCAGTTTTGTACTGTTCCTGCAACTTTACTCCAGTGAGACACCTTCTATGTTTCTGGAATATCCTATGGTATCTGTGGAGTCTAGTTCATAACATTTGCTGCAAATGTTGATGATGAACTCTCCTAATATGGCCCACGTTAGTGTCGGTTTTATCAAATACTGCTCTGGACATATTTGTATTGGTCTGCAATATAATACTTTGCCTTGGCAATGTACAACGCCATTTGTCTGTGGATCTCAAAGTGCTTTACAAACTGGAGTACATTGTTTATGGATTTACAAAAAGTACTGTATCCTTCAAATTCTTACATCTGAAATCTCATTACTTCTGAATACTTTCCATTTATAAACTGGAGGGATAGATGAGTTAAGAAAATAATTATAGAGTGCCAACTGTACTTGTGCAGAGTATTTTAATTATCCAGACACCTGTCCACTACCATCTTACAGTGTTTCATATAGGTCACTGAACAGTCAGATGATGGTAATGACTTTCATTCACTATCATCCTGGTGTGAATTTGAAACCATGATCCACAGGTGAAAGGCTAAAATTTCAATTACCAGTACTCCAAGTCTTCCAATTCCCCATATTACACTGGTGCTAGAAGTCCTAAATTTCACATCTGCAGAACATTTATAAATTATGACATATTAAAAGATCAGCTTAAATCACTAAGAATTTTAGCATCTGTTAATAATTGCTACTGAAGGAGATTATTAAAGGGTAAACTGGCTAAGAGTGTCTTTAATAAACACATTTCTCCCTTATGTCATCTGTTCCAAGATGTTCCATGACTATGTCCTAAAACTGCACAAGCAAAGGAAAATGCTAAATGGACTGGACAAGGAAAAACAACAATAGAATGCCATGGAAAGTCTCAGGCTGGTCATTCTCCTTGTCTCTCCATTCAAGAATCCTTACAGTTCTCTTCTGTTAAACTAATACACGACTAATTAGTTTCCCCAAAGCTCAAATTCTGTCATGTTTTTATTGGTTGTGTATCTAATTTCATGAGGTGCTTTATGGGAAACAATTTCCTCAGTTCCATTTGCCAGTCTTTAATCAAGTGAATTGCATTTCTTCTCCATTATCACAAGAAAAAAATAGCTTTAACCAGCCAGTACTGAAAATGTATGGGCTAGATTCTGACTTTAGGCACAGCCCTTGGCAAGGTATAGTGCATAAGTCGCACCCCTCTAGGGATAACCATGAGAAGCATTGTGACTCAGACACACCTGTGGGACACAATTCCTCCCTGGCTTCTTCCTTGCTCTCTTGGGTGTGTGTAGCGGAGAGGGGAGGAAAAGGAATTTTACAGCTGGTCCATACTACTCATAAGTTACTAGAGTCTCTCTGTCGCCTCCTGGCTCAGCTACTCTGGCCAGTGAATACTGTGGAGCCAAGGTGCTGCCCCACGCTCCATCCACCTTCTCTGGAAAGGGAGTAAGCAGGCAAGTGGCTCTGCTTATTCTCGTATGTTCAGACTCAAGTCTGAGTTGCCTACATAGAGGACATGGGGGGATTCTTGCTCCCTTGTGTGGCTATGTTGTCCAAATAGTAATCTCACCCTTGGTTGTAGCTTTTGTTACTGAGAGATCCTACAACCAACCATTTTAAATAATGATGAGCAAGTGCTCTTTATTCTGCCATGTTATTTGTATTATTTTCCTTGAGTGGAAAATCTAGAAGAATCTTTACATACACAATGTATTGGTCCAAATTCTGTTCCCAGTTACATCCATACAACCTCATTTACTTCATTGGAATGGCATAGGTATAAATTAGGGTTGAGTTTGGCCTTCTGTCTACTTTGTCTACTCTGGAGGCAGAATCAGACCTATAGCTGGGAAAAAAGACAGTGGGGGAGCCAGATGGTGGCTAGATAAGAATAACAATACCTTATTTTGGGGGAGTTCTATGGCCTGTGTTATACAGGAGGTCAGAATAGTTGATCACAAAAAGTCCCTTCTGGCCTTGGAATCTATGCTGTAGCAACAGCATTTGCAGAGCATATTTCATCAAAGCCAGTGACAAAAATGAACTAATTCTTAAACCACCCTATATGAGATGTATTATTATCGTCACATTATAGGAGAGGAAACTGAGGCAGGAAAAATAAGTGATTTACCCTAGGTAACACATTTAGTTTGTCAGAGCTGGAATAAGAACTTGGGGTCCTGATCATCTGGTCAGTTACAGGCGAGTGACTTCAACAGCTAGTGTGATCATGTCAAAGGAATTTTTTACTTTCATGCCGATCCCACACTTTTCCCTTTCCACCTTCCTAAGAAACAGGAGACTGCCTTTATGCTTAGTGTAGATGTGTGTATGTTGTTGTTTTCCTGATTGTGTGTTGTAGGGTGTTTGTTTTTACCCCTGAAAAAGCACCTTGGAAAACAGTCACATCAGATAAGAGTAACTGGCAGCCATTGCTTCCAGGAGAAAGAGAGATTGCATTATCTCATGCTAATGTGACCACCACCACAAGACATACAAATATTCCTCAAACAACAGTGGGTAAGTGACCTTTGAAATTTAAAATAAATAAAAACTTAACCTCTGTTTCCCCCCATCCCCTCCTTGTACTCTCGCTCCATTACCTTAGTGTTATTGTTAATGATAGTCTGCCATATCATCTACATTTCTGTTTTGTGTCATTTGAAATAACTGAGTGCAGACTTGTTAAAGAGATCAGTAGGCTGACATAAAAACAGAAGAGTTATCAACCTCTAACTAGGAGTTTCATGAGCATTTTAAAATTTACATTTTTATTAGGTTTCTGGCAGATGGCAAGAATGGAAGTCAGTCTGTGACAGCCAGTGCTCTCACAGAGAAGTTCCAGTAAGGCACTGGCAGCAGCTGACTGCTGGGGGGAAAGGGGGGGGCTGTTATTTATATTTTTCCGAAGCTAAGCTCTCACCCTAATATAGATCAGCCACTACAATGCAGTAAAAGAATCGTAGAAGAAAGAGATGGAAAAATCCTATTAGGGTCTGTCATCCACCCTGTCAGTGTAACATTGTTCCCTATAGTATATTTTATTGTCCCTTATCCTGTCTCATTTTTAATATCACAGGTATTTGACCAATTCCCATGGAAGATGATACCAGAGTCAAAATCGGTAGTTTTCTCCTTCTACTCAGTGTCTTTTTTCTCCCCTTTTTTTCTGTTTAATCTCATTGTACGAACCCTAATCAATTCCTCATTGTCTCTGATGTTTGTATACATCTCTCAAATACGTGTAGATAATTATGCTCTCCCATCCCTTCCTCCTCTCGTAATTGTTTAAAACAACGATGTACAGCTTTGTTAACCTTTCTCCACATCAGCCAGTGCCTTAATCATTTTTATTGCTGTACAAAAGCCCAATGAACACAGTCAGCAGTATCTTGGTTTCTAAGGGTAACATCCTGGCCTTGTTGAAATCAGTGGGAGTTTTGACATTGATATTAATTGGGCCAGGATTCCATCCTGAATTCAGAGGAATTATTGAATCATGCAAGACATGATGATTCCCTTCTTCCTCTACTCCAGCTTCTCAAACCTTTTAATTTTGATTGATAGATGACTGTTATAAATACATCGGAGAGTACATTTGCTTTTGAAACTATTGTGTGTTTCAGATTTGTATCAAAACTAGGTGGGTCTGAGTCACTTCATGGGTTCCCTGGGCTAGTGCCCACACGTCTCACGTAAAAGATTGACTGGTAATGTGGCAGGGTGGCTGGCCCTTTAAAGAGAGCTGGGGCTCAGTTTCACAGCCAGCCAACCCACTTTCCCAGATGGGGAAAATTAGTCATGTTACTATGAGATAGATAAAGGAGAGGCCTAGTTAGTGAAATGGACAATTCACCTGGCAGGGGATGGGGGGCTGCAGAGGATAGGAAGGCTGCTGAAAGAGATGTGGGAGCTCCTGCAGAAAACTGTGGAACTCAGGGGAGAAAAGACTCCAAGTAGGTAGGGCTAGGAGTGGCCTGCTAAAGCAGCGAATGGCTCTGGGCAGGAGGACGTGGGAGAGGCTTGAAAGACTTTCAAGTGAGTCTGGGCAGGGCTTGATGAAGGATGAATACCTGAATTTTGAACTTGAAGGACTTTATTTTGGAACTGTTTATGATAATAAACCAGCCCGAGTAGGGGCGTTGTTGACTGCCAGAAAACCTTTGTGAAATTACCGAGAAGCCCTAAAGAGAAGGAAACTGAGGCAAGGATACTGCAAGGTATCTCCAGGCCATGAAGTGGTGCTCTGGAGGCAGTGACCCTGATACCATTGAGTTTCTGTTTTTGTTTTAATGTTGCAGAATTCAAGCAGTTAAAAGGAAAAATAATTGGTGCAAACGATATTGCAGAGATGTTTTTTTTAAATAGAAGCTGAAACAGGATCAGAAACTTAACAATTCTTATTAATTCAATATATTGCTTGAAGAGTGGCTAAACATATCAATATTTTATAATAAAATAAAACTTCTTTATATTCCAGATATCTGTTTCTTTTCTTTTTCATATTATAGAAATTATATCTAGACTTGTAAGACTACCATATAGAGACCAAATCCCCATCTCAGCTGCTCAGGGGAGCAGAGGCTCAGTCCAGCCTCAGCTGCTCTGGGGAGAGAGAATGCAGGTGAATGGCCACATTTACTCCTGTGTGGGAGTGGGGTGTTCTTCCTGGGCCCCTTCCCTCGCCTGTCTGTGGGTGCATAGTCCAAGATACAATCTGCCCCTTAATTTCTTCACTGCAGTTTTCTTAACCATAAGCTAAACTGAAGTTGGACAAATGTGAAAAGAACTTTCCCCTATTTTCATTGATTGTCCCTGTCATTCTATCATCTAAGCATATATTACAAAAATTGATACAAACAACTGTGTTCAACATCACACTCATCAATTTTTAACATTTTTTTTCATTTTTAATAAGGAGGAAACACGTTGTGCCACTCTTGTTCACATTGGGCCAGATTTCTGGACAACTAAATTCAATTTACACTGCATAAGAAGCACAAAGTACATTTTTAAAGCAGCAGAAGAATGACTCGAGATTTTTTCCTGTTTAGGGGGGATCCCTCCTGGTGCACAGTTGGAGAAGATCACCTAGCTGCCTCCTATGCTAGCTAGCTAGCTATCTTCCTACCACCAATGAGTGTCAGAGGTGTGGGTGGTGGCAGGGGCAGCTCTAGACATTTCGCCGCCCCAAGCACAGTGGCATGCCGCGGGGGACGCTCTGCTGGTCGCCGGTCCTGCGGCTCTGGTGGCTTCGGCGACCGGCAGAGCGTCCCCCGCAGCATGCCACCACAAGCACGCGCTTGGCGTGCTGGGGCCTGGAGCCGCCCCTGGGTGGTGGACACAGGTTCTACTATGACTGATCCCTTGGTGATGTAAGCTCAGCAAAAGCAAGATTAGATTTCTTCTGCTCTAACTTCTGCCAGGGCCAAATAGTCAGGAATCAAGGAGTCACAGCTGACTCCCTGTGGCTGCCACTGTTGGCTATGACAGAGCACATCTTGGAAATAATGGAGAATGGAGCAACTGAGTGATAATTTACTCCTCAAGTGGTCCCATTGAAATGAATGAAGGTACTTGTGGAGTAAATTACTATGAAATGTGAGTAAGGATGGCTGAATCTGGCCTGAAATAAAGTGTCTAGTGCCGTCTAAGGTTTGGAATGAGAACTATTCAACTGTGTGTTATGGGCCATAGGGTGTAGCAGCCCACAAGTGGTTGGGGCTTGTTCTTTGAAGCTGGAGAAGCTCAGTTCTTTCTTTGGTGCCACTGGATGAGATTACCCAGACCTTTCTCCCCTTCTCAGCCCTGCTCAATTTGTGACTTTAGCTATGGGCTTTCAATAGAGGTTATTCACTCAACCCTCTGCACTGTGAGCAAGTAGGTGGGAAGTGGGCAGGAAGAGGAAGAAGCCCTTGTTCTGCCTCTTCTTACTTGCTGGCCAGGTACACAGCGAAGAATAAGCTTCTCCACAAAAAGGGGCGAAGCAGCTAACATCTTCCTCAGAGTCCGCAGATTATGACTCAGAATCACAGTTTGTTAGATGCGTATGTGACATCGCACTCCATATGATTTTATGAAAATATGCTAATAAGTGTGAATATAATGTAACTGGAATATGCTTCATGCGAAAGGTCTCTTGCAAGGTATCATTGCAAAGTTTATAATCTACTGAGTGTGGTCATCCTATTTGTATAAATGTATCATTCTTGTATCTGAAACTAGCAATATGAAATATAACTCTGAGGTCCTCTTGTAATTATGCAAAGTGTGGGCCATTAGTGGTGGTTTGTAATCTTGATGGCTCCCATCAACTAGGACAATTGGTTGTAAATGGCTTGTTTATTTGCAAGCCTTCCTATGAGTCAAACCAGGAAGAATGAAGGCTTGGGGTCTCACAGGACATGTGACCATGTCACCTGGTACTGGAATCCACTTTAAACCTGGTGCTTTTCCATTTAGAAGGATGGGTGGGGACCCAGACAGACAAAAGATTCCCGCCTTGTGTCAAAGTTATATAAGGGGGTGGAACAGAACAAAGGAGACTGCAGTCATGAGAAATCCCCCAGCTACCACCTGAGCTGGAGCTAACAAGGCCTGTACCAGGGGCAAGGATTGTGCCCAGACTAGGAAGGAGTCCAATTTGTGAAAGAAGCTTATTGGAACATCTCTGAGGGTGAAATTTTACCTGTAATCAGTTTTTTAATGTATTAGGCTTAGACTTGCGTGCTTTCTTTTATTTTGCTTGGTAACTTACTTTGTTTTGTCTGTTAATACGTGGACCCACTTAAATCCTACTTTTTATTCTTAATAAAATCACTTTTGCTTATAAATTTACCCAGCGTAAGTAATTAATACCTTGGGGGAGAAAATGCCTGTGCATATCTCTCTATCGGTATTATAGAGGGCGGACAATTTATGAGTTTACCCTGTATAAGCTTTATACAGATTAAAATGGAGTTATTTGGGGTTTGGAGCTGGGAGCTGGGTGTCTGGATGCTGGAGACAGGAGCACTTCTTAAGCTGTTTTCAGTTAATTCTGCAGTTTTGGGGGGTATGGTTGAGACCCTGGGTCTGTGCTGGAGCAGACTGGCATGTCTGGCTCAACAAGGCAGGGTACTGGAGGCCCAAACTGGCAGAGAAAATAGACTCAGAGGTAGTCTCAGCACATCAGGTGACAGTCCCAAGGGGGTCTCTGTGACCGAACCTATCATAGAGTGCTCCATGGGTGGAGCAATTTCCTGAGGCCACTTATTGTAAAATTCCAGTCTAGTCTATTGTAAGGGTCAAAATGACAAAGTAGCAGCTGTGCAAAATGCAGGTGACCCTGACATCCTCCGTGGCCATAGAATTGTTAGAGTAATTTAGAAACAAATTGTGCTGTCCTTACTCAGGAAAATTGTCATTGAAGTCAGCAGATTGTTACTTTGTCTAAGCAGGCAATGTGAGGTTTGTCCCTTAAAGTATTATTAGTTAACAGAGGAAAAGATTTTTCAATATATGACTTTTATCTTGAAAATTTTCCTTTAGGCCACATAACGTTTTATAACATCCTAGCATGCTTCATAGAATGAAATCAGATGTTCAAAAACTATGAATAAATTAAGACTGGGTTATAATTTCTCATATCCATGAATTAGAATTCATCAGTAAATAACACTGGTCTACAATTTTTGAGAAGTCGTCCGCTTCAGAGATAAAATGTGATATTTATTATGTATTTTGATGTGCTGAATTCAAATATGACAATTAAAACAACTGTTTCTAAGATATTTAAGTTTTTACATTTTATGTCTATGTACATTGTGTAGATAGTAGAGTTTTAATCATAAATTGTAAACCTAGGTCTTTTCATGTGTTTATGGTTGCTTTACATGATAATATTTCACCTGTCCTGTTTATGTAACACTTTAAAAATCAGCAAAAGGGTTATATAAATAAAATTGATTATGAAAGAAAAGGCAAAAAACTATTATGTACATAGTTTAGTCCTATTCAGTGTCTACTCGGCGCTTCTTGGCTTGTCTCTTGTATTCATTAAATGGAGCATCTCTTGTCACTGTCCAGCAATAATCTGCAAGCATTGGGGGGGAGGGATAGCTCAGTGGTTTGAGCATTGGCCTGCTAAACCCAGGATTGTGAGTTCAGTCCTTGAGGGGGCCATTTGGGGAACTGGGGTAAAAATCTGGGCATTGGTCCTGCTTTGAGCAGGGGGTTGGACTAGATGACCTTCTGAGGTTCCTTCCAATCCTATGATTCTATGGGCTCCATTTGCCCTCATAGCCTGCCAGGAGATTCCACTGCTGTAGTCTGGAGCCCAACAGCTCTGCCTTACTCTTGGGTAGTCCCAAATCCCTGACAAGGTCATTCAGTTCACCTTGTGTTATGAGGTGCGGTTCAGAGGAGGAGGATGGGAGAAAATGTGGGTCCTGTGACATTGATGGTTCAGGACCAGAAGTTTCATCCTCTTCCTCATCTGACTTAAGTGAGAATGATTCTGGTGCATCAGGAACCGGCAGTTCTTCTCCAGGGGGTACTGGGCATATAGCTCATGGAATGTTTGGATAATGCACAGTCCACTTTTTCTTCTTTGACACACCTTCCCCAACTGGAGGCACCATGCAGAAGTAACAATTGCTGGTATGATCTGTTGGCTCTCTCCAAATCATTGGCACTGCAAAAGGCATAGATTTCCTTTTCCTGTTCAACCACTGGCCAATATTTGTTGCACAAGTGTTGCAGCATATGTGTGGGGCCCACCTCTTGTCCTGATCTCCAATTTTGCAGCCAAAATAAAGGTGATAGGCTTTCTTAACCATAGTGGTTATCCTGCACTTTTGTGATGCAAAAGTCACTTCACCACAAACATAGCAGAAGTTATCTGCACTGTTCACACAAGTACGAGGCATCTCTGCTCACTTTGGCTAAACAGAAATGTGTCCCTTTGCAAAATCAAACGCTGACAAATAAGAGAGCACGACACTGTATGATTTCTAGAGCTGATATAGGGCAATTTGTTCAGCAGAGTGATGTAAGCTTCGTTATGATTGCATCATCCATGACTTCTAGGAATAACATGATGCAATTCATATCATGTATAATGCAATACCAGCTTAAGATTGCACCATTCATTGTTTTGCCTAAAAAGCAAGTACTGTCCAAACCCAGTCATAGATTTATTCATAGATCCAGTCAAAGATGTATTTTAGTCATTTCTGGTTTAAATTGAGATCCCTTCCCTTTATAACTCACTTATCCTCCGCCATTCCCAAGTCAAGGATCATATATACTGACCCAATAGCATATCTTGAAAACTAGAGCCAATCAACAATTTTAAGCATCATTTTCATTCTCAGTGACCCAGAATTAGTAAAGTTGGACTACATTTATTTCAGAAGCATTTTGGCTGTAGAGCAGTGTAATCATTCACTCTCCTGGGCTCTGCTATGGATAAAACCAAATCAAGTTGTGCTCTTACAGGTCATGAAGATGGCACTTCATCCAGCAAAACCTTGCTTGGATTCACTAAATTTTTGTCATAAAAAATGTGCATAGCAACATAATTTTTTTTGTGCCTCTAGCAAGAAGTGGGCAAAAACTATGCCTTTAAAATGGCCAATTTTTGCCAAATTGGAGTAAAGATAAAATTTGTCAGAAGACTGAATTGCTCATAGATTTGGCAATGAGATATTTATTTCTGGGTGATAGTGACCTAAAATTGTTATAGGACCATCAGGAACTAGACTGAGACCATGTGTTCAGATTGCAAACGAACACTGTAACAAACACTAGCTGTTATTTTTGTTGGCTGCCGCAGCAGAGCTAGGAAAGGTTGAAGATTCATGGAGAATTAATGCCTTTTGGCGATCTCTCTGGAATAGCATTGGCAGGGAGGCAGAGAAGATGCTGCCTGTGTTACATCTATTCTGCGGAAAAACACAGGTCTTCTGTCATCACGATTGTCTATCTGGTATCTTTCACAAACACTAAATTCAGTCTGCAAAATTTTAATTGGTACAGCCCATTGACCAATCACATTTTGCTTACTATGGAGAGTCAAGACTTGACTCTTATCTTTCACTGGTTTCATACTTCATTGACTTTCATAAATATACTCCTGATTTATGCTGGTGCAAGAGAGAGTAGACTTGGGCCGAAAGAGCCAGACTTGATGGTTATGAAGAACTCTTGATTAGTTTATTGTATGCTTCTTCCTTTTGCCGAAACAAGTTTCACCAACTCGTACTCTTTCAGACCTACTCACATCCACTTATCTGTGAATGGCAACACATTACACGGTTCATTTGGATTTGGCTCACTGTCTTCAGCAGCTTCCTAAGAAAGATGTCTCTTTCTGATAAAGTCTTTGAATTAGGCCAAGTAGAGACTTGATCTCTGAGTCTGCCACGTGCACGCCTGTTTCTGTAATCACTAGGCTACTGGATATTATGGGGTGGGTCTCTCTAATTTTGACAAGAAACTCCATCCTGGACCTGAGACACTTTCCCAACAGAAACCCATGTTTAAACCCAAACGTTCCTGAGAAAAGTTTCGGGTTTGAGAAACTGGCATTTTCCGGAGAGAAAATACTTCATCAAAAAATCCTGACAAGCTCTAATGCTGTCTTCAAATCCCTTTTGACTTCTGTGGAGGAGCTAAGAATGCTTATGCACCATCATCTTGCAGGATCAGTCTTCTGAGGATCAGAACATGGCAACATATCCCTCTTACTACCCTCATCAGTCATTTTCTCAACAACCCCTTCATGCTTTGCTACTTTTTATTTGTTATCATCTTTGTCCAAATAATTTAGTTACACAGTTTAAATGCCTCATATAGTCCATAAAACCAAACAACAAAGTCTAATCCTTTGACATTTTCAGTATTCTTTGGTGTAATTTACTGACTGTTCACTTTCTCCCTACAGCATGGCCCTTATAACCATGGTAAAAATGGACAGACAATCCAAATATGAAATGCTGGAAAGGTTACAGCCTTTGGATTGGTTATAAGTCTATTAACTGTTCAGAGTATTTGTTGTTATGGAATAGGGAAATGATATAAACATAACCCATTCGCCTTAACACTTTAACATTGTAATCGTGTGGCCTCTCATTTTATGTCATTGCAACCAGCCTTTTCTCCTTACATGCATCCAGTTATCCATTTAATTAACCCGATAAGATATTGAGATCCAAATCGTTTAAACTTTTCTCGTATATTTCATCTTTGATGCCATATTCCATATTTTATAGTTTACTGAAATTCCTTGTATTATTTTGTGGCACCTTATAGACTAACAGACGTTTTGGAGCATGAGCTTTCATGGGTGAATACCCACTTCATCAGATGCATGCACGTATTCACCCACGAAAGCTTATGCTCCAAAACGTCTGTTAGGCTATAAGGTGCCACAGGATTCTTTGCTGCTTTTACAGATCCAGACTAACACGGCTACCCCTCTGATACCTGTATTATTTTGAGCACATTAGTAGGTTTACTTACTTTTATCCCCCACAACTCTTGCTTGCTTGGCTTCTAGAAGTGTTCTTGTAAGGCGGGTTTCTAGATGTTTTGTTTGACAAGCCGAATGCCTTGTGTGAAGAAAGCTTAAAGGGTAGATGGCAAAATTGTGATGTGGACAGTGTGAAAGTTCAGTAGCTGTGCAGATTTGTTTCATTCTGTGGGCTCGTCCAGACTGGGGGGGGGGAATCGATCTTAGATACGCAACTTCAGCTACGTGAATAATGTAGCTGAAGTCGAATATCTAAGATCGAATTACTCACCCGTCCAGATGGCGTGGGATCGATGTCCACGGCTGTCCGTGTCGATTCCGGAACTCCGTTGAGGTTGCTGGAGTTCCGGAATCGATATAAGCGCGCTCAGGGATCGATATATCGCTTCTAGATTAGACGCGATATATCGATCCCCGAGCAATCGATTTTAACCCGCTGATACTGCGGGGTAGTCTGGACAAGGGCTGTCTCTGGGATACATTGCAAAGGAATCTGTCTCCCTGAACCAAATTCTTCAATGCTGCTGGGATAATTTCTCCAAGGCAGGTACTGCATAGGGCTGTTCTAACTCTAAATCAGTCACCTCACAAGCCTGGGGACTTGCTGGGATAGATTAGATGGGGGTGATCCAAATTACAGAGCAACTCATAGGCAGCGCTTGGGGTTGCTCCACACCCATTCCTCCTATATGCCCTGGGAGCAGCAGTAAGGAGTTGGAAGCCAGGTCAGAATCTGGCAAAACGAGTTATGCTGATGGAAGGTTGGTGTAAGGGAGATCGGACTCAGGATCCTTTTTTGTAGGTTGTTCCTGACTAAATTCCTCAAAATTGGATTTTTTGTTTTAGTGTAACTTTCCAGAGCCAGTCAGAAAAAAAATAGATGTAGGGGCAGTATGCATGGAATAGTGCTGTGGTTTGCTTCCTTTTAATTCCCATAGCATTCTACTTAGCTAACTGTTTTAGTATCTGGCACTAGAATTTCTCTAATTTAATTAACTCACTAACATTAACACATGACACAGGCTAAGATTCTCCTCTTTCTCTCTGTAAAAATGCAGCTTGCTTATCTAAATAGTCTCCTAATCCAGTGGGTATGCGTGCACAATGTATACACCAGTGTTAGCAAACTACTGACCAGTCTGATCAAATACCTGGGTGTATTGAGCTTTAGCTGGCTGATCTGTGCTCATAGAGTTGCTGTGGAGCATACTGTAGGTGAAACAGAAAATGTTTAATTTCATGATGCAGATGCCAATGCTGTTTTCTGTTTCCCTAATCACTAGTATTGAAGACAGCTCTCTGATATGTCTGCTCAGAAGAGAATTCCAGAATGATTTTGCCTTGTCAACATTTAAAACCTCAACATCAGCCTGCTGAATACCATGGGAGGGAGGATGGTGTGTTAATGAAACCATTTTAATGATCTGCTTTTAATCATAATGGAAAACATGTTCATGCTTTGCAGAGGTGGGGTTTTGTGGTGATCCCAGTTTACAGTGTTTGGAAGGACAGAAAACAGTCACAGAATCAATGTAAGCTTTTTGGCTGATGCAGACCTAGAAATATAACGGCACTATTTGGTGTATAATGAATATTCTTCATTATATTGAATATTCATAGTAATAAGCTTTACAATTTCGAATGCTTTCTTTTTTTCCTCATGTCTATTTTGCAAAGGCTCATGCAATTTTTCTTAATATTTAAGTTTGAAATGCTTCTGTGTTCATTTTTCTTAGAGAAATCACATGCAAACCCAGCCCATAAACCTCAGTGTCACCAGCACAGTCCGCATAAGCAACCCTACTGTACAATAGCAGGCTTGTGTGTATGATAATTTGGAGGATAAAATTTCAGTTAGAAAACCCATTCCAGGGGGATTGAATGACTCAAGGGATTCACAATGAGACAGAGATACTTTCACCTCTAGGTCACCTGTTTAATTCTAGTCAACGTCTCCACGGACTGAAAGTTTCTACTATCTGATGGCTGTTTGGTGTCCTATACTAGTGACAGTACTTAAAACATTCCCCCCCCTGCCCATTATCAGAGATATTACCAATTCCATCTGTGTTCTCCATTTCAGGTATAAAGGATAGCTCTCAAACTGGCTGAATTTTTCTAGATGAAAGAAACTTTTAAAATGTGACGAATGTATAATTTTTGGTGATTTTTATTCTAATTTCTAGTAGGCTCATGATCACAAAAAACATGCCCATAATTAGCACTCTTGTTGACAATCTTAGTAGAGGAGGCCAAAGACTGAATGGGCTATGGAGACTGAACTATACTACTGCCCCAGAGATGTTTGCCCTGTCAGTACTGAGATATGTGGAGGGGTGGGAATGTTTGAATTGTACCTGTTCTGAGGATAACCAGGAAGACTTCAGTCTCTAGACTTGTCAATCTGACACTTATCACAATTGCTATGTTCAGATACATTTTTTAAAAAGACAAATATAATCAGTTTCACATTTCCAAAAGATATGATTATGGGCCAAATATTTGGTTAGCATAAATTGGCGTAGTTATGTTGAAATCTGACCCTGTGTTCTTAAACTGTATGAAGAGATCTTGGATGTTAATCTTCGTATGATAATGTTACACTTTTCCAGCAGTCATGATATATACATCAAAGTATAACTTTCCCTCTGAAGGAGACAGTATGAACCAGGTAATGTCATCTGCGGATTACAGATGGAACTTCTGTATATTAATAACAATACCCTGGTTCTTCTGGTTGTGGATTATTAGGTTAATCTCCCAGTGTACTGAATAATTCTTTCCATTATAAAATTAGTGTATTTTCAAGGTGTGTAATACCTCTGGACTGAAGATTATTGTTACCCTGAAAGTTCCTAAATCCAAAGGTTTGGCTTCATTGCTGAGTTAACCCAGGCTCGTTCATGGGTGTTGCACCACACCCACCCATGAGGACACATGTAGTTGGGTATGGTTTTACAATGTGGCTGCTCACACCTGGCCTAGGCTAACCTGGGTGCTGATCACCTGAGTTAATTCTGCAATGAAGAAATCCCCTCAGGAGCATCAGGCAGCTGATGATAAACTGCAAAGAGATGGCTGGTAAATTGTTTTATTCTGATATGTAGGTACAGTATTCCTTGTCATTTGGGCGAACCGTTAGTGAGTGTACAACACTTCAGGTCTATTCCTGCTAGACAGCCATTCTCCCAGAAGGTAGAGGCTCTCAGGAGGTGCATTTCTTCCTGTTTGAATTACTGTAGGTCTCTTAGCTGGCCTATAGGTTGATCACTAGGAGATAGAAGCCTACCAGATAAAGCTCTTTCTTTGGGACAGGAAATATATTGCACAGAAATACCTGTTCCAAGATAAGAGCTTGTTTTTCAGCATTTTAGCCAATGATTTTATCTTTAGTTTGAAGATAGAATCTGGTTTTGAGGCCCAAACTGGCCTTTGGCTTGTCTGAATTAGGATATTTTTGATTGTTAAGATGCATGGGCAAGATTTTCAAAAGTGACTAGTACTTGTAGGTGCCTTGGTTAAGGGTGCCCTGCTGGAGTCAAAATAAAGGGAAGTGATATTCAGAATGTGGGTACTTGCTTTCTGGAAATCAGGCTTCTTTAAGGTGTCATGAGTTGGACACCCAAAAGCTGAGGCACCCACAATCACTAGTCACTTTTGAAAACTTTAGCCCATGTGTCATGGGCTATTATTTCCTAGTTGGAAAAGGGTAGGACTAGACCTAGATCTGTATCTCTTGATAATCCAGACTATAAGATCTTCTTGAGCCTTGTCTTCACATATATGTGTAAAATGTCCATAGTAGCCCAGTGTTGGTACTGTATAAACATTTGATAGCTAGTCCTACATCCACTGTTTGTGTGACGGATTTGGGAATGGTTTCTGCTAAGTATCTGCAGACAGGATAATCAAAACACCTACCAAATCAAATACTTGTCCTTCCTCTGGAGTGGTTGCCTCCAAACTATTGCTACCTCTAGCTCACTCCAAGGTGAAGCTATTGGTCAACAGAAATGTACCTTAGGGAAGGTTATGCTTGGCTGGTATGATGATGAATGGATAGAGATACTGTGCAAAGATGACAAAAGTTAACCGTTTCCTTCTCATGTGTGGTGTTTTATAAAGAGGAGAACAGCACTGTATTGAGTTGCCATTGTGTCTTTAATAATATCCATTGTGGTATTTCATGTGAACCATGGTAATTCACCATTGTGTTTCCTCGTTATCTCAAGTGAATAACACATTTAACATTTTAATTGGTAGCAAAGCAAGCAAGCAGAGGTTTACTGTAACCAGCACTGCACAAAATGGAAAACGAAAGTGATTGGAGCAATAACTGAGATTTCTTCACTGATTAATTGCTATACACATTTTTTACAGGTATCAGTTAGAAAACTGGCTGAATTTTAATCTCACACCAGTGCAAAACCAGTATAAGTGAGGTCCAGTGAGTCTGAAGTTGGGTAGAATGGGAAACCTGACACTGGCTATAATTGCTATAAGGACAGATTCTGATTCCCCTTAGTCACCTCGAATAGCTTCTTACAATAGTAATCCCATTGAAGTCATAGGGCTCCTTGTAGTTCAAGGTACTATTCAAAATAAGTAAAAGGCATTAGAAACTGGTTCTTAAACATGTAGGGTCAGCTTCTGCTCTATTTTAGTCTGGGTTTCCACTAAATACAATGGATTTGGCACTGAGTGAAACTAGGAAGATTGCAGCCTTGCTGAAACCATTTTTTTATTATTATTATTCTCTTTCTACGACTGAGCTTGACTAAAGATTTCGACCAAATCCTCCAGCCTTTGTTCAGAGAAAGCTCCCTTTGGCCTTGCTGGAAGTTAGCCCAGAGTAAGAGCTATAGATATTGCCCTTCAACATTTACAGATGCACTCAATGTTGGTTGCAGTAGATGTTTCTTATACTTGGCTCTACATTCCTGTGCATATCTATTTGCCTCTATTTGGGTCAGATTTCGATCACAGTTACATTGTTATAAATCCAGAATATCCTCATTAACATCAAAGACGTTATTTCAGATTTACATGAGTGCAGCTGAGAGAAAAATCTGACCTATATTCCCAAAGCACGCTAGACAAACCATTGCATGCACAATATACCTCTCTTAGAACTTTGAATCTTTTAAGATACTTTCTGTTATCCTGGCCACTTTGAAATTTTTTTGTTACATGATGCAAGTTATGTCTTAGAATTAATAAAAAATGTCGCCAACAATGACACCTCTAATTTCCTCCACTGCAGAAGTATCAGAATTTCACAGGATGAAATTCTATGGCCTGTATTATGCGGGAGGTCAGACTAGATGATCATAGTGGGACTATCTGGCCTTAAAAATCAATGAAAGGTACCCAGGGATTTCAACTCCCAGAACCTTGCAGGATTGAGCTCAATATTTGTGTCTCATAAATATAACACAGGGAGTTATGCCAATAAACATGGTTTACTGGGAAGTGTGAGCAACGTGAACTGTTTATTTTTTCAGACAGCTTACTAGCTCTGCAAACCCATTTCCCTGTTCTGTTAGTAAAAGACTATACAAAGCCGGGGGCCCTGATAAAACCAGTCAAGGACAATATCAACAGCTGGGTGTTCAGGTTTTTGTTGTGGTGGTGGTGGTTTTAAATATCACCCCAGTACGTTCAGTTCACATTTCTCTCTGGACAGATCAGCTTTTTTGGCACAGAAAACTTGTTCCTGGAACACAGCCTACTAGATTCACAAAGTCATTAACTGCTGGATTATTAGAAAGTTAATGACAAACGACAGAAACTGTTAACTCGAATATTGAATGTGCATTTAATTTTTTCAGTGACACTGGAAACAGCCTGACACTTCTAGTAGATTGCAAGGAAAACGAACCACCAAAGCCATGGAGAGAAAAAAACAACAGAAACGGGAATTCGGGAAAAGACTTTCTCTGGACAGCAGTCTTGTGGTAAGGACTAAAATATTCATTTACTGTTGTATGTTTTGGCATTAAAAGTATTGCTCTTTAATTTCTATGTCCCCATAATTTTGTACCTTTTTTTAAAGCAGATGTTCAAGATATCACAATGGCAAATCCTCTTGTGATTATAACTCCTGATCTATAGGACTAAAAGACTTTTGCAGCAACCTAATAGGAACCTATTATCAAATAGAAACATGTCACTAGGTTTAAGTGAATTACACTAGGGATGAATCTGGCCCAGTACACAAGATGGCATTTAAAAAATTACCAGTGTTATATAAGATAAATAGATATGGTTACCTCAGGCCCTGCAGTATTCTGCTGTGTTTCTTTATATTTCATATAGGAAATACTTTCACTGAAGTAAATACTGACCTTCTCTGACTGCAAATACTTGTTTAGTTACCTAACTGTGGTGGCTGTAGGTATGTTACAAATTCATGTAATATCTGAAGGAAGCATCAGCTGGCACATGCTCTGGGTGAATTATTATTGATATACCAAGGATCTGATCCTGAATTTAATAAGAGCATGATCTTGGCCCCGGATCTGCCTTCAAAAAGTAATGTTTTAGGTGCTGAGTGGAATAGACAAAGAATTTTTGTACAGACATATCATGAATGCCCAGATTGGAAAATACTTGGAATATGTGTTTACAACTAGTATGCTGAAACTGAATAAACTGAGAGGTCTCACCCTGCCCACATTCATCTCTGTGACTTTTGCAGAGGCTACTCCTTATTCTGAGAAGGGAAATTTTTTTCTTGGAGGTGATCGCAGATCTGCTGCCTTCTCAGAGTAATGAGAGTTCTGGGGAAGTGGCTGGCATGCTTAGTGAATCTCCTCCATTGTATAAATGCAGGAGAGGATGGGTCTTGCTTGACTGTTAATGTCAGCTGGCTAGGGAAACAAATGTAAAAAGGGGACATGACTGTGGGAGCAGCTACCACTTTCCTGGGCTCTGAAATGGAGCTGTCAGTTAGGGAGATGAGGTGATTCTGTAAATCACCCCTTGTGCCTTTTAAAATAAATCAGGGAGTGAACACTCCTTCCCCTAACCTTAACAGACTGCCAGTGGCTCCAATGAAAGGCTGATTGTAGGGAGTTAGGTATCATGTAATGTGTGGAGCTCATCTTACCATTGTGAGCAGCTTCAAAACGCCCTGATGTTGAGTGTGCTTCTGCAGTGGACCATCTTTTCCTTCAGGTAGGTTCTGCAAAATCCAGCCTACTGCAAAACCTGCATCCTTCCAGGACTTGCGCAGTCCAGACATGCACAGGTATTTTCAGCTAGACCAAGTCCAAAGCAACAACGTTATTAAAACTACTTCAGTTACCTTACAGCTCAGAAGTGGATGCACAGTTTCATCATCTAATAGACTCTCATATATGAGAAAAAAAATAAGCATTTATTGTACATGGACTGTGTTCATATACAGGGTCAAGTTCTGCTATTATTTCTAGGCATGTAACTCCATGGAGGCAGATTCTATTCTAATTTCTCTAATTAAAGTTCATTGCTGTGTTCCAAAGATATTAGCCACAGAAGAACAGAAACTGTATAGTGAGAGTTTAGGGCAATGTCAGCAATTTTGAACATTGCTGCATGGATTGCTAGAAAAGGTGTTGAATTGTATGGAAAATAAGTGCTGGTTTTTTTACTATTGTTTCACTTATCCAAAGAATTCTCCATAGAATAGTTTTGGTCCTTACTGATGTTTTATCAACCAATTAAAATGTTAATTTTGTTTTACTCAGGAGACAGTTGTGGTCTGATGCATAGGCTCCTGGTTTCCTGCCCCCAGTCTATGCACTACCTCCCCAGTGAACCAAAATGTTGTGAGTCTTCTGCAAAGTCTCGCATCTTCAACTGCCTGTTAGTAGATCATACTGGGTACTCTGTGACTAGACCAAATTCAACCAGGCAAAACTAAATACTTTATCTTTCTCTCCCTTCCAAAACACCTCTCCTCTCCAACACTGTCAATAACAATAAATTTCTTTCTGTCATCTGGGTGTCATCCGCTCTTCTCATTACTTCCCCTACGTCCATTCTGTTGTCAAATTCCATCAGAACACTACATTTCCCAAATCTATCCACTCATCCTCATTCTTCCTTCTGAAGTTCCTACATCTCCTCTCAGTCTCTTCTCTTGACATAAACCACTCCCTGGAAGTCTTCTTGCACTCTCATATTCCAGTATTCTCCAGGCTGGACATTATGCTTGGAACAGTCAACCCTGATTTGATGCTAAAAACATGGTCTCTGCTTTCTGTGGGAGCCTTCTAGCAATAATCCACCATAGAAAAGAATCTCATTCATATGCATTCAAAAGCAACATGTTCAGTTTTTGACCTTGGGCCACAAAACACAAGTATAAACAGGAGATAATGTTAACACACATAATAGTGTGTTATATATCAATCTGGAATGCTTTACTATGCCATCTCCTTGTGAAAACGAACACTTCTTCCATGAAGTAATGCTGTAGAGCTCTCTTTCAGTATGTATTAAAATTTACTAAACCTAAGTATTGCTTAGTGATTTTTAATAGCAGTGGATTATCTCTGTCTGTATCTTCCTCTTGGAGTCAGAATGTATTGGCTCAGAGGAAGAGAGAGTGAGAAAAAGAGAAAGAAAGCAATTTCTAAAACTAGAGATGGGCTCAAGCCATAAATTTGGGCTTTCCAGAACTGAATCTGAACTTTACCAAAGTTTGGTGTGTTTGGATTTAGCCCATTACAGAGAGAGATCCAAACTCCAAACCTAGAACAACGTTTCAGCTTCCATTTGGGGTTTTGACTCAGGCCAATTTTTGTCTAAATTTGGAACCTTCAGACAATGAAGCAGTGAGGAATGACACATCCACATAATACTCTTCCTCACAGCACAGTACAGAATCACTTCTTCCTGGATCCCCTAAATGAAGGGGATCAAATATATATAAGCTCTGCTAGAGCTGGGCAAAATTTTTACAGACAAATAGTTTAGTTGACAAAAAATGCAGTTTCAGGTCAACCTGAAACTATGTATGGTTTTGACACCAATAGTTTTGGCCAGTCACAAAATGGCTGGTGGAGGAGAAGAAGGTGGGGATAGTGGTGCTGCCTGCATTCCGCCCCTATGCCATAACCTTTAGTGCGGAAAGAGCTTGAAAATAAGGCCAGATAAGCTTTTCTCAAAGAAAATATGTAGACAGAAAAATATAAGGATGATTCATACTGTGAAGCATCATGAGATTTTCTACTAATTAAAAAGTTTGAATGGATATTTCCCTGAATACTTTACCAAAAGCTAATATATTTTAATCCTTTTAATTCTCAGGAGACTAAGAATCTTCCTGCCATTAGTAACAGAAAAATATCCACTGAGGGCCTTGTTCAACTCTTGTTAGATCAAAAGAAGTCTTACCATTGACCTCAAGGGAACTGGATCACTTTGAGGTTAAATGGTCATGTGATTTACTGCTATTATTGTAACCGCTAGAGATCTCCACTATTGCCAGCAACTGAGAATTTCAATGCACAGGCGATTAATTAATATTTATAGACAAAGCAGTCAAACCTTTAGAGCAATGACAACGATATTTATAGTTCCATGTTCAAGTGAAAGGAATGACAAAATATTTACCTCAGAGTGTAACAACCCGCATAGAAAATCCATATATGGCTTCAGAATAATACCACCCTTTAGTTCTGTCTGATGGTTGACCTTCCCCGCCCAATTGTCATAAGGATATAGTTTTTGTATAGGAATTTAGAATAACTTCTATAACCCATATTGATTTCATCCCTATTAAGCTCTAGGGAAGCTTTCTATTAGGAAAATCTATATTTGTATGTAACAGACAAGACATGATTATTATTTAAATCAGAGATATGTGGGGAGCTAGGATTAGAACTCTTGTTTTTCATCTTAAAAAAAAACAGGCCTCTGTCACTTCAGATAAAGAAAAGATCCTTTATATGACCTTATTAATAGGGGTCCTCTATCCTGTTTGTGGGCCAGCCAACAGATGGAAACAACACAAACTCTCTCAGACAAAGTCCCTCCACCTGCTTGGAACTAGAGCCCTATATTTTTCACAAATTCATGATGGTGGAGGGGCAGATGGGCCAAAGCTAAGCGGTATTGAAACCCCAGGTGCCAGATGCCTGGAATGGAGAGCTGGACTCAGCCTCACAGGTCAGAAACCACTACTGCACGGTGAGTATAGGGCAGGCTCACTCTGCAAACCTCATCACCCAGAGAGTCTTTCACACATTGGGGGCAAAATGCAACCCTTGTGGATAAAATGGATAAAATAAAATTCACAAAAAATTAGAACAAAAATACATTTACCGGGCTCTTATGTCACTCTGAATTGCTTTGTATGATGGGGGCCACAGTGACATCAGGGTTATGCTTTGATTACTGAAGGTACTTCAGTTTAGAACTAAAATAAAATGCAAAAGAAATAATGTCAATGGAATAAGGTTATTTTCAATATATTATTCAGCCATTTGGTATTTCTCTGTGTTGTACAGTTTTCCAGGTAGGATGTGATCCCTGGTAAACAAAGGAGACAAAACTGGGACTCAAGCTTTGTAGAAGCCTGTTTGTTTGGTCTGCGGTTTGTAGTTTTCTACAATACAGTTTTGTAAGATTGATTCAATATAAAATGAAAGTTAAGGAGATTAGCCCTTAAATTTAAGTTCTGTTAAGTTTTACAAATCTAATTAGAGGGATAGCTCAGTGGTTTGAGCATTGGCCTGTTAAACCTAGGGTTGTGAATTCAATTCTTGAGGGGGCCATTTAGGGATCTGGGGTAAAAATCTGTCTGGGGATTAGTACTGCTTTGAGCAAGGGGTAAGACTAGATGACTTCCTGAGGCCCCTTCCGATTCTGTGATTCTAAGTTTTTGCTCCTTCTGGTATTTGCAACCAAGGCATTGTATTGGTGAATGACAACATGCAAAGAGAAAAAAATAAAAGGAAAACTTGCTGTTCTGTATTTTTTCCAATCTGAGTTAGAATGCAAAATGGAAATAAAGAACAGATGGTGAAAAATACATTAGATTTTAAATAATTCTTTCAGTTCTGAATAAGGGAAATATATTATTAGCATCAGTGTACTTTTTAACAGGGTATTTTTAACCTTGAAAAGGTCCCTTTTATCCAATAATAATCACCAACTTATTTTATAGGTGCTGGAACTAAGGGTACTGCCGCAACCCCTGGCTTGAAGTGGTTTCCATCGCGTACAGGGCTTATAGTTTGGTTCAGTGGCTCTCAGCACCTCCACTATACAAATGTTCCATCACCCCCAACTTATTTGGTTTGTGGTGAAGGATGCTGGGCCTGGGGATGCTATTAAAACAGCTAATGAAAGGATTGATTGTATTTCAAGTTGTACTAAAAGAAGTTCTTCCTAAAGTAAGTAAATAAAACAACTTTTTCAAGAAGCATCTGTGGGATAGAGAGACTATTAGAATGTGTCATTATCACTTTGAGTACATCTAGCTTTGTATTCATAAAGTCTAATACTCTGTGAAAATAATAAAAGGCCAGAAGTCTAGCCTTTGCCTGATCCAAACTGTTCACTTGTCCCCAGGACACTTTTTGATCAAAAAAAGTCAACGTTACAAGCTGTGCTCTTTATTTATGTGAATAATTCCCAAGCTGACTACGCACTTGGTTGGCATTTGCAGCTGTGATGGTATTTAGCTGAGCAGGAAGTTTGAGAATAGTTTCTTTTCAAGCAAGCTAGCATTTACAAAACACGTTTTTCACTTAATTTAAAATGAGGCTTTTACTTTTAAGAGCAAACTGCAGTAAATGGTTTCTTTGGTGGCTCATGAACTGTGCTCTGATACTTTTAGCTTAGTCATACACTGCTGTGATTCTCAATTGGATTAACTTCAGTGATACCACTACACTGTAATGAGGGTAGCACTATAATATAATAAATTGCACTTTACAATGGGCCTATATCCACCTCTCCTCCTGTTGTATTACAGTCAAACACTAGGTGAACACAGGTCTAGTCAGTAGTTGGTTAGGAGACCCACTGGGAAGGAATATTGTGTTTTCTAATGATTAGAGCAAAGGATTCAAATTCAGATGTCCTGGGTTCAAATCCTGGCTCTGTGACCTTGGTCAAATCTCTCTCAAACTCTATTCCTCGTTTTTTCACAGTAAAATGAAGATGATAATACTTCCCTACCTCACTAAACATTGTGAGCCTTGAGTTTCTAATGTGTGCTTGTAAAGTGCTTTGAGATCTTTAGATGAAAGAGCTCATGTACAAAGTATTATACCGCCCCCCACCGCCCAGAAAGCAGTGTTGGTGAATCTAGAAGGGAATTCTTCCTTCTGTGTGAAAATGCAACCAGTCCCAAGCTGTTAGCATTGTATTGTTCAAAGTGTTATCTTTTACCTGATATGTACAACTAGTTGAAAGCTTGTGAATTTTAAGGATCACGTCACTTTTCATAAGAATTGAGCAGATACTGGGAGATATAATCCAGTTTGGGTTGCTACATTGTGTCACTATGAATCCCATACTGCAAGTTCCGTTGAATATGGAATTCTTTCAAATTTCCTGTCCTGATATGTTGGATGCTGTTGCATCACAGAGCAGTGTATATTTCAATGGTGGTTGCAGATTCCATTTTGAGTGTGTGTGTGTACACACACACAAATGAGAAAATACCTGTCGAAAGGTTCTAGATAGGCACAACCAGAAAGATTCATTTCATAAACAGCTGGGGTTGAAAGAGAAGCTTCCTTTAGAGTTCTGACTTTATTTATTCCAACTTGGGACTCAAAATGAAAGTAGCATCTGGTGTTACAAACTGTATTTTAGAGCTGGTTAAAAATAGAATTTCCATCCTGTGAGAAATTCTGAGATTTAAAAATTGGAAAACTTTCAACCAACACTGCTGTAATCTGCCTTATGCTGTAACAGTCCTGGTCAAAATTATACAGTTTACATGGAACATACTTATTGACCAGGACTCATGTGAGCCAGGGGTCTTTGAGGATAGATCATCTGATACCAGACAAGTTACTTTTGTAGGTTTCCTTAAAATGCTTGTCAAGGCTCATCTACTCTGAATAATTGAACCCTTTCTTAGTTTTAGTTGTCTTTTCTCTCCGTCCCTCACAAGCTGGTCATCCACGCTCCTTGTAGGGGTCCATTTGACCCATATAAGAAATGAATCAGGATAATTGTAAAGCATTCAGATTCCCCAGGAGCAACAACAACTGATTTTCTGGGCAACTGTCTGTATAAATCCAGGCAATTTTTGTGACACCAATGAATGTTTTCCCTGATGTAGAAATAGAACAGGGTAATTTTGGCCTGAGACAGTTTCCAAGCTGTTTTCCAAAGAGCTTGTTTTCACTAGCATAATACCTCAGAGATTTTCTTACAAGTGAAAATCTTTGGTAGGGCTGAGGGAAAACTACCTCTTACTGTCTCTGAGCATGCAGTATATTTTTCCTAATTTGAAACTCCAGTTTGGCAAAGATAACTGACAATGTGATCACATTTCAGGGTTAATGGCTTCTCTGACTGAATCCAAAACCAACTCATAACTGTTCATTGCACTCCTATGTGTCTTCAGTGACATATATGTATGGTATGTGTATATACCAACAGAAATCCTTCCACTCTGTCCCTCCCAGGCAGTGATAATACAATGTAATATTATTTATATTTAAATAATAAGACAGTCTCAATTTTTGCAAAGGCTTGCATCATGCAAACTGCAGTTCCAGTTGTAATGATTCTCCTCTTACTAGGACAAATCTTGCCAGTTTTATTCATTGTCGATTTAATTCAGTGGGATGACTTGTGTAAGTAAGTTGAGCAAGATTTGGCCCTTAGCGAAGTTGTTCTGTGAACAAATTGTTCCGCGTTATTAGAAGGTTGAAATGTCCATATTAATTAAAGTACTCTAATGAATAACAGATGATGATGCCTCTGTGGCTCCATTTAGGTGTTTTGTGGAGTTCCTTGGAGATTTAAACCCTAGAGCTGGACAAAAATGAGAATTTCCATCCTGTGGAGAATTATGATATTTTGAGATTTTTTTTTAATTTGTTGGGATGAAATGACAAAAATTTCATGCAACTGAAAGTTGAATAAAAAAATTGAGTTTAGAAATGTTGAGACATTTCATTTTTTTGAAGCGAATTGAATTTTTGGGTTTGAATTGAGTCCTATGAGTTGCTGTGATGCCCATGGGAGTTGTAGTTTGAGTACCTCATGCCCCCATTTTTCTCAATGGTCAAGCTTTCTGGCAGGACTACATCTCACGTGATCCACCAAGGTGGCTCAACCAGGGAAACTGTGGGGCATCTAGGGAAATATCCAACCAGGAAGCCTGGCTGACAGATGAGAATGGGGGCACCCAGACAATAACTCCCACTGAGGCATCATGGCAACTCAGCTGGACAGATTAATGTCAAACTGACCCAAAACAAAACATTTCAATTTGTTTTGACAATCTGAAACATTGCTATATAGGGCAACTTGATCTGAAATGAAATATTTTGTTTAAACTTTCCCAGTGAAATACTGATTTAGTTTTTTTCAGAACTGAAATTTTCCTATGGAAAACTTTAATTTTTGCAGAAACTGCATTTTCCATAGACAATCTATTCACATGGCAAACTCATGACAAACTCTACTAAAGATAGTGGGCTAGAATTTTCTATCTTTACTCACACTTTGTAGTAACTTACTCCATGAGAAGTCCCAATAACTTCAGTGAGACTGGTTATGCAGAAAGGTACTTCTCCACATAAGTAAAGGTGCCAGAATCTGACCACTGTGATGCTTGAATCTGATCTCATTTGCTTGTTTTACATCAGTTAAGTTCCAGTGACTTTAATGGAGTAGTTCCTGATTTACACCAGGGTAACTTACATCAGAAACAGATACTAAGTGTATGCCCATTCTGTAGGTACTTTGTCACATACGCATTCAGTTACCAACTAATACCTGTTCCTCCTACTGTTGTTATACATGCTCAGGTTTGAGTATAATTCTTCCCACACGTTTTGTTGTGTAAGTTGGGTTGCACTGTGATACTGACTCTTTGACTGAATTTTGAATCATTTTGAATTATAGTTGGCGCCCATCACTGGCTGAGTAGCATTTTTTTCATTTATGGTTCCATTTCATGGGACCGTTATTTACTTTCTAACCAGCTTGTAATCTTGGTTTCATCTATGGCTTGAAGTTTTCCTTTGAGTGCCACATCAACCACATTGTCAAGACTTTATTATCAGCCTAGGAATTCGGCAAAGCTCAGGCCACTGCTGCCTCAGCAGGCTGCAGAGGTTTTGATTTATGCCCAGATAACAGCACAGTTGAATTATTGCTATATCTGGTTCACAGACCTCCCAAATTGGCTGTTTCTTCTCCAGTTTGTGTGAAATTCAGCAGCTAGAGGACATACAGCTCAATATTTCCAGCAATCAACATACAACACATGTAGTAGGAATTATGTGCTGAATTCCTTTAAAATATGACATTCATTTTATCACACTTAAACCTATAAAGCTCTGAATTTGCTTGCTTCGCCACATCTTCATGAAATATCAGTTTCTCATGTTCCAGGACTGTCCCACTGCTTGTATGCTTACAACATATATCGTTCAAGAGTATGTGTCTTTGTTAGGTTGTGATCTGTATTCGCCACTTGCTGTTGAAAGGTAGGGAATCTGAGACCATAGGAGTTCGTTGGTCTCCTCTTCCTTCAGCAATAGAAAATTTATATTTATATATAATTTCAAGTTAACTTATATCAAATGATCTGACAAATTGCTTTATTAAGGACACTATGTAACCAAAAGCTGATGAAGTGATTAATATACTGTACATTAATTGTTTTATGTCTAGGCTTGGCAGAGTTAATTTTTTTTAATAATTTTGATGGATAATATCAATGTTTATTTAAGCACATTTTAGATTTTTATCAATTTAAATGTTCACAGTTATGGGAAATTATAGGGGGACCTGTTTAATGACAGTGAACTTTGAGATTAAAAAAGTTAAAGCTTTGTAACCATTAAAGCACAAATCATCAACATCACATGTCAATATATGCAAAGTAATTATCCTTAAATCAAACTCTTAAGTTCTCACTAGCATTTTTCTTATGTTGCCTAACTGTACATTTTGATTATTATCACTGGAAATGTTTTGATTGGCTTGTGTGTGTAGAATATAATCAGTGTTTACTGATATTTACAGATAAAAATCTAATCCTTACAAACCTATTTATATTCCATCTTTAAAACCCACAAGCCAAGATTTTCAAGTGATCGGGGATTCTGAGTGGCTTATTTTTAGGATGCCTAACTTTGGGCATCCAAGTACGACCTCATTTCCAAATGTGTTGAAAGTCCTTCTGAAAACCAAACCCCTTTAAGGAGTCTTAAATTGAGCATTCAAAGATTGAAACATCCAGAATCACTGTTCGCTTTGCAAATCTTGGCCATTTGCCAACTTCATCCCTGGTGTCATTCCATTAATTTCAAGGGTGTATTCAAAACTGTGAATTGAACACTGCAGAAAGACAAGCCATACTTACCGTGCATTTCATATCTATATTTTGATCAAGAAAAACAAATATTAAGGTAGTGCTACTTGTGGTTCCATAGATAGGGGTTAGCTGATTTTTCGCATTGACAGCAGAGATTCACTCATTGGATTATGTATGAAGAATACAGTGCATCTTCCCCCAAAACTACAGAACTTACTCTTTGAGAACAGAATGAATTTCTGCAAATTTGCAAGTATATTAGTTAATTAATTTGAGTTAAAATTAATTTTAAAATTTAGTCTTTTAAGAAATTTAGCACCATCTGTGCGGCTATTTCTTTGTCCTGAATGATCTTAATACTGGAATAATGCAAAATCTTCAAACTTCCCTTATACTTAAACTAACTAAAATATCATGCATTGGGTACTTACATTTTTTTGTAGGATTAATGGTATTTTATGCCATTTTTTTACATAGTGGAAAGTTTCTTCTTCAGCAGAGACTGATTATAGAAGGACATTATTAGAGAAGTCTACAAAGGACCTCCCCCTTTTAAAATCTCTGCCATTTCCAATTGTTTTTAATAGGACTGAGACCACAGGTGCTTTTGGGTTAAGATGCACTCTTTCAAAATGGCCATTGCATTCTATTGGGAATAATAGGAATGAAGCAAAGCTGTCTTCAAAGAAGATGGTGGCCCCTGGCAGCACAGTGTCCAGACCTATAGGGACATGATGAGGGGGAAAAATAGGGTAAAAAATCAAATGTGGCTTTTTAATCTGGGGCTACAGATGGTATTATTGCTAACCATAAACATGATTATGTATGGTGTCATTGCAAGCCAGAGTTAAGGTATTTTTTGCACCTAGGAATTTTATAAATCTCCTTGTATGACTATTAGTAGCCATGCTGCCATGTCAGTTGTGGTATGGGAGATCTCTAAGCAACATGTAAGTTTTGCAGGAATTGTGTTGGGGATAAGGTAGATGGTCGGCTTCTCTCTAAATCAATACTGAACCAATGCACCAGCTTCAATGGGATTGGTGCTCTTAACTCACAGAGGTGCTTTTGAAATTTCCACTAGAACCCTCAATTTAGCTTGCAGAGCTGCAAGTACTAGGCACAGTAAAATTTACAAAGCCAGCCCCCATAAATTATTTCAAAGATCTTCTGCAGTCCTGATGCAGTAGGTATAATCAGTTGAAGTTAATGGCACTACTCATAACTTTAAGCATGTGTTTTAGTGTTATGAAAACAAAATAGACAGTTGTTGAATCTTAAGAACTAATAAGAACTAATAAGAAATAGAGACAGGCCACCCCAGAACCATGGATCCAAAGTAAACATCCCTCAACGTTTTGGGTTGGGGCCCATCATAAATAAGAGGCAATAATGAAGACACAGTGTATTATCAGCCTGTGGAAATCAGGATTGCACAAGGTCATTGTGATAAATACTGTGACTGGATTTGTAAAAGGGCTCGGTAATTTTATGACCTCTAATGTTTGTAGCTTTGCAAGCTAAATTAATGATGAGTGTAATCTGATCTCTTGCTTCAGGGGGTAAAGTAATCACCTGTAGAGCAAGGACAGGCTTCATATCTTCCTCAGATGCATTACACAGTTGGCTGGGCAGGGTAGGAAAGTGCCTGCCTTTCTCTGATGAGGTGCTGTCCGTTACCAGAAAGAGGATTGCCAGCTGACTAAAAGAACCAATAGTCTGATCTGGTTTGGCAAATCATATGGCATGTTGGTATGGAATGAACACTGAAGCAAGGGTTAGAGAAGAGTTTGGGGATGTCTGGGTTTAGTATTTAAAATAGAATTAATTTGAATTTATTCTACTGCTTTAATATATCCCTTAGTTGCTGTTTTCAATGTTAAGGATAACAGCCATACAGCTCTGTCTTGAGAGGAGAATTTTTTTTGGACCGAAGTCTTGATTGATTATTCAAATACCAAAAGAGCAGAAGAAAATGAATCTGCATTGAAAACGGAGAGGAAAATATCTTCTAACTCTTGATTACCTTGTTTTGAGTGTTTAGGTTTGAGATTTCTGCCCCTTTATTCCACTGGAAATGTTGACTGATAAAGCCACCTATCATTGCTTGTCACACTAGTTAAAATAGAAAGTCCAATGTATATAGTGGCACAGTCTGCTTAGCTTTGAACTCTGTCTTATTTTCTTTCATATATAATAATATGTAACATTTCTGGAAAGTAGAAATCCCTATAGGCAAGATTATTTCTTTTAAAGTTTAAACCATTTTAATGTGATTATTGAGCACCCAGAAGCAACTGTAAGAGGGAAATATGTTGTCTGAACCAGTTTTTGTTTATTTAGAGTAGGTTAAATTATATGGTGGATTAAGACAAGTCGAAGGAATGCGATCCAGTTAGCCCAGTTGTATGCTATTTACTGCTCACTTTCTGCCTCACTAAAACTGTATATTACGGTGGCACTTCTCTGTTACCACTTCCCTTAGAATGCCTTAGTCTTGCAATGTATAATATATACCTCATGATGAGGAAAATTACTTCAGCTTGCATTTCGGCATAGAGAAGACACAGGGCCTGACTCTGCTCTCACTTGCACCAGCGTAAATCAGGAATAACTGAAGTCGATGGGATAAATTGGAATTACCATGATGCAAAAGTCAGGTAAGATTAGAATCAGGTCCACAGACTGGAAGCACAGAAACATGGTGCTTAACTTGTCTTGAAACTGCATGTTAACTCCAGTGAAGTTACTCCAGGTTTACACTGATGTAAATCAGAGGAGCGTCTTGGCCTTGTAGCCCAATAATGCCACTTTCTTCTTGAGGTGAAATCTTGGCAGTGTCCCTCTGTCTGTCGTTATTTTATCCTTATTAGATAAATAAATAAAGGCTTGAGCCATTAATACTAGCTTTTGAAAACTGGTTGCTGTGCTTGTTGAGTACGGTATCTTTTTTTAAAAATGTCTTCAGCTTATATATTCCTCTACTTACCATAGGGATTCAAAGTACACATGCAGGCTATAGTATTTATTATGGGAAATTATTCTCCTTATGTAGAATAACCCTGGTGGATTTACTGTTGCAGTGTCTTGGAGGAAAAGGGTTTTTTGTCTTGTGCAGTATTCAAACTCCATAGTGCCTTAAGTTCCATAATGAAAATGGATTCCAACCTTCTGTGACTCCTATCTCTTGGGAGCAGAAGGTGCAGAGATGGAGATAGCACTCACTAAAATGGGTTACAGCTTGAAATCTGGAGGGGCAAGTACCATACAGCATGCCACCTTCCCCTTCAGGCTGGAATTGACACAGCCCTAGTGAGCAGGGAAGAAAGCTGTGGTGCTGCCTCCCAGACTTTCCACTGGATTGCATGTGCTGTGGAAGAGAGTTCTGCCTCTATATTCCTGTTCCATGCAGAGAGGAGACTTTGGCTCAAATGTTCACAGGAAGCAGTGGGGACCTAAACAGACATTATGACCTGTTTTTTTGTAAAATATAGATTTCATCCCCTGTTTACATGGGAGAGGAGCTGCTTTATAGTTCTCAGAGGAGTAATATGTGTCTTTGCACTTCCCACAATGTGTTTCTTTTTAAAAGAGAGAGAGAGAGAGAAATAACACCAATGACAGGACCAAATTCAGCAGTGACATAAATGATAGTTCAATTTACTTGATGGTAAAGTAACTAAAGTAGTGTAACTAGCACAGATCTGTTGTTCAGTGGGTGTTAAACATGCAGATAGGTTTGCAAAATGTCCATGTCAAAGGCAAGTAATGGGGAAAATCCTGGTGAATGGGATAAACAGCAAGCTGCACTTATTTTGCATACTCAAGAAATGGCAAGGTGGTGCAAGTTTGCCACTTTGCCACTTAGAGTAGTTTTCAAACCCAGTCATGCCTAACATGTAGCTTACATCATCATTGAATTTAGTCCAGAGATTTTCTCAGGAAGTGCACTTAATTACACAAGGCCTACCTTTGTCTCATGTTGAAATAACGTTTGGCATGTGATAGAAACAACAAAGAGCAGGACATGGCTGGGTCCACCAGACACAAATCTGCTATAATAGATAATGTAATGTAATTTATAATGTAAAATGTGCTAAATAAGAAAACTAACCACTGCCCTAAAGAGCTTACAGACTTAAGAGCCTGCATATGATACAGTGAATAAACAGAGTGATGGGTGGCCTTTCTAGCTGGAATGCTTTGTGGAACAGGTGGTCCTTCAGAAGTTAGTTTTGTGTCAAGGAGAAGAAGGTGTGTGGGTGGGAGCTACGTGTATGCAATTACTGAGAGAAGAACAAATGCCTCCAGCTTCACCTTGCACCATTGTTGGCAAAGGAAGCCACACCGGCACTTGATTAAAGTTGGAGATGTGAATGTTAATTTGAATTTCCTAGCTGCAGCTGGCTTATTTCATGGTCTCGGCATTTTTACACTTAATTCACTTTGCATTTTACATCTTTAAGAAATGTCAGGTTGCTACATGTTCCAGAATAAAAATGAAAAAGCATTTCCTTGCAAGTCAGGTACTGTTATTGCTCGATGTGACTTTGAGCTAAGTTTATTAACTTTTCCCACCTGAGACCTTCCCCCTCAATATCTGTGTATTGCCTTTAGCTGCTCCCTTGGAACTTTTTGCCTGCTGTAGGCTCCCCATGCTGGCCCTGATTCTGTAGCTGTTTCATGTCTACAACTCCCAGTAACTTCACTGGAAGCTTAATATGCAGAACAGCTGCAGAACGGGTCAAACTGTAAGGCCACATTCTATGCCATTGAAATCCCACTAAGTTGCCTGGGTGTACCTTTGGGCAGGAGAAGAACCTAATGGCCATACTGGATCAGGTCCATCTAGCCCAGTATCCTCTCTCTCAACAGTGGCCAATGCCAAATGCTTCAAAGGGAATAAATAGAGCAGGGCAATCATCAAGTAATCCATCCCCTGTCATCCAGTCCCAGTGGCAGTAAGAGGCTTAGGGACACTCAGAGCATGGGGTGGCATCCCTGACCATATTGGCTAATAGCCACTGGTGGACCTGTCCTCCATGAACTTATCTAGTTTTTTTTTTAATTCATTTATAGATTTGGCCTTCAAAACACCCCCTTGCAATGAGTTCCACATGATGACTGTGCATTGTGTGAAGTACTTCCTTTTGTTAGTTTTAAACCCATTGCCTATTAATTTCATTGGGTGACCCCTGATTCTTCTGTTCTGTGAAGGGATAAATAACACTTCCTTATTCACTTTTTCCACTCCATTCATGATTCTATAGACCTCTATCATATCCCCCTCTAGTCATCTCCTTTCTAAGATGAACAGTCCCAGTATGGAAGCTGTTCCATGGCCTTAATCATTTTGGTTGCCCTTCTCTCTCCCTTTTCCATTCCTGATATATCTTTTTTGGGATGGGGCTACCAAAACTGCACACAGTATTCAAAGTGTGTGTGTACCATAGGTTTATTTAATGCATTGTAATATTTACTGTCTTATTATCTATCCCTTTCCTAATGATTCCTAACATTCTGTTTGCTTTTTTGACTGCCACTGCACATTGAGTGGATGTTTTCAGAGAACTATCCACAATGACTCCAAGATCTTTCTTCAGTGGTAACAGCTAATTTAGACCCCATCATTTTGTATGTATAGTTGGGAATACATTTTCCAATGTCTTTTACTTTGCATTTATCAACATTGAATTTCATCTGCCATTTTCTTGCCCAGTCACCCAGTTTTGTGAGATCCTTTTGTAACTCTTCACAGTCTGCTTTGGCCTTGACTATCCCAAATAATTTTATTTGCAAACTTTGCAATCTCACTGTTTTACCCCTTTTTCAAGATCACTTATGAGTATGCTGAACAATGTTGGTCCCAGTAAAGATCTCTGTGGGACACTGCTGTTTACCTCTCTGCATTCTCAAAAATGAGCCTTTATTCCTTCCCTTTTTCTACTGTCTTTTAACCAGTTACTGATCCGTGAGAGGACCTTCCCTGTTACCCCATGACTGCATACTTTACTTAAGAGTCTTTGGTGAAGTACCTTGTCAAAGTCATTCTGAAAGTTCAAGTACACTATATCCACTGGATCACCCTTGTTCACATGTTTCTTAATGTCCTGAAAGAATTCTAATAGATTGATGAGGCATGATTTCCCTTTACAAAAGCCATGTTGACTCTTCCCCAACAAATTGTATTAATCTATGTATCTGATAATTTTATTCTTTACTATAGTTACAACCAATTTGCCTGGTACTGTAATTTGGCTTACCATCCTGCAATTACCGCTGGAGGCTTGTTTAAAAATTGGTGTCACATTAGCTATCCTCCAGTCATCTGGTACAGAGGCTGCTTTAAGTGTTAGGATACATACCACAGTTAGTAGTTCTGCTGTTTCATATATGAGTTCCTTCAGAACACTTGGGTGAATACCATCTGGTCCTGATGTCTTATTACTGTTTAATTTATCAATTTGCTCCGAAACCACCTCTATTGATACCTCAGTCTGGGACAGTTCCTCACATCTTGCACCTAAAAAGAATGACTCAGTTGTGGAAATCACTTTCACATCCTGTGCTCTGAAGACCAATGCAAAGAAGTCATTTAGCTTCTCCACAATGGCCTTGCCTTCCTTGAATGCTCCTTTAGCAGCTCGATTGTCCGTTGGCCCCAGTGGTTGTTTGGCAGGCTTCCTGCTTCTGATGTACTTAAACATTTTTTGCTATTAACGTTTGTGTTTTTTGCTAATTGCTCTTCAAATCCTTTTTTGCCTGCCAAATTATACTTTTACACTTAACTTGCCAGCGTTTATGCTCCTGTCTATTTTCCTCAGTAGGATTTGACTTCCTATTTTAAAGGATCCCTTTTTTGGCTCTAGCCACTTCTTTTACTCTGTTTAGCCATGGCAGCAATTTTTTGGTCCCCTTACTGTTCTTTTTAATTTGCAGGTATTCATTTAATTTGAGCCTCTTTTTATGATGTTTTTAAAATGTTTCCTTGCAGCTTGCAAGCATTTCACTCCTTTGACTGTTCCCTTCAATTTCCTTTTAACTAGACTTCTTATTTTTCTGAAGTTCTGAAGTTAAATGCTACTGTGGTGGGCTTCTTTGATATCCCCTTCCCTCCGCCCCTTGACAAGGATCTTATATTTAATTATATTATGGTCTGTATTACCAAGCAGTTCAGCTATAATCATCTCTTAGGCCAGATCCTGTGCTCCTCTTAGGACTAAATCAAGAATTGCCTCTCTCCTTCTGGGTTCTAGAACTAGCTGCTTCAAAAAGCAGATATTACTGATGTCTAGTGTTTTCAGTGCTTCACCACTCTCCTAGTGAAATAGGTTTTTTTTTTAATATTAGGGGAAAAAAGTCACTAAGAGGGTGGTGAAACACTGGAATGGGTTACTTGGGGAGGTGGTGGCATCTCCATCCTTAGACAAAGGGCTTGACAAAGCCCTGGCTGGGATGATTTAGTTGGGGTTGGTCCTGCTTTGAGCAGGGGGTTGAACTAGATGACCTTCTGAGGTCTCTTCCAACCCTAATCTTCTATGATTCTGTGTCTAGAAACTTTATTTCTGTATCATGTCCTGAGATGAGATGGATCCAGTCAATTTGGGGATAGTTGAAATCCCCCATTATTATTAAGATGTCTATTTTTATAGTCTCTCTAATTTCCCTGAGCATTTCACAATCACTATCCTGGTCAGGTGGTCAGTAATGTATTCCTACTGCTATCCTTTTATTAACCAAGCATGGAATTTTTGTCCCTGAGTCTATGATATAGTTTGGTCAGTTGTAACAAATAAATACTGCTGATTGTGTGGAGAGTTTAGAATGTTTGTTGTTGTAGCAAGGATGACTATGTCCATTGAGGCTCATCCTGGACAGGAGTTTAGAAGTCAAGGAAGGAAGGATCAAGGAGAGGAGTAGAATATTTAATTTTCAGTCAGAAGCTTCAACTCTGCTCTAATTAGCTCTGTTGGGAACACATAGCACTGATCCTGCTCCCATGGAGATCAGTATGTTCTGGGGAAATTATTGTTCATCAATAAGTAAGTGAATTAAATTACAAGAACAATTCATTCGAGTTTAATTTGGATGCTTCTGGGCCTCTTCTCTGTTCTCCTCCAGAGTCAGGCAAGGAAATTCAGTTTCTAATAGAGAATTAACTTCTCTGCATCCATGTAGAATCTCCTGGCTGTTTAAATTTTCTGTTTTTTCTTCCCTAATTTAGTGAGGGCAAGAGATGGCAGACAAAGCATATATTTTCATACTGCATAGTGCATACAGTATTTGGATAAAGGCCAGTGATTAGCTTTTGGCTCTTTGAATATGCAGAGTCTAAAGGTTGATATCTTGCAATGTACCATACATAATATTTCCCATTAAATTCATTTTCCTCTCTGGAATTGGTCTTATCTTTTCAACGTAACATTTCATCAGAATGTTGAATGATGGTGAGTATAATAAGTCCCACAGCTGCTTTTTCCGTAAACGAATCTGAACAACTGGACTATGGATGTCAGCAACTTGACCTTGTTCCCTTATCCTGCTGTTTTGAGAGAGCACTTTGAGGGATATGTCTGAATGCAGCGTTTCTTTATCCTTCAATGTTGTCAAATTTACAATGCAATCCTAGCTTCTGTAAATTTTCAAATAACAATATTAACTGTCAAAGCAAAGAGTATTGTTGAGTTCTGTGCAGTTGTTAGGATACAATGAAATGATGGAGTCAAGAAGATTCAAGTCTTTCTTTAGACAGCCTAAAATAGGGACAGAAAATAGATAAGATCCAGCGTTTGTTAGTGTACTGAAGCATTCTTCTGGGGAGCGTGACTTCAGAATGTTGTTTTATCAAATACTCACTCAGATGTAGCATTCCATATAAAGCAATCAAAAAACATATTAAATGTTCTGGTTCCCTTGCAATTTTCTGTGGTGCAGTCTTGTCCATTCTAGCAAATATTTCTGTGACAAACAAATAACAAATCTGTCACTGCCTGAATTCCGGCCTTTCAAAAATGTAATCATACGTGATGCAAAAGCTAAAGCTCAAACTTCACATAAGATGAAATAGTGAAAGGAAGAGCCACACCAAACATATGACTCTGTGAGCAGCTGTCTTTGAAACGTATGTTTTTGGCAAAATGTAGTTACGAAAAATATTGTTTATTTTTCAAATAGTTTTTTGCCTCTGAAGATCAAACCAATGCCCAAGTTAAATTTTAAACTTGATTGAGAAGAAGAAAAATTCTTCATAAATGCACAAGTACTCAGACTTCCAGTTAAAACAATTTAATTTTGTATGGAAAATAGAATTTGTGAACTTCAGATTTAAAAGGCTTATAACTAAATCCTATAACACTTAATTTAAAGGAGCTCTTCTTGTGTTGTCAGTAATGGGACTTGTAGTCTTTATGCACCTCAGCCACTAGAAGGCAAGAGAATAATAATAATGATAATAATAATTAATAATAATAAACCTTGTATGTCTGCATCTATCCAGTAGAGGGCAGTGATGCACATTCATGTAAGATTCCGTTAAAATTTACAAATTTCACAAGGAAAAATTTCTTGCCTTGCAATATTTGCCCATTTTCTTGATATTTTATGAAACTTAAGTTCCAAGTTAAACAGTTTGTTCAAAAAAGGCCTTTGCCTGATTCTAAAAGGGAAATGATGTGAATAGGTGAAGATTTGGCACTTTAAAGCATGCACTGTTTTGCATTGCACACTAGAGGAAATAACAGAGATGAAAGAGGTGCAAACAATAGTAACCAAAACAACCAATTATGTGAACTCATTGGCGAGGTGGCTAGACAGAAACCTGGGTGCGTCTCATCTTCATTTTATCATTCAACATGTCCCTGCCAGCTTTGTGGTCCCATATGTGTAAACTGTCAGGTGAGATTCACTTCACACAGAGCACACTCCCCTTGAGTTAAAAGTCAGGGGATCTAAAGGGATTTTGTTTTGGAAGATCAAGAGCAAGTGGCTAGGACAGAGGATTGTGAAGAATTCTACCCTGGCTCCAGCTTTTGACTATCACTAGGTTAGTGTACAAATTTGGACAAGCAGCTTCATCTCTGTCTCTCAGGGTATGTCTACACTGCAGCTGGAAGGACACTTACTGGTGGGGGTGGACAAACAAGTGCTAGCTCTGCTGCAGTCAGCATGCTAAAAATAGCAGCGGTGGAGGGTGGGGAGGATAGCATGAACAGCAGCTTGGGGTAGCCACCTGAGTACAAATCCGCCTGGACCCCCAGGAATGTAATTGGGCAGCTAGCGCAAGTGTCTGCCCTTGCTACCCGAGCTATACTGCTACTTTTAGAGCTTGTGTGTGTCAGTCTTCCCGTGCTGGGAAGCACACACTCAGCTGCAGCATAGACGGACCTAAAATGCTTTGCAGCCTCGAGCGAGATAATCAGGGCTTTCTAAGGGCAAACTATTATTATGTTAACTCACATCTGTCTTCTGGGCAGACCTGACTAGCAGTCAGGTAATTTGATACTGGGGTAACCTCTCATCAGCTCCACTGGGAGAAGCATGTGAAGAGCAACAGCAAGGTTAGAGACATGGCAATGTCAGAGGTGATTTGCCATCTTCTAATGCTCAGTGCATCCAGCAACCAATTGCCTTGTGCTTTTCTTCTGTCACTGACATTCTGAGAAGAGCAGATGAGAGAGCGCCTCTGCTTTAAATAGAAACATGCTAGATTTAGAATTCTTCTGACCCTTTGACCCGAGGAAATGACTCAATTTTATAAACTAATTTAAAACCAAGAATTATACTAAGAAAGTATAAATAGCAGCCAGCTAGTGAAACACTTTCTGTGTCAGGGGGCCTTTGCAGAAAATGAAGCTGTCTTAGACTGGTTTTGCAGAAAGATGTGTCTCTCACTATTTTCTCTGTGCCAACATATCAGGTTGTGACTTGTCATGTCTGCTTGCATTAATAGTGTTAGCTTATGCTAAATGACTTAATGTGACTTGTCTTGCTTCTCTCATGCCGTTAGTGTAGAACTGACATAATGAAATCTTTAGGAATGTGTGTCTTTCTGTTCACCACTTGATCACGACTATGCTGATCCAGTAGCATTTGCTAGAGCCATGTTATTAACTTTGGTTTTGCTATTTGATGTGTGGCTAGGCCTGGATCTCCCTTATTATATTGATTTTTTGTATTCACTTTTCCAATATACAGTCCTGTCAAAGAACTTAGTAGTAGGGACCAGTATATCATCCTTTAAAGTAGCCAAGAGCATAAATTCCCATGGAAACAATAGCTGGCAATTAGGGCTAGTTGGGAATTTTTTGCTGAAATGTTTTTTTGTAGAAACATGCCAGTTTGTCAAAACCTACATTTTTTGCACGGAGGTTTATCAGGAAGGTATCTCGTGTTAAGAATGGAATTTATAGTCAAAATGAAAGAGAGAAAGAAAGAACACACATCACTTCAGAGTATTCAAAAGTCCAGCAGTTATGATGCTTTCCTAGGTTGTGGGGGACCCATGTTCAAGTCTCTGCTCTGAGTAAGGCAAAGTAAGGATTTTAAACCCAGGTCTCCCATATCCCTGGTGATTTCCCTACCCATAGGGCTATTGCCCATTCTGGAGGGATGTGTGTTCTCTCTAGTTTGTATAAAATGTTTTGAAAAGTGTTGGTTTAGTCCTAATGCATGATGGGAAAAGTCATTGAAATCTTGAAACTTTTGATGGGGCATTTCCTCCCAGCTGTACAGTCAACACCTGCATCCGTTGTAAGATTTTATCTTGTGCCACTGATGTGAGATGGGATGGAAAAGAGATTTTAACTGGAATGAAGCTGCTGTATGATGACAAAATATGGATATGAATCATGTGATTGCATTCTGAATTGGCAATTCAGCCAATATAGATTATAGCACTGTGTTCTAGTGAGCACAGAAATGGGAAACAGGCCTAACCCCAGTCTGACACTGAGTCCTTTGTTGCTTTGGGTTTTCTGTCTCAGCTTTCCTTTCAGTAAAATTTACCAGGATTTATAAATCATTTTGGAATAAAAATGTGCTTCTTTTAACATTTTTGAAGTGATCGGAAATGAGCTAAAAATGGGTCCAAATCTTCTTGCTGACTATTTTATTTCATTTGTTTTTGGCAACTAGAGCTGGTTGACAGAAAAAAAATGTGTAAAAAAATTGGGGGGGGGGAGAAAAGAACAGAATTTTCACAAAAAAATTGTTCTCTTTTTCAACCAACTTTGTTGACAACTCTTATTGTAACATTTAAAAACAAACACACACATACACACATCCTTTTTAATACTCAAGGACTAAATTATCCCTTCAGTTACACCCACATAATTATAGATGACACACCATTATCTGAGGGCAGAATTTGGCTGCAAGTTAGGCACAGTATGTCTGTGAAACTAATGGCTGTAACATTTTGTAAACACTGTATTCCACCCGCCCCCCCAGCAGAACATAGACATTTACATTCTTACATCCTTAAATGAGACGTGACTGAAGTGACTGTATCAAGTTAGGAAAGCTGAAGGCTTAGAAATTTAAAATCGTAATTTAGATTATCCTTCACTCACCAGTCAGAACGTACACTGTTGACAAAGCAAAAAGCGTTGACAAACCAGAAGCCAACGGAATTTGTATATATTTTGGTTCAGCAGCTTGAATGTGACATTTATATACAAAAACGTATATTAAAAAGTTTTACTTTAATTCACAAAAGCAAGGAAATTCTGCCACCAAATCCTTAACTCGGGCCCATGTGACAAGAGATTGTCGTTCACATAGTTTACCTAACAGACAGTTCTATAACACTGGGCAGTGTTGAACAATCCAAGGGATGGCACATAGTGCAAACCTACCTATCTGGTTAGATAAATATAAATATATACAACTACAGGTATCTTTAAACTTATAGTCATCTATATATTGCATATTGGGAAAGTACCATACAGGTTCTCCCTAATGTTACCGAAAATTGTCCAGCATCCCTTATGCAGTATTGTCTAAAACAGTGTTTCTCAAACTTTTGTATTGGTGACCCCTTTCACACAGCAAACCCCCAGTTTGAGAACCCCTAGTCTAAAATGTATAGATGAAAGGAGGTTTCAAAGCGATTATAGCAGTTTTAACTGAGAATTCCCTTGGTTTTTATGTGCACTATGTTCTCTTTCAGGATAAGAATGTGCAGAGGACGACACACTGATACCAAGCCCATGTGGGTTTTGATGTGTGGCCAATGGGTTCCCTACCTCTCCCTGTGCAAGGGACTGTTCCGAATATGGTGACAGAAGAGTGAGCAAACCTAGGGAATGTCAGGGTTCTGTATAAAATCCTGTCTGTAGTCTCACAGATCCTTGCTCATGAACATAGAGGGAACTCCTTCTGTGTTACTTCTTGCTCACACCTGATAGTGCAGGTGATGAAGAACACAGGTAAATGGAGTTTATCCACTTCTCATTTAGGAAATATGGAGTTTAGTTTAGTTTAGTTCACCCATTTGTATTTCTACCACTATACCACTGATCTCACCCCTATCCAAATTCTGGCAGCATGTCTATCTCTAGCTATGCTGCCTTTCGGTTGCAAGGCTTCAGGCTGAGAGACTGAGATGGCAGTTGATAGGAATCAGAGTGCTGTTTCAGCATTAACTAATCCTTTTTCTCAGGTGAGATTCAGTTCACACAGAGTTCAGAGCCATTTAGAGCTGCTTTCCCCTGCTCTTCTCTGTCTAGATTACATATCTTTTCCCCAGACATTTGTGGAGAGGACAAATATAGCATCATAAAATGGAGGACCATTGTACATATCTCTGCTTCAATATGTCCTCGCCACCAGGGTCCAGCAAGGGAGCATAGGATCCCATGTGTTTATCTGTACCCTTAGCATTGCTTTAATATCACTTTTATTTTTATCATTATGTCCATGAAAATTGTACTATCTTATTGTAATCTTTGTGCTTCAGTTACAATCATGTCTAAAGTACTAAGGACCTGGTCCTAAGTCCATTAAAGTCAGTGACTGGGGGCTTTGAATCAAGCCTAAATCCACATACCATATTTGTTACGCATTCTTTATTATACACAGAGCATAGGGTACCACTCAGAGTTCTCTATGGCCATCTGATGATCTTTAATCTAGTAAGGATCCAGCAGCCATTGCATGGAAAGTAAAGGGTGTCAAATGGCACTGAAGAGGCACAAGTGTTTAGACTACTTTCCTCAGGCTGCACGGGTGACAGGTGGTGCTCTGTACTGCCAGCTGCCTGCCTGTCTAAAACTCGGTCAAACATTTAGAGGCCATGAGAAGGCTTGGGAGTAGGGTGACCAGATGTCCCGATTTTATAGGGACCGTCCCGATTTTTGAGTCTTTTTCTTATATAGGCTTCTATTACCCCCCACCTCCTGTCCTGATTTTTCACACTTGCTGTCTGGTCACCCTACTTGGGAGGATATTGATATAAGAATTGAAGTTTGCTATCTGAGTTTGTAATGGCTCCCTCCATGACTATAACTTATATCAGGCTGTTCATCTTCAAAGCTTAAGTGATGCAGAAGGCCTGGCATGTGTAACCCACACACCTTCTGGGTGTTGTGTTCTGTACCATCTAGTGACACCAAGACCACTTAGAGAGAATCTCATGAGTCTGCTCTACAGCCTTAGCTAAGGGTCGTATGGTTTTTAGCTCATGCAGTAGAGGCTCATGCACTAAGCTCCAGAGACCCCAGGTTTGATCCCGTTCACCACCGACGGGTCTGTCAGTGTTACACATTGACATTTTATACTTGGGTAAATCTAGCCCTCAGGCACCCTCCACCCCACAGTTGGTGTCATGTCCTCTGAGTGGTTAAGAAAGACTGGACTCCAGGAGTGGGTGATTTCCTTGCTGGGAATGAAATGAGTGGACACACTGTTTCTTACCATACGATGACATAGCCTATGTTCGCTCATTTCACATGGAACTTCAGATCCTAAGACACTCAGACCATTTTGAAAATTGTACTCACAGTCTACGTTTGTTTACATTCTGCACACTGTAGAGCCCAACTCCTACTGACGTCAACAACACAAAACTCCCATCCACCAGCCAAGTGGTCAACAGGTCGATCAGCCACCTCCGATTTTCTGCTAGTGTTTCTAGGTTTTCCTTGTTTGGGGAAATGGAGCAATCTGCAGAGCTGAAGGGTCCCATGCTAAGTCTCAGCATTTCAGAGGCAATCTGTGCTGTGACTATTAGGGAGGCAGACTTGGTCTAAACTCTTCGTTGAAGTGCCTGCCCGTGCTCCTGAACATGACTGGTTTACTACTGGTTTAAGTTTAACTCTCTTTATGGAAAACTTTTCTATATCAGATACACATTAATTTTTAAAATGTGTTATCTTTGCCCCTACTCCTGCCACCGTGGTGTAAGTTAAATGCAATACATGTACCATTTTAATTTCCAACACAAAATGTGGGTGGATAAAGCCAGTTATTGTGCTAACATTCCATGAGCCTCTGAAAATAAGTCTTTTTGATTAGAAAAATGTTCCTAGTTTGCAGACGAGTTAACATCCCCTTGGCAACTTTCTCTGATTTGTTTGTTTGCTTCAAACTATGGAGACAAATTCTGAGGTCCTTACTCCATTCTCACTCAGTCCTTACTCAGGAAATCTCTCACAGATATCAGGACTTGGCCTCTGTATTGTACAGATTTCTCAATGCATTGATGAGCAAAGCCATGAGAGAACAAGGTTTTGTTTTCTAAATGGATTTTTATATCCCAGAGGAAAGGCTTTCCAGTCAAGCTTGATATTTCATAAATGTATTGAATAAACACAAACCATCTCCTAATTATGTTCTTTTCTTGTACACTGTTACATAACTCACTTCCTATGAAATTAATTATGAATCTGTTAGTGATTCCTGGAGTGCACATCATATGATTTCATTTTTACAGCAGACTATAAGATCATTAAATTCATTAACCCTCTGAAAATTTCTAGCATATACAGTGAAACATACATTCTGGTCTGCTATCCAGGAAGCAACTCCCTTTTTTAAGCAACACATTTGTCCCAAAGGTTCCCAGTACTATTTTTTACAATCATATTTAACATCTAGACCAAAAAATTTTCTTGATCCCTTGAGTTGTCACATAAGATAGATTTCACTGGACATCCTCCTAAGCACTGATTTTGGCTACAGGCCTAGAAAGTGACAGTGGTTTATAGGTTATGAGGACAGACAAGTTTCTGTACTCAAGCGTAGTGGTATTGGGTATAATAATTTCTTCATGAGTGTGCTAGTTCAAGGCAGAGTTATGGCTGCAAGCCTCCATGTGGTGTGTGTAGCATTGGTTTGGTCTGCCACTAAGAGTAGAGGATCTCTAAAAAGCCATGTTTCTGCAGATGTTGTGCCTCTCAGATAGGACTTTGTCTTTTCTACCCCTTCTTTTATCGTAAGATTCAGGATGGGAGTCTGGCCCTCTGTAACTATGAAATATAGGTAATTTTCTTTAAAAGGAACTAGTGCAATATCTTTCCTTAAAATTCATGAATGCTTCCTTCATTGTGGCAAAGAGCTCTTTTAGGTCTTTATAAATGACCGCTGGTCTAACTGAATATAACAGTGACTAGGCAAACACAGAGTCTCAGACAAGTGATTTCTGAACCTGGTTGCAAGAAATGAAAATGAAAAATATTCACTGCATATTTCTTATTCAAGAAACCTAGAATTATATATGTTAGATACCAAAAGACCTATTTGGATCATCCAATTCATTGGCCTGCCATTGCAGGATTATTCCCCATGGTGTGTTTCCTAAGGGTCCCCACCAATAAGGTTTGTTTCTGGTGCCCCATTTTCTCAGTGTAGGGAGTATAAGTTCAGTATTTCTGTTAAGCATCTCTGGATGCTCCTTTAGTTAACATCCCTGGGTTCTGTCTGTTTTATACTGTAATGTCTCTGAATGTAATGTAATGTTCTGGTTCTACAAGTGTTTGTGTGTTCAGCTGCTACTTTACTTTAAATCAGGTGTCCAATATGGTACTACCACATGCATTATTTTGTTTATAAATATATACAGCATGCCACAGGAAGGGGGAGGATTGATGTGCAACTTGAAAAAATAATTTGGAAAATTAATGCTACAACTGGAATTTGAGACTGTAACTTCTCTAAGACCAAGAAACAGCTCTGCCACAACAGACCATAAAAATATAAGAGTGGCCATACTGAGTCAGACCAAAGATCTATCTAGCCCAGTATCTTGTCTTCTGACAGTGGCTAATGCCAGGTGCCCCAGAGAGAATGAACAGAACAGGTAATCATCAAATGATTCATGCCCTGTCGCCCATTCCCAGCTTCTGCCAAACAGTGGCTAGGAACACCGTCCCTGCCCAGTCTGGCTAATAGCCATTGATGGACCTATACGCCATGAACTCATCTAGTTCTTTCTTGGACCCTGTTATAGTATTGGCCATCGTCTGGCAAAGAGTTCCACAGGTTGACTATGTGTTGTATGAAAAAATACTTCCTTTTATTTGTTTTAAACCTGCTGCCTATTAATTTCATTTGGTGACCCCTAGTTCTTGTGTTATGAGAAGGAATAAATAACACTTTCTTATTTACTTTCTCCACACCAGTCACGATTTTATAGACCTCTATCAAATCCCTCCTCAATTGTCTCTTTTCCAAGCTGAAAAGTCCCAGTCTTATTTATCTCTCCTCATACAGAAGCCGTTCCATATTCGTAATCATTTTTGTTGCCCTTTTCTGAACCTTTTCCAATTCCAGTATATATTTTTTGAGATGGGGTGACCAAATCTTCATGCAGTATTCAAGATGTGGGCATACCATGGATTTATATAGAGGCAGTATGATATTTTTGGTCTTCTTATCTGTCCCTTCCTTAATGATGCCCAACATTCTTTTTGCTTTTTTGACTGCCGCTGCACATTGAGTGAATGTTTTCAGAGAACTATCCACAATGACCCCAAGATCTCTTTCTTGAGTGGTAACAGCTAATTTAGACGCTATCATTTTATGTGTATAGTTGGGACTATGTTTTCTAATGTGCATTACTTTGCATTTATCAACATTGAATTTCATCAGCCATTTTGTTGCCCAGTCACTCAGTTTTGTGAGATTTTTTTTGTAGCTCTTCGCAGTCTGCTTGGAACTTAACTATCTTCAGTAGACCAGCAGATTTGACATGTTATTCTTCCAAGTATCCTTTGTTAAGTCATGATGACTTATCTCAGGATTATTAGCCAGATGCTGATAAACTAAGATCACAAGCTAAGTGCTAAATATAACATTTACTATTCAAATGTAAACACATGTAAGTTGTTAAAAAAAATCTTGCTAATTGAAAAAACAGGCACAGTTAAAATAAGGAGATCAGCACTGCAGTGACTCACATTGTTTAACAAGAGTGTTAGCACTTTGCCCTCAATCAGATATATCAGTTAGGGCAGGATTGCGATGCCCTTATTCATGTAAAGTAGCAAAGAGTCCTGTGGCACCTTATAGACTAACAGACGTTTTGGAGCATGAGCTTTCGTGGGTGAATACCCACTTTGTCAGATGCATGTAGTGGAAATTTCCAGGGGCAGGTAAATATATGCAGGCAAGCTAGAGATAATGAGGTAATTCAATCAGGGAGGATGAGGCCCTGTTCAAGCAGTTGTGGTGTGAAAACCAAGGGAGGAGAAACTGGTTTTGTAATTGGCAAGCCATTCACAGTCTTTGTTTAATCCTGAGCTGATGGTGTCAAATTTGCAAATGAACTGAAGCTCAGCAGTTTCTCTTTGAAGTCTGGTCCTGAAGTTTTTTTGCTGCAGGATGGCCACCTTAAGATCTGCTATAGTGTGGCCAGGGAGGTTGAAGTGTTCTACAGGTTTTTGTATATTGCCATTCCTAATGTCTGATTTGTGTCCATTTATCCTTTTCCGTAGCGACTGTCCAGTTTGGCCGATGTACATAGCAGAGGGGCATTGCTGGCATATGATGGCGTATATTACATTGGTGGATGTGCAGGTGAATGAACCGGTGATGGTGTGGCTGATCTGGTTAGGTCCTGTGATGGTGTCGCTGGTGTAGATATGTGGGCAGAGTTGGCATCAAGGTTTGTTGCATGGATTGGTTCCTGAGCTAGAGTTCCTACGGTGCGGTGTGCAGTTACTGGTGAGAATATGTTTCAGGTTGGCAGGTTGCCTGTGGGCGAGGACTGTCCTGCCACCCAAGGCCTGTGAAAGTGTGGGGTCATTGTCCAGGATGGGTTGTAGGTCCCTGATGATGCGTTGGAGAGGTTTTAGTTGGGGACTGTATGTGATGGCCAGTGGAGTCCTGTTGGTTTCTTTCTTGGGTTTGTCTTGCAGTAGGAGGCTTCTGGGTACACGTCTGGCTCTGTTGATCTGTTTCCTTATTTCCTCGTGCGGGTATTGTAGTTTTGAGAATGCTTGGTGGAGATTTTGTAGGTGTTGGTCTCTGTCTGAGGGGTTAGAGCAGATGCGGTTGTACCTCAGTGCTTGGCTGTAGACAATGGATCGTGTGATGTGCCCGGGATGGAAGCTGGAGGCATGAAGGTAGGCATAGCGGTCGGTAGGTTTTCGGTATAGGGTGGTGGTAATGTGACGATCACTTATTTGCACCGTGGTGTCTAGGAAGTGGACCTCCCATGTACATTGGTCCAGGCTGAAGTTGATGGTGGGGTGGAAGCTGTTGAAATCGTGGTGGAATTTTTCCAGAGACTCCTTCCCATGGGTCCAGATGATGAAGATGTCATCAATGTAGCGTAGGTAGAGAAGGGGCGTGAGTGGACGAGAGCTGAGGAAGCATTGTTCCAGGTCGGCCATAAAAATATTGGCATATTGTGGGGCCATGCGGGTGCCCATAGCTGTGCCACTGATCTGGAGATATATATTGTCATCAAATTTGAAATAGTTGTGTGTGAGGATAAAGGCACAGAGCTCAGCAGCCAGTTGTGCTGTGGCATCATCAGGGATAGTGTTCCTGACAGCTTGTATTCCATCTGTGTGTGGGATGTTTGTGTAGAGAGCCTCTACATCCATGGTGGCTAGGATGGTGTTTTCTGGAAGGTCACCAATGCATTGTAGTTTCCTCAGGAACTCAATGGTGTCACGGAGATAGCTGGGAGTGCTGGTGGCATAGGGTCTGAGTAGAGAGTCCACATATCCAGACAGTCCTTCAGTGAGAGTGCCAGTGCCCGAGATGATAGGGCGTCCAGGATTTCCGGGTTTGTGGATCTTGGGTAGTAGATAGAATAACCCTGGTCGGGGCTCTAAGGGTATGCTGATTTGTTCCGGTGTTAGTGTAGGGAGTGTCCTGAGTAGATGGTGCAGTTTCTTAGTGTATTCCTCAGTGGGATCTGAGGGAAGTGGCCTGTAGAATTTGTACATGTAAAGTAGTACTCTACTTCTCAAGTGTTCTCAGCGAAATCAGCGGAGTAGTTGAGGAGTAATGTACATTCCAACATGATTAAGGGGAACCACAATCTAGCCCTTAGAATCTAGAAATATTGATTTTAATGGGACTTATTGTGGCATAAGGTGCCACTCAAGATTATCAGACTATGTCTCCAAGTCAGCACGTCTACCAACCATTAACACAAATGCACTTACTTTAAAACTTTAACTTTCAACTGACAAATAGAGATTTTTAGATTCTCCGTAGCCCTTCAAACTTTTTTGAATGCTTCAGAAAATATTAGATCACCTCTGAGAACTCTTAAGACTTGAGTGCGTGTTACAACTGCAGGAACACAATCTTAGAAATGATTGCAGCAAAACCCAGGAAATACTCTCCTGTCATTTACCACATTTTGAAATCAAAGCCTTTAAAAAGCATTGTGTTTTATAATTTAAAAGATAACAAATCAGATGCATGATATTATCCTTGGACTCGCTGCAATTTCCTCCTCCCTTTAGTCATTAGAAAAATATTTTTTCTGACTATGATCATGCTGTAAGTGTATAATTCCAAAGCATAGATATTGACAATTAATATAATGGGAATTGAGCAAGAATAATTAAAATCTAATTTTAAGTTTACATCAAGAGTACAAGTCAGAGCACATAGTAACCTTACCCTATTTTGCTCTTAAATAGCCTGATATAGGGGAGGGATAGCTCAGTGGTTTGAGCATTGGCCTGCTAAACCCAGGGTTGTGAGCTCAGTCATTGAGGGGGCCACTTAGGGATCTGGGACAACAATCAATACTTGGTCCTGCTAGTGAAGGCAGGGGGCTGGACTCAATAACCTTTCAGGGTCCTTTCCAGTTCTAGGAGATAGGTGTATCTCCAATTACTATTATTATTTTTGTTTGTTTTTGTTTTCAGTGCTAGTGAATTCAGTTATCATATAATTTCTAAGAACCAATTGAGGATGAGAAAATTTCAAGCAAATAGTTATTTTGTGTGTTTATTTCCTATTTAAAATGTATGTTAACTTGACAGGAAGAAGTTAAGCAGTAGAGTAGGACTTGATCTGCATTCTATTTCTGATTCCCAGAGCCTTGAGCTGCTCATTTAATGTCTCAGTCAGTGCCTCAGTTCTCCACCTGTAAAATGGGGATAATATCCCCCCCTTTTTTTTTCTGTCTTATCTATTTAGCTTGTAAGATCTTCAAGACAGGGACTGTTCTCAGTAGTTGTGTGGACTCAGTACTATAGGACCTGATCTTGGATGGGAACATCTGGCTCTATTGTAATGCAAATTCTTAATCATGATAATATGCAAATCAGTTGTGGCACCTAGGACTTGTGGCAAGATACCAGAGTGAATCTTATTATTGCTCTTTGGACATCATGGTTTACAAGGAGCAAACATCCATGAACTATACTTGGAAATATATATTCCAACAAATATTGAGAAGCTGCTTGAGTTGAACGACACTCCTATAGGTCCCGAACTGGAAAATACTTGTGTATATACATAATGTTACATACTGTGTGTAGTCTCATTACATTGTATTTGCAAGATCAAGGCTTTACTGACTTCAGTGCAGTTGTACAGGTGTAACTGAGAGCAGGATTTGGCCCTGGGCCAAAGAGAACTTTATGAATCACTTCCTAACTTCAGAGGGGGAAAAATGACTCTACAGATTCTTTTTTTCTCCATGTATCTACCAAACAGGCCTTAAATAATCCAAACAGAGACTTTCAGTAGGGGTTCGACCATCCTTTAACAATTAATTGTTGAAAAAATTCTATGCAATTATATATTTGTTATATATATTAAAAATAGGGCTACATCCTGCCATCCTTATTCCAACACAGACTCGCACGGATGACAGGTGGGGACTGAGTAAGGACAGCAGGATTTGGCTCTGAATTAATATTTACTAAAACTGAGAGAATAATTTGCAACAATGCTCCATCTGATTAATTTTACCTCTTTTCTGCTTATGGAATGTCTGCAAGCAAATTGAGCATTCCTCAAGGTATTTGTTATTTAGATATACTCAGGTAATTTTTTCACGTTATTTTTGTTATGTGGATTACCAATTTGACGTGGTTATTAAACAGGCAGTATTTATCTGGAAATCTAGTTGTCTTTCCTAATGAACTTTTGGACAGTAATCAAGTGTTCTAAATTGTTCTAATCACATGTACTAAGATTTGCTCCTGCAACTCATTTAATCAGTACAAAAATGCTAGCACCCAACCCACTAAAATGTCTAAGCCCTGTTGAAAAATTTAGTCCTCAGGATACTATGGCAATTTTAGAAAGAGTAGGGATAGAACCTGGTATCTTCAGCAAAAATTTCCCTTTCCTTCCAATGTTGAGCAGTGGGTCATGTGTTTGTTTCCCTTCACACCAGACATAGGTGCATGATTCTTCAGATCCAGTGGGAGTTTTGCACGAATGAGGATTTTTGAATGGATTTCCAAGCCCTCCTCCCACCCCCAGTTCTGCAAACACTTAGACATGTGAACACTTTACTCACATGCCTATACCTTTTGAAGTCAATAAGACAATTCCTGTGCATAAAGTTAGGCACATGCTGAAGTGTTTGCATGATCTTGGCCAGAGTTTGTAAAATGCTTTGTGACTGTTCTGGGAAAAGGTGCTATACCTATACGACATGTACTATTTCATTTTATTTGTGCTTATAAAGTGGAGAGTGGATAAATGAATTAATCATGCTGGATTTCCTGTACTACAGGGTGAAATCTTTAGCAGGCATATTATCAATTTAATACCTTGGGACTTCTTCAGTGAGAAGGATCCTCTGAACAAATTATTGAACTAGTATCATTGAGTCTCCACCTGGCCAGAACACAAAATCCATATGGTAGAGTAATAGGGAATGTGTTTTGAGAGGTCAGACAAATTACCCTTGAAGATTAAAATCTTAATTATTAAAAGGTTTGATTAAAGAGGATTATTAAGTCTCCTAGGAGTCTTGTATGTATTATTCACTATGATAACATACCACATATGACTGTGAACTTCCTGGTCAGCCAAAAAGCTTAAAGAATGAGTATGTATTTGAAAATTAATTTCTTCAGTAAAGCCAGTTAAGGCATTAATGTGATATTACTGTATCTGAGAAATCAGTGTGATACCAAATTATATCTAACACTGACAAATGTTCTTGTAACTTAAGAAATCTGTCAGCAAAATTGGCAACTTCAATTATATTGGCTTACTTAGTTGGAGTATTTGAGTGCCAAATGATTACAACTGATGAACCCTTGTTAATGAAAAGCCCTACAGGTTAGTAAGTTGTATTACATAATTGAAGAGAATCTCAATTAACTAATAAAAGGTTTCTTAAATTTTATTTTATTTCTCAGTTAAAGATCAAAGTGCAGTATCAATTTGCATTCCATCCAATGAAGAGGGGATTCTTTTAGATAATCAGTAAAGTAAGGGGCAAATCCGAAAGCATTTTCACTTCTTCAACCACTCATTATAATAAGCAGAATTATGCCCTCATTCACATCCCATATCATCCCATTGATGTCAGTGGGGTTACATAACTGTAAATAAATAAGGAATTTGACTCTAATAAATAGCTTTGTACAGCATCATTAGTTTATGGATAGATGAATACCAAAGCATACAGGTCGACAGGCAAGTGTTTAAATTTCATTGAGTCAATTCCAGTAGCAGATAGGGCAAATATGAATACAACAGTTGATGGGTCTGGATTCAAAGTATTTTGCAAAATGTATTTGTGTCTGTTTAATCAAAACATATACAAGGTGGTGTTATCTCTGAATGCTACACATGGTGATTAATTAATTAATTAAATGGTGATTAATTAATTGACACAAAAGAAAACAAGTTTACCTGGAATTTGATAAGAAAATGCTAATTCTCTTAGTCACAGTAATGAATCGCTATGTCTCTCCTTTCCTTCCCTGTTCTCAGATGTGTTAATATAATACAAATTATATTGGAGTAAACCGAGAATATTTCTGAACAAATGTGTAGACTCCAAAGCATTGCTATTTACGCGGCTTCTGGAAGTGGGAATTTGGGGCTGTAAACCCAGATGCATCAAGTCAAAGAATAAGGAGGTGTGATAGTCCTGCTTCATTTGGCTACAGTAGGGCTGTTCTGGGAATACTGTATTCAGGTCTGGAAACTTTGACATGAGAAAAAAAGGAATGCACTGGAGGGAGCCCAGAGAAGAGCAAGACAGTCAAGTAAATCACATGACTTAAGTATCCCAAGAGCTGGTCCTGAAAAACTTGGGTACATAGAATTGCATCTGCAATTTTAGAAGCCCATATGGCCTCATTGGGCTTGTTTTAGCTAAACAAAAACTTTACTGTGTTTGGATTAATCCCGTGGGGAAAAATCACTCAGCATGGGTTGTGCAGTGCTAAATGGACACACAGATGGCCAAATGGCTGGCATGAGATTAATGACTAGTTTGTCTTGCATGGATGGGTCGGGGCCAGGCTGAATTTTAACACGGTCCCAAGAAAGTGTTACTTTATATCTTAGTTCTTTGTTGGAACCTTACAGGATGGCTGCTAAAGTCAAGGTTGAAATCTGGGTCCCACTGAAGTCCAAGGCAGAACTCCCATTGAGGGTTTGGCCCTAGTTCTCCTGCTCGCTCACACTTTCTCACATGGAGAAAGAAGAGAGGATTTAAATTAGTCTTAAACCAAGTCCTTGTCACATGATGTATTGTGGGTAAAAGAATTCAAACCAAGAAAACAGCAAGAGATGCCAGAAAACAATAGAATTGCAAGCAACATGAGCGTATGGTGGAAGGGGACTGTCTTGGTTTGATCCAGCATAAAGTCATAGAGAGGCTGATACACGACAAGAGCCTGAAAGGGGAATTATAGATGGTGTTTTGGGTGCCAGATGTGTAATTAGCATGTTCAAGTTGATACACTGACTACGTTGTGCAGTGGGGCTGGTCTTTGGTGACAATGTATTTAAAGCTGTTCTGCAGTACATTCGTGTGTTCCTTGCAAGATACATTAGTTCATTTCCTAGGGGACAGACAGTATTTGATTTATTCATTAATTGCACATCAACCAGTGAGGGCTGATGTTTCTTTAGTAAATGGACATTTTAGATTGTATTTTAATATTTAGAGGCAACAGTTTCCAGATATCATTCAGATCTGTTCGAAAGCAACTTTAAATCAGCATTTATCTCTTTATTGTGAAAATATATCTAGCAAGTTAGGAAAAAAAACAGAACTGTACTGTAAGAAAAAAAACAACACACCCACACTGTAAGATGCAAACAGGCTGTAGTGATGTCTATGTAACATGAAGATGTTTTGCAGTCTATTGAATGCATATATTACAGTCTGACTGTTTGGAAAATAATTGTTCTTAAAAGGAAAATATGTAAATGAAGTGTATTAGAGAGGTGAATAGCTATCTCATGCACATTTTTTTTTACCATAATATACATGCATTTACAATAACAAATAAAGTGGCCTGGAAGATGACTGGAAAAAGAACAATATGATTAGGGGAGTTAAAGCCTGATTTGCATCTAAAAAATGTAGCGTATCCTCATTTATGTGCAAATGTAATGGAAAAAGGCTGCAGGTAAAGTGGCTAAAGCCTAAACAAAATAAACACTTAATTTTCTTTTATTGTACTCTGTGACTATTAATAATATTATTGTAGTAAGGCAGGAACATTAAACTAAGCAGGGGAGCAATAAATGTTCCTAGACTGTGCAATGCTGTTGATATTAGTGGCTAATAGCTCCAGAGTTCACATAAAATGCAGATTGAAGTACAAAGAAGATGTTTAGTGGAGTCAGCAGTGGCAGTGAACTGTTTACAGGTGAAACCAATAACCAGAGGGCAAACACAGCAGGCGCAGTTTCTGTAAAAAATATCAAGAAAAGAACTTTGTGAAGCACTTAATCAGAATGTCACTATCCTCAGGGAAGAGATTTGATAATCCCAGTTTATTTCCTCTTCAAAACTAACTTTTGAAATGATTCATTATAATATGCTATATTTCCATTTACAAATGCCAGGGAATAAGTTATACACATGTATGCCTATATAAAAAATACGATTTAGGAAAATCATTCAAGGGTTATGACAGACGACTTGATATAAGTCCGTTGGGTATAGGGGATGAGAAATTGAGTTTGAGGTTTATGAACCATAACTAAACTTACTCACTGTGACTTACAGAAGAATGTAACACTTAACAGACAAAGATAGAATACTGGGTTGGATGTATTTCTCAGAACTGGACCCTTGCTGTTTGCCCCAGGTTTATATGAGACAGAGAGAAAATATTGATTTACAAGAAAACTAAATAGTGATTTACCTAATTAAAGAGAGAACCTTGGTATCCCACCAAATAAAGTGTCTTCGGTGTGAAAATTGCATTTCTTTGTTACTTTTCTTATCATAGAATCATAGATTATTAGGGTTGGAAGGGACCTCAAGAGATCATCTAGTCCAACCCTCTGCTCAAAGCAGGACCATTCCCCAAATGGCCCCCTCAAGGATTGAACTCATACTTTTGGGGGTAAATGTTTAAAACATTAAAACCTACATTTAAGGGTTGGATTCAACTGAGACAGTTGTGAAAAAGAGTAATGTAATGTGTCAGAAAAGACTGACCTGTCTAGCCAGCAGTTTTAAATCATGATTTTTTTTTAAAAATTATACATTTACTATAATATATTTCACTTAATTGAGAGGACCTGTTTACTGGGAGATTTCCCATGAACAAATTTATAATTGTACAGCACCTACCACAATGGGAACCCAGTTTGGTTGTCCTTGAGGTGCTATTATGTGTTGTTATTAATAATTATCATCACAGTTTAGCCTAGTGGTAGTGGATGAACAACATTGCTGAATGGGGACACAGTCAGCAAAAGTTCTTCCTAATAGTGATGCATTTCACCAGTGCCAAGTAAATAACTGGCGCTTGGCTAGGTATAAAACAGGTATGAAATTAAGATCATTTAATGCAGAAATGATCAAACTCAGATTAAAAGACCAAATGATACAGGCGTGGATGCACAAAAGGGGTTAGGTGTTGTGATGTTGAGAGTCACAGTGCCTAACTTTTAGGTGCCTAGAAAAGAAAATAACAGAATGCCACTAGCCATCACCTACAGCCCCCAACTAAAACCTCTCCAGCGCATCATCAAAGATCTACAACCTATCCTGAAAGATGATCCCTCACTCTCGCAGACCTTGGGAGACAGGCCAGTCCTCGCTTACAGACAGCCTCCCAACCTGAAGCAAATACTCACCAGCAACTGCACACCATACAACATAAACGCTAACCCAGAAACCTATCCTTGCAACAAAGCCTGATGCCAGCTCTGTCCACATATCTATTCAAGTGACACCATCATAGGACCTAATTACATCAGCCACGCCATCAGGGACTCGTTCACCTGCACATCTACCAATGTGATATATGCCATCATGTGCCAGCAATAGCCCTCTGCCATGTACATTGGCCAAACCGGACAGTCTCTAAGCAAAAGAATAAATGGACACAAATCTGACATCAGGAATCATAACATTAAAAAATCAGTGGGAGAACACTTCAACCTCTCTAACCACTCAGTGATAGACTTGAAGGTGGCAATTTTGCAACAGAAAAACTTCAAAAACAGACTCCAAAGAGAGACTACTGAACTCGAATTAATATGCAAATTAGATACATTTAACTTAAGTTTAAACAGAGACTGGGAATGGTTGGGTCATTACACTAATTTAATCTATTTCCCTATGTTAAGTTCTCCTCACACCTTCTGTAGGTCATCTCAATTATCACTTCAAAGGTTCTTTTTCTCCTGCTGATGATAGCTCATCTCAATTGATTGGCCTCTTCCAGTTGGTATGCATACTTCCACCTTTTCATGTTCTCTGTATGTATAAATATCTTCTGTCTGTGTGTTCCATTCTATGCATCTGAAGAAATGAGCTGTAGCCCATGAAAGCTTATGCTGAAATAAATTTGTTAGTCTCTAAGGTGCAGGGGAGGCTCCAGGCCCCAGCACGCCAAGCGCGTGCTTGGGATGGCAAGTCGCAGGGTGCGCTCTGCCAGCGCCGCGAGAACGGCAGGCAGGCTGCCCTCGATGGCTTGCCTGCGGAGTGTCCGCTGGTCCCGCGGCTTTGTGCCTGTGGAAGATCCGCTGGTCTCACGGCTTTGGCGGACCATCCGCAGGCACGCCTGCGGGAGACAGCCTGCCTGCCGTGCTTGGGTGGCAAAATTCCTAGAGCCGCCCCTGCTAAGGTGCCACAAGTTCTCCTGTTCTTTTTGCGGATACAAACTAACATGGCTGCTACTCTGAAACCTAGAAAATCACTGTGATTGATTGAGTGAATGAATAGGGAGAGAGACTGGGATTCACAAAAGCCAGCGTGTTAGGCAGTGAGCTGCCTAAACATTGGGAAATGCCAATGAAAAAGATGTGTACTAAATTCTAACCCTCTCATGGAGATAGGTTCCTAAATCCAGGCTGCTCGACTAGCAGTTCATAGCCAGAAGCCCTCTTTGGAGTTGGACACTTATGCCATTTTTGGAAGAAGCTGCAGGAAGGGAGGGTGGAACAGCAACTGCTCCCTCACTACTTTTAGCTCAGTGGTTAAGGTGGTCACCTGTGAAGTGGGAGAACCCCCAGTTCAAATCTTCCCCACTGTCACAGAGGGAGAATGGATTTGAACAGATATCTGCCGCTGCCCGGGTCAGAGACGTGACCTCTAGTCTATGGGATATTCTGATGTGTGGGCTCCCTCCATCTCTCCTGTTAAAGCTATTCCACAGAGAATAAATAATGAAAGTAATTCATGAGGCAGAGGCAGACCTCGAACCAGGGGTGTCCTACATCCCAGTGAGTGCCCTAACCACAGGGTTAAAAGTTATGAAGAAGCACCTCCTCCTCCTCCTTGGCTGTTTTGTGTGAACTTGCCTGAGGGGCCTAATCCAGTAGACAGCCTCTGAGCACGCCTACCGAATCCAGCCCTGCATGAGGCCAAAGGACTGTTTCCCCCAGTCAGTGAATTGCTCTGGGGCTTAGGCAAGAAATAGGCTCCTGGAGCGAGGTAGCATTGTGCATGCCCAGAGGCAAAAACTTAGATGCCTGCAGCCTACAGTGTTCAGCAGGAGTTATGTGAATTGCATTGGAGCCTAAAACTGGAATTTAGGTACCTAAATTAGGTGTCTAAATCTGGAGTTTAGGTGCCTAAGTACTTTTGTGAATGTAGCTCATAATGAAGGTTATGTTACTCTTGTATTTTTATTCAGCGTGCTATTTCATTTTATGCCTTTTCAGACATTGAATAAACAATAGAATTTTCACCTAATTTGGCCAATAGACTGTCAATCAGGATACTTCTGCTTTACTAATATCTTTGTTCCACATACCTACATTTTTAGGTTTTTTTGTTTGTGCTTGCCGTAGGAGTGGTATTGTAAGTAACCCCTGTCATTAAAATGCTGTGTCTGTGAGCAGAATCTCACAGTGGGTGTTCACTGATTGGTGCATCTCTGTTGAAACATACATTTCTGCAAGACAAAGAGAAAAAGACTTTAGAACAAATGGAGCCCTCGGCTATTGAAGATAATTAAGAACAGAATGCAGCAACATAAAAAGTACAGCTTGCATGTGCCTGTGTCCAAGTGTGGGATGAGCTCCTCTGTCTCTTTCTCTGGGCAAAGAGGAAGAACAGGCTCAAACATGACAATCCTCTGAGAACATATAGATACCAATGGTACTGTTATCTTTTAAAGCATCTTTGCCAGCCTTCAGGTATACATCAGGGAAGAGAGGGAGCTGCTAGTGCTAGGTTTATGATTTAAATCAAAGGTTAATTGATGCCAGAGCGTTTGGAAATGGATAGAATCCTGCTAACAAATAATATGGTTAATTTAATCATTTAATTCAATAATCTGGGATTTAATACATTGCTGCAAGTTTGCTAAAGCATTTCAAACTATTTACTCTATGTGCTCTAACGCTTAGGCTTGTGCAGAAATGCCATACAATTTACCCCCAGAAGATATTCTCAGCATGCTAATTTGTTAGCAATCTGTGAATTGACTTTTAAACAGTAGTAGTCTTATTTGGAAGTCATAAGGGTTTTTATTGGTCCACAAGGATCAGATATCATGCTAGACTGTTACCTATTGTTTATAATCCTGAACAAGAAAGAGTAAAGTATATAAACTTGACTGGGACAACTTTTTTTTTCTATAAGTTTACTGAAGGGTACTTTTCTCTTCTTTGGTAATTTATTAGCCATCCATTAGAGTGGAAAAAACCATTTTAGGCTTGAGCATATGAACAAGAGAATGATGGGGGACTTTACTGAAGGCAGTTTCAGTTTTCACAGCGCAAGAATATCTGAGGTTTAAATAAAAATTCTTGCATTTTTTCATAGCATTCAAGATCTGGCCTATAACTTCTTGAAATTAGGGGGGGAATCTTGGAAATATAAGGTTTTGCTTTTGGTGTGTATAGGTATTCCCACCCTTCACAGATCTAGTGTTTTAATGTGGTTATTATTTATGTGTATAACAGGGCCTGGAAATCTCATAGTGTTAAGCTCGCTACAGTCACATAGTGAGTCCCTGCCCCAAAGAGATTACACCCTAAATAGTCAAAGGATGTATGATTATGTTCAGATTATGGTGAGGTACTGAGAAATTTAAGTGATTTACACAATGTCATAAATGAAGTCTGGGGCAAAGCAGAAAATTGAACCAAAAGCTACTAAGTGCCTTAACTACAAGAACCATTCTTCCACTCTAGCCAGCTGATGTCTTCCTTGCATGCTAGCAGGTTTCAGCTAAGCTGCAGGATGTGACCAAATACTACTGTACTCTTATCAAATTGAGCTCAGATAGTAAGGTCACATAGAATGAAACCTATGGAATTGCTCCAAATACTTTAAATGTTGGTGTCATTTAATCTATTCAGAAACTTCATGGAAGTTGTGATACTCCTATTGGAATAGCAAGTGTTGCTAGTATGACACATGAAATAATGTGTAAAACATTCATTTTGCAAATACCTGGATGATGAAGGGGTGATTACTAGCAGTCAACATGGATTTACTAAGAACAAATCATACCAAACCAGCTTGAGTTCCTTCTTTGACAAGGTAACTAGTTTGGTGGATAGGAGGACATAATATACCTGGACTTTAGCAAGGCTTTTGACACAGTCCCACTTGACATTTTCATAAGTAAACTGGAGAAATGCGGGCTTGGTAGAACTACCATTAAGTGGATACATAATTGGTCAAATAACTGCAAACACAGAGTAACTATTAATGGAATGATATCAGATTAGATGAAGCTCTCAAGTAGGGTTCCACAGGGATCTATTTTGAGTGCAGTGTTGTTTAACATCTTTATTAATGACCTGGATGTAGAAATAGAGAGCATACTGATCAAATTTGCAGATGACACAAAGCTGTGAGTGGGGAGGGGATTGCAAACACTTTGGAGGATAGAGTTAAAAGTCAAAGAGATCTTGACAAATTGGAGAAGTGGGCTATAGACAACAGGATTAAATTCAAAAAAGAGAAATATAAGGTGCTACACTCAGGGAAGAAAAACCAAATGCACAAATACAGAATGGGGGACAACTGGCTTGGCAGCGGCACTGCAGAGAAGGATCTGGGAGTTGTAGTGAATCACAACCTCAACATGAATCAACAATGTGATGCTGTTGCAAACAAAGCAGCCTTTCTATACAGCGATGATAGTACTGATCTACTTGGCGCTGATTAGGCCTCAACTGGAGTACTATGTCCAGTTTTGGTCACCACTATATAGAAAGGATGTAGAGAAAGTGATCATCTGCATTGCTCTGGATCCTTTTCAAAGGGATGGAATGCAAGTCATATGAGCAAAGGCTGGTGGAACTGGGTGTGTTTAGTTTGGAAAAGAGGAGATTAAGGGGGGGACATGATAATGGTCTTCAAATACTTGAAAGGCTGCCATAAAAAAGATCTAGAAAAGTTCTTCTTTCTTGCCGCAGAGGGCAGTACAACAGCATAGCAGATTTGGATTAAATCTCAGGAAAAACTTCCTAACTGTAAGAACAGTAGGACTGTGGAACAGACTGCCTCGGGAAGTCATGGAAGCTCCTTCACTGGAGATTTTCAAGGAGAGACTGGATAGCCATCTGCCTGGGATGGTTTAGATCCAACAAGTGCTGCCTCTTGGCAGGGAGTTAAGCTGGATGACTCTTGTGGTGCTTTCTAACCCCATGGTTCTATGATTTGATGACACAAAGTTTTACAGGGATTGCAAGAAATTAGTGTGCAGTGAGACCTATGATTTCACTGACCCAAAGTTTTTTTTATAGTGAAACTAATATGCCAATTGCTATCTTGCTGTGAAATCCCAAGTGGAGACAAGTCTCTTCTAGTGTTAGCCATGATGTAGGTAGGCAAGGTCAGCACTGTCTATACTCATAGTAGACCTTGCCTAGTTTACTTCATGGAAAAACTACAGTGCCTGTCTCCACTGTATTTTTTTTCAACAGAATTGCTAAAGCTTCTCTGGTAAAACACAAAACGTACTTTTTTTTTTTGTTTTTTTGTCAATGAAGGCACACGCTTAGAATCCTGTAAACGTAAAGGCTTAATAAAGGAATAACTCATTTAGATGTGTCTATCTGCAATAACATTTAAACACTGGAAAAAGTAATGATACCATAATATTTGACACTCCTCCAACTCATTTCATCTGAGTCTCTCAAAGTGCTTTAATTAATTTTCACAACACACTGTGGAATTAAGCAAACATTGTTAGGAGATTCATTTTACAGACTCATAAAGTGAAAGAGAGGTTAAGTGTCCTTCAGAGTTGCACATCAAGTAGGTTGCAGTGCTGAGAATACAATTCAGGTGTTCTGATATTGAGTTCTTAGCTCCCATTAAACATCTTTGTAATCAAACATATGCATGTGTATTTAGAACCAAAATAAAATGTTTTCCAAACAAAGGTAAAGACAAAAACCAAATTCTAGCAGAGGTGTAATGTTGAATAAATATTCTAAAAATCTGCATAACACTATATAATGCCCCACTAGCAATTAATAACGTATTTTAGGCCTGGTCAACATTGTACAGAAACATTCCCCAATAAGACTCAGTGCACCGGTTCAGATCCCAAAATACGATTTATTTGAATAATCTGAACCTAATTTTTACAACATAGTGTAATTTGGAACTGGGATTTCCATCCATGCAAATCTATGGATGCTTCAGAGCTTTTGGAAATTATTATTCCCCCATCTCCCACCTGTGCACATTCTAAATGCAATCTTTCCCTTTGTCTAATGTGCACATTCAGAAAATTGCCATTATAGACTTCTTTTCTTTCTAAGCTCTCAGTTTTCTGGTGTGCTGTATTTCACTGTTTTGTTTTTCAAATGTCATATTGTACTGGAAACATGAGAACACTTGAATTTCAGGTTGTATTTATGAAAACAGGAAGCATTGCAAGACGAATAGCTGGCATTTAATAGGTTGCAGGTTTCAGACCTTGATGTCAAGCCAAACTCTTGTTATTTTTGGCTAACATATTTTCCTCTGAAGCCTATGCAGTTTAATATTAATGCTGTGGAGTTAAGTAGGTCACTCCAGCTCAAGAGACTATATTGTCTGATCACCTGCTTTCAAGAGAACTAAATGGGGGTCTTTTCTTCGCAGTTAAGTCTTCTACTTCATTAGTGATTATGGGAGTTTTATCCACTCATCAAGAGATGACTTTATCCACCTTGTGCTACATTTTGCCCTCCAATGGAACCTGGAATTCCTATGGATTTTAATGGAAGCTACATAGCTCAATGTAGAATTTGGTATGCTGTGTTTAGAAGTGAATGGGAAAGTTGCTGATCCAATTAGTTGGGTTCTGACCATAATGCTTCAGTGCTTGCTAGAGCTTGTAGTACATTACACTTGGGAAAGCAATCTGTAAAAATGTCAAGTTCCATATTTATTCTGTCACTGACTCCTTTTTTCATTTGTTTCTTCCAACGACCAGCAATGACAAATCCATCCAAGTAGCTAAAAATAAAAAACGTGATCATTTTTCTATTCCTTGTATCACCACCAGAAGTCTGCTGTTAGAATTTAGCTGACACATTAGTTAATAATGTTCAGGGCACTGTAGGAAGCACCTTGCTCTGCCATAGTGTTCTTGGTTCCACTGAATTAACTGTAGTTTAAAAAAATATTTTTTGTCAGTGAAGAAAGCAGACATGACCGTAAAATACTGGAGTAAGTAAACTGAATGAGAAGGTGGCACCTTTGTAGTATCCTGTTTCTGTTTCTGAGTATAACCACACATCTAGTTATAAACTGGTATCTTGGGCAACTTGCTAGTGAATTCACCAGTGGGGATTATTTAAACTATTTTTGTAGTTATTGAATTTCTGTCTAACTTTGATAAATTACAGAAAGAACAACCTTTTATTTATATATATATATATATATATATATATATATATATATATATAATCTGTATTACCACTGCACATATTATAATTGAGCAGGTACTCTACTGTACATTTTGCTTTTTTTCTTTTGCTAATGTCCATTTTGAGTGTTTATTACATGACTGTACATATTAGGAATACTTAGCATCATGTAATTTACTATGATACAGTATCTATTATTTATAAGTTACGGAGCTGTGTTTGAGAATTTGCAGAAATATATTGTGGTACGTCTAAAAGAGCTTCAGCCTACACAATGTAGATAGCTGACTAGAGTATATGCTGTTCTGCACCAGCTGAAATTTGTCCCCTGGAGAGGGCCAGTGCGAAGCCTGTGAACCACTTAAATTTCACTAATACCCAGTTTTGATGGATTAAGTGGAATTTAAGTAATGCACAGGTCTCCAACTGGCTTTCTGCATAGAGGTGAATTTCACCCTCCTGCGATCTCTAATCTGACCTTTTTCAGAGCCCAGTTTTCTTCAGAAGCCTTCCCAGAATAACAGGAGCCAAAGAACACAAATGAAGGGGTTAGATGGCAAAGGGAAAAAGAAGAAGCAGCAGGAAGGAAGGGAAGAAATAGCTGCAAGTATAAATGGTTGAGCCCATGGATGGCAAGAGACTGCATTCATAGATGGAATTCTGAGCTAGACGAGGTTGGAATGCAAATGTACAGTGTAGCATTTCTAGTTATGTGAATATTTTAGAGGCTCTCATTGCTATCGCTGGTAAGGGGGACAGAATCTAGCCCTTTACTACTAGAGCATAGGATTAACTTTCTATCAGAGTGAATTAATTCTATTTGTTAGAGCAGGGGGCTGGTTGTCAGGCTTCCGGAGGTTCTTGTCTTGCTCCTCCACTGCCTTATGAACCACATGTCATTTATGAGCCTCACTTTACAAGCCTGGGAAAAAGGGGCTAACAGCATTTACTTGCCTCATGCGGAAAGGCTTAATGTTTGTGAAGCACTGACAGTTCTTCCGATGAGAAGCACTGTATCAGTATCCATTCTGCCTTCTCCCTTCATATGCCTTCTAATGAATTCCTCTTTAATACTCTGTAAATGTTATGGGAAAGAGTTATGGCTTACCATTAATATAGATTATGTACAGTTCAAGATGGTGCAAAAGATATGATTGTTTGGGGAACATGTCTTAACTTGTGGCCTCACCAGTTTAAAATGTTTTGCAACGGCTGGCTTGACTAACCCATAAAACATGTCCTATCATACACGCTATGTATTCCACAGCTCTTTGGGAATCAAAACTCATACTTCAGCAAACACCCTTGTCAAGAGAAGGCTGAAACATTGGCAGTGCTTTAAAGAAAAACGGCATATTTTTAAAGGGTTACAATTTTTCCTTAGATTTTGGTGCTCATTCTTTTAAATGTTGGGCAAAATTTTCAAAAGTGCTTATGTCCCATTAATTTCCAGTAGGACAGACTCTAAAGTTACTTTCGGAAATGACACTTAGGCTATAACTACACTACTCCATAGCTTGGACTATGGGGCTGTGAATAGCACTATGCACCAAAGTGCTGCACTGTAACTTCTCCAATAGTGACATTGGGGCAGCAAACTAAAGAGTTCCTAGTCTGTGTTAACATTGTCCCCTTCAAACAGGACCACATTAACCAGTACAAGGAATCTTTTAGTTGACATCCGTGGCATCCACATGGGGGAGTTAGAGCACATCACTTTGGTGCATGCTGCTCTTCAAACCCCCGTAGTCCAAACTGTGGGACTGCATGGACAACACTATGACGAAACGCCCCGTGAAATCAGAGGGCCAGTCTCACCAAAGTTGATGCAAGGAAGTGTAAATCACATCTTTGTGTACCACCAAGGCACCTTGTGCCCAATGGATTCAAATGGAGGGAAGGCAGGTGCTGGCTACTGCTATTCTCTCCTGGAGCTTTGGAAGAAGTCTCTAACTCACGCTGGAGCTCAACAGCAGTTCTGCAGGGAGACATTAAATTAATGCACTTCACAGCCACCCTGACTGCACCCCTTCTGTTCACATTTAGCGGACAATTGTCCCTTATGAATCCCCACCCACTAGGGAGATGCCAGTCTCTCTCTGGTGCTTCACCTTCCTCCTGTGGTGGACTTGATGCCATCAAGGGTTGTTACTGGAAGCATTTGAATCCCTGATAAACAACTAGTAGCTCTGCTTTGCACAGTTCCATTAGAAGATACAAAAAGAATAAATATTATGTCTATTGCTCATTACACAACAATAATAATCTGAAGAAATCACATAGGCACAGTTACATTCCAAGTAATCCTGTTTACTAACTATACACTAACATGCAAGGCTTGGCATTATAGATTCTGCTGCTCTGTCTGCTTTCTGGCAGCGCAACAACATAGAACACAATGAGCCTCACTGGAGGGCTTACACACTATTTAAAGGGATATTGACTTATTCCTATACACTACAGTAAAAAAATCCAGGATGTACTCCAGGTTAATATTTTTCTAAGAGAAAACTTGTGGTGCAAGATGGGAGGGGGAATACCTGGACAGTGTATGATGTGACAATTTTCTTTGTCCCAGGATTTCCTGGGTATCATGGGGAGGCTGTCCCATTTTTAGAGTAGTATGGACAAGGTCAGGCAACCCCTGCTCTAGGGCATGTCTCTATAGACTCATAGACTTTAAAGTCAGAAGGAACCATCATGATCATCTAGTCTGATCTCCTGCATGTCACAGGCCACAGAACTTTGCCTACCCAGTCCTGTAATAGGCCCATAACCTGTGACTTTAAGGCTCCTGGACTTCAGGAGTGGACACACATCGAGGGAACAGCAGAGGCAGGTACTGGAAGAGAGGAAGTGGGTCCCAGGGCATAGGCAATGTGTAGGGAAAACCAAGGCCCTTGTCTTTTTAAGAACCCAGGAATAAGAGTCATGTAGTATAAGGTGGGTCAAGGCTTCCTTCTCCTCCAGCCAAGTAGAACAAGTTCTGGGAAAGAAGGCAGTGTATATTCTGCCTCTTCCCTCATAACAGAGGAGACACTAACAGGGACAGATTGCTGCCCTCCCTTCTACCAGGAAGGAAAAGGTCTAAGTAAAAAAGGGCCACCTGGGAGAAACCAGTTTGGGGCTGCAGGTAGCCTGAATCAACAAATCCCCACAAAGGATGCTATGGAATTCTGGGCTGAGAAGAGAACACCTGTTTGAACTGCCACACAGCTCCCTGAAGGAGGGCTTGGGGACTCCTGAACTAAGGAGAAGAAGGGTTGGGTCTGAGGTAGTGAAAGACTCTGTGACAGGGCAGAGAAGTACCATACCAGCAAAGGAGGGGTTAAGGAGAGCCTTTGGGCCCAGTGAGCCGTGGCCCACTATACCTGCAGCTAATGCCAAGCCTGGAGGGAGAATAAAAGGAGAGAGCCTGGCTCAGTTTATGTCTTACTGGCTGGGAAGAGGATTGGGGCTCTGGCTCTCTGCCTGAAGAGAGGGTCCCTTGTTGAGTTGCAGAGACAGGCCTGCTAGCTGGAACAGCCAGTGTGGGGAACAACTAAACCCTAAGGAATGAGAAGTGCAAAGGAAAGGACAGGAATGTATCACCTCAGAAGACTGGGGATGGCCTAATATTGAGTTATGTTTGCTTTTTGTTGTAGAACATTTGGGGCAGAGCCTCTCAAATCCACCCAGAAGGAGATAAGACTGATGGGGAAATTAATCAGTAGGTGAGAGTCCTACCTCAGTGGACACTGGAAAAGGAGACTTCTTCCCTCCCCCACCTGAGAGACCTTGGTTACCTCAGGATGCCAGAAGGTGCACAAGTGGGTGCTGCTCCAGCCACACCATTACAGACTCATATTTGGGAGACAACTAAATAAGACCACACAAATGGGCGTTGAGGGGGAAAAAACTTATTTTAAGTATTCTGGTCTGAGTATAAATGATAGTAAATAACTAAGATGGATCTGAGGATAGGGTGCTGGCAGGGCTACCTCAGGCCACAAAGGGCTCTTTGGGATGGCACTTCTGCATACTGGGGTATAGCAGGATAGTGGCTGTCGTTCAAATGAAGACCCAACATGGGTAAATTCCACCTGCAAACACTAGAACAATTGCTATAGAGAAGAGCAACAACTGTAAATAGCGCTATAATTCCCCAAAATGGTAATTCCAAGAGTTTTGAGATAGTCAGAAGAAATACATTTATTGTCCTTTGTCAAAAGATTCAAGAGACTTTCAAAACAGATGAAAGACAGCAAGAAAGACAGGAGGTGACACTTGGATGGGATATGCTGCAGCATAAAAGCCTTTTAGTAGAGGAGTGAGAGATCCTTTATAAGAGCAGAGTCCAACATAGAAAAGTATCTTACATAAATCAAGAACCAATCAAAATGGCATTGGAGAAGGGCACACAGTCATATGAGTACTGCAGTTCAGGACAGTATTACAATGCTTCATTCATTAAGGGCTGAATTCTGCATCCTTTCAGTATCCAAAACTCCCACTGCAATCTTTGTGCCAGGAATGTAGGCTCTGGCCCAAAGTGAAGACATGCAAAGAAGGTAACCCAAATTTCCAGCAGCTGTTCAGATGAACACTAAATTCAGTGATCCAGGTCTCACTTACACTAAGCTCTCTCTACACCACACTTCAGTGTAAAGAGACCAGGCCTTAATGTAAATTATAATCTGATACAGTGAGCTAAATTCTGCAGCCAGTTCTATAAAAAGCAGAATTTGACCTTTTCTCCCTGGATTACAAACAGGAATTTAACAATTTCCAAGTGCAAACATTGTGAGCTTTTTGTGTCTACTTGGAAAAATTTGAGTCTTCTAATGCTTGTAATCTGTAGACAGCTTTTAACTGGGCTGAAAAACCCTACAAAACGTTGCTAATCAAGCATAGGGCAGTAGATAATGAGATTCTGGTGTGATGTAGCAAAATGTTTGCCCTTATTTGGGTGAAAGGGTAATCCTCAGCTGCCACTTTCCATGGGTGAGGGCTGATTTTCAAGACTGAAAACCCCACCTTTCCTTTTCCTGAATCCTTTCAGAAAATCACCCATCAAAGTGTAACTTTTTTTCCCCTCCCAAAATCATGAAACATTTGTTTTGAGCATCCTTAGACTCTGACATCCATAGGGCAGGGATCGTTCCTTCTGGAATGCATGGAAAGCACCCAGTGTATTATTGATGCAACCACAAACAAATACATTAATTAAAATTTCTTCCACAAGTTGAGAATATTTCCACTGTATTGAAGGCCTGAGTCAATCTAATAAATCTTTCAGGTTTCTGCGTCATGAGAGCCCAAGCACAGCCATGAGTCACAAACCATTCAAACTCAGTTGGGTTGAGGACCTCACTGCCAGATTGTGTTCAGTGCAGAAGACAGGTTTCTTTCAAACCACTCCTGACCAATATTTAGAGTGAGGGCCAGATCCTCAGCTGGTGTAAATTAGTGTAGCTCCTTTGATATTGGGAGACATCACAATACAGAGGAGGATTGGAATATTATACAGAATGATCTAGATGACCTCAAAGACCGGTGTGAGAGAAATGGGATGAAATTCAGTAGTACATAGTGCAAGATCATTCACGTAGGGTCTAATAATAAGAATTTCTGCTCATGAGTTGGACACAACAGAGGAGGATAGAGATCTGGGTGTATGGGTCGATCACAGGATGACTGAGCCACCAGTGTGATGCGACTGTGAAAAAGGCAAATGCAATCCTAGGATGCTTTAGGCGAGACATTTCCAGTAAAGAGAGAGAAGTATTAATGCCATTGTACAAGACACTGGTAACGCTGCATTTGGAAGACTGTCTACAGTTCTGTCACCTGTGTTAAAGATAGATGATATCAATTGAAACAGGTGCAGAGAAGAGCTACTAGGATGATCAGAGGGCCTATCTTATGAGAAGAGACTGTTTAGCCTAGCAAAAAAAGGCAGAGAGGGGTATGATTGCTCTAGACAAATACATCAAGGAGGTAAACACCAGAGAGAGTGAAGAGCTATTAAAGCTAAAGGGCAGTGTTGGCACAAGAACAAATGGGTATAAAGTGGGCATGTACATATTCAGACTGGAAATTAGAAGAATGTTTCTAAAAATCAGAGAAGTGAGGTTCTGGAACAGCCTCCCCTCAGGAGTTGTGGGGGCAAACCACTTAATTAATTTTTAAGAGAGAGTTGGACAATTTTTGAATATGATTGTATGACAGGGTTGCTTGTGGTAGTAGGGGACAGGACTCACTTCTAGTTTATGTCTTATGTTCCTAAAAGCTCATGCTTCAAGGTTTCAGCAAGGCATGTGCAGGCAGGGGCGGCTCTAGGTATTTTGCCGCCCCAAGCACGGCAGGCAGGCTGCCTTCGGTGGCTTGTCTGAGGGAGGTTCCCGAAGCCGCGGGACCAGCGGACCCTCTGCAGGTATGCTGCCGAAGGCAACCTGCCTGCCACCCTCGCGGTGACTGGCAGAGCACCCCCCCATGGCTTGCCACCCCATACAGTGTATTCTGGGGGTTGGGATTTTTTATCTCCTTCCTCTAAAGTATCAGGGATGGCCGTGGCTGGAGATGGGACATTAGACAGGGTGCGCCATGGCTTCAGGGTGACACTGAGGTTTGTCTCTCTCTGGTGGTTGTCTAGATGGTTCTTGCTCACTTGCTCAGGGTCTAAATGATCGCATATGTGGGGTTGGAAAAGAATTTTCCCCAGGTCAGATTGGCAATGGCTGTGGGGGGGTTTCATCTTTGTTTGCAGTGCGTGACTGCAGGTCATTTGCCAGGATTATTTGTGTATATCTCATTTAATCATTTTCTTGCCATTGCGTGGTCCTCAGGTATTGGTACACCTTTGTCCCTCCTATTGTCTGCTGGTGGCACATAAGAATGGTCATAGTGGGTCCAACCAATGGTCCATCTAGCACAGTATCCTGTCTTCCAACAATGGCCGATGCCAGGTACTTCAGAGAGAATAAACAGAACAGGGCAATTGTCAAGTGATACATCTTCTGTCATTCGGTCCCAACTTCTGGCAGCTGGAGGATCAGGGACACCCAGAGCATGGGGTTATGTCCTTGACAATCTTGGCTAACAGCCATTGATAGACGTATTCTCCATGAACTTATCTAATTCTTTTTTGAACAAGTTATACTTTTTGGCTTTCACAACATCTCCTGACAACAAGTTCCCCAGGTTGACTATTCATTTTGTGAAGAAGTACTTCCTTTTGTTTGTTTTAACGTGCTGCCTATTAAGTTCATTGGGTGACCCCTGGTTCTTGTGTTATGTAAAGGTGTAAACAGGGCCGGTGCAACCATTTAGGCAGACTAGGCGGTTGCCTAGGGCGCCGAGATTTGAGGGCGCCAAAAAGCGCCCTCAAATTTTTTTTTAAATGGTTGAGCAGCCGCTGCTGCTGGGACAGAGAGGGAGTCCGAGCTGCCGCAGTCGTGCCTGCGGAGGGTCGGCTGCTCGCGCAGCTCCAGTGGACCGCCCGCAGGCACCACTTATCACTGTTTGGAATATTCAGTGTCCCCCTTAGAAATGCTAACAAGCTTATTCAGCGAAGTTTGGATGTACTTGATGCATGCTATTAGATCGTCAATTAGGCATCAACGAGATAATTTAAGAGTAAATGTCTTTTTGTTTGAAGTACCACTGAACACTAATCTGTCCATTGCCCTCTCCCTCCTGTGTTACTGCTTAAACAGAATCCTGGGTAACAGTAATGGGGATGCTGGTAAAACCTTTTAAAATATTTCCCCTTTATAATGCCACATTTTTAATACAATTTTAAAGTTAGATCCCATAATTTCAAGGCATCGATTTCCCCGTTTGGACAATTAAATTGCAATTGTCGGCATGAACATCATTTTAAAGCTGGGTTTTGAAAATCTAATTTAACTTCAAAAATTAATGACCAAAAGATGGGCACGTGAAGTAAGGTAAAAGTAATTAACCGAGGGTCTAGCATTCACTCCCAACACCGCAAAAGAGCTGAGGGATTTCCAAAGAACTCCGACACCACTACAGTGTATCATTCGAACGTGAGAACATAGTTACTACAGATAATAAATAATAAGTTACCTGGGTTGGAAATAAATCTTTGTGGAAGGGAAAGCAGGAAACTTGTCTTTTTGATTACAGAATTATTTTGTTTCTGGATCCATTAAAATCATAACCGATTTTTTGGGGGAGGGGATGTGGGGAAGAAACTCTTTTCTCTACTAGGTTTGTTTATAGGCAGCTGAAAAGAAAAGTTAACCGGCTTTGCACAGAACTGAAACCTAAAGGTCTCTCCTCCCTCCTTCTCTACTCTGACCCCTCTGGGCTATTCCAAGTTAATTGTCATCTAATTGCCCAGCAAAGAAAGAGATAGTGGCAGCAATTAGGCATAGCCCCCACCAGTTCAGGAGTCTTTAACACAGTATAAAGATATGCTGCATGCTTTACAGGCACCCAGGCCTAATGAGGGACTCGGGGCAAGAGGAGCAGGGCTGAGCCCCTAGGGAGTGAGCCGCAGAGAGCCAGTGCCCAGGAGGCTGAAAGGGCAAGGGGCTGCAGGGGCGTCCCCACTGCTATTTAAAATGCAGATCCCGCAGTGGTACCTCTCCATGGGACAGAGCCGGTTCCTCACAGAAGCTTCTGTCCAACAGCTCTTCCTTCTGCAGCTGCTCTTTGTGCTCCAGCTCCATCCATGGCAGCTGAACCCCTTGTCCTGCCTCCAGCCAGCCCCTCACCCCCTGCCCTACCCACAGCCACCCCTGCTGCACCCCGTGCCCTGTCCACAGCCAGCCTCACACCCCCTGCCCTGTCTCTAGCCAGCCCCACACCCCTGTATCCAGCCAGCCCCTCACCCCCTGCCCGCAGCCAGCCCCGCACCCCCTTCCCTGCCTCAACCAGCCCCGCACCCCCTGCCCTGCCTCCAGCCAGCCCCTGCTGCACCCCCTGCCCTGCCTGCAGCCAGCCCCACACCTCCTGCCCTGCCTACAGACAGCCCCACACCTCCTGTCTCCAGCCACCCCACACCCCCTGCCCTGCCCACAGCCAGCCCCTCACTCCCTGCCCTGCATGCAGCCAGCCCCTGCTGCACTCCTTGCCCTGTCCATAGCCAGCCTCACACCACCTGTCTCCATCCAGCCCCTGCTGAAGCCCCTGCCCTGCCTGCAGCCAGCCCCACACCCCCCTGCCCTGCACGCAGCCAGTCCTGCACCCCCTGTCTCCAGCCAACCCCACACCCCATCTCCAACCAGCTTTGCATCCCCTGCCCTGCCCAGAGCCAGCCAGCCCCACACCCTGTCAGATTATTCAATTATTTTCATTAAATATGTAGGCTAAATAATGAAAGTAATAAATTTTCAAGCCGAATATGTATTAATTCTAATGAACAATGCCACATTATGCAGTATTCATTTTTGAAAGTTTATAATAAGCAATGCTCTGGGGGGAGGGGTGGGGGCAGAGGGCACAAGGTGGAAGTTTCACCTAGGGCGCAAAATATCCTTGCACCGGCCCTGGGTGTAAATAACACTTTCTTATTCAATCTCCATACCATTCATGATTTTATAGACCTCTATCGTATCCACTCTAAATCACATCTTTTTAAAGTTGAACAGTCCCAGTCTTTTTAATCTCTCCTCTCATGGAAGATGTTCCATACCGTACTCATTTTTGTTGCCCTCTTGTATACCTTTTCCTATTCTAATATATCTTTTTTGAGATGCAATGACTAGAAATGCATGCGATGTTCAAGGTGCGGGCAAACCATGGATTTATATAGTGGCATTATTATACATTATGTCTTCTTATCTATCACTTTCTACTGCTTCCTAATGTTCTGTTAGCTTTTTTGACTGCTACTGCACACTGAGCAGTTGTTTCAGAAAATTATCCACAATGACTCCAAGATCTTTCTTGAGTGATAACAGCTAATTAGACTGCACCATTTTGTATGTATTGTTGGGATTATGTTTGGATTTATCAACATTGTATTTCATCTGTCATTTTGTTGCCTAGTCATCCAATTTTGTGGGCTCCCTTTATAATATTTTGCAGTCAGCTTTGGATTTAACTACCTTGAGTAAATTAGTACCATCTGCAAACTTTACTACCTCATTGTTTACCCCCTTTTCAAGATCACTTATGAATGTTTTGAGTAGCACTGGTCCCACTACAGATCCTTGGGGCGCACCATTATTAACCTCTCTGCTCTCTGAAAACTGACCATTTAGTCTTACTTTTCGCTTCCTATATTTAACCAGTTACTGATACATGAGAGGAACTTCCTATTATCAATGACTGCTTACTGTGCTTAAGAGCTTTTGGTTTGGGACTTTGTCAAAGGCTCTCTAAAAGTCCAAGTTCATACTGTCAACTGGATCATCCTTCTCCACATGTTTGTTGACCTCCTCAATTAATTCTAATAGATTGGTAAGGCATGATTTCCCTTTACAAAACCCATGTTGACTCTTCTTCAACATATTGTGTTCCTCTATGTGTCTGATAATTCTGTTCTTTCCTATAGTTTCAGCCAGTTAGCCTGGTGCTGAAGTTAGGCTTACCAGCCTATAATTGCTAGGACTGCCTCTGGAGCCTCTTTTAAAATCAATAAAAGCAGCAAAGAATCCTGTGGCACCTTATAGACTAACAGACGTTTTGGAGCATGAGCTTTTGTGGGTGAATACCCACTTCTTCAGATGCATGTGGTGGAAATATCCAGGGGCAGGTATATATATGCTAGCAAGCAAGCTAGAGATAACGAGGTCAGTTCAATCAGGGAGGATGAGGCCCTGTTCTAGTAGTTGAGGTGTGAAAACCAAGAGAGGAGAAACTGGTTCTGTAGTTGGCAAGCCATTCACAGTCTTTGTTCAATCCTGAGCTGATGGTGTCAAATTTGCAGATGAACTGAAGCTCAGCAGTTTCTCTTTGAAGTCTGGTCCTGAAGTTTTTTTGCTGCAGGATGGCCACCTTAAGGTCTGCTATAGTGTGGCCAGGGAGGTTGAAGTGCTCTCCTACAGGTTTTTGTATATTGCCATTCCTAATGTCTGATTTGTGTCCATTTATCCTTTTCCGTAGAGACTGTCCAGTTTGGCCGATGTACATAGCAGAGGGGCATTGCTGGCATACGATGGCGTATATTACATTGGTGGATGTGCAGGTGAATGAACCAGTGATGGTGTGGCTGATCTGGTTAGGTCCTGTGATGGTGTCGCTGGTGTAGATATGTGGGCAGAGTTGGCATCGAGGTTTGTTGCATGGATTGGTTCCTGAGCTAGAGTTATTATGGTGTGGTGTGCAGTTACTGGTGAGAATATGTTTCAGGTTGGCAGGTTGTCTGTGGGCAAGGACTGGCCTGCCACCCAAGGCCTGTGAAAGTGTGGGATCATTGTCCAGGATGGGTTGTAGATCCTTGATGATGCATTGGAGGGGTTTTAGCTGGGGGCTGTATGTGATGGCCAGTGGAGTCCTGTTGGTTTCTTTCTTGGGTTTGTCTTGCAGTAGGAGGCTTCTGGGTACACGTCTGGCTCTGTTGATCTGTTTCCTTATTTCCTCGTGCGGGTATTGTAGTTTTGAGAATGCTTGGTGGAGATTTTGTAGGTGTTGGTCTCTGTCTGAGGGGTTAGAGCAGATGCGGTTGTACCTCAGTGCTTGGCTGTAGACAATGGATCGTGTGATGTGTCCGGGATGGAAGCTGGAGGCATGAAGGTAGGCATAGCGGTCAGTAGGTTTTCGATATAGGGTGGTGTTAATGTGACCATCACTTATTTGCACCGTGGTGTCAAGAAAGTGGACCTCCCGTGTAGATTGGTCCAGGCTGAGGTTGATGGTGGGGTGGAAGCTGTTGAAATCATGGTGGAATTTTTCCAGAGTCTCCTTCCCATGGGTCCAGATGATGAAGATGTCATCAATGTAGCGTAGGTAGAGAAGGGGCGTGAGTGGACGAGAGCTGATGAAGCATTGTTCCAGGTCGGCCATAAAGATATTGGCATATTGTGGGGCCATGCGGGTGCCCATAGCAGTGCCACTGATCTGGAGATATATATTGTCATCAAATTTGAAATAGTTGTTTGTAAGTATAAAGGCACAGAGCTCAGCAGCCAGTTGTGCTGTGGCATCATCAGGGACAGTGTTCCCTCTGTGTGTGGGATGTTTGTGTAGAGAGCCTATACATCCATGGTGGCTAGGATGGTGTTTTCTGGGAGGTGACCAATGCATTGTAGTTTCCTCAGGAAATCAGTGGTTTCACGGAGATAGCTGGGAGTGCTGGTGGCATAGGGTCTGAGTAGAGAGTCCATATATCTAGACAGTCCTTCAGTGAGAGTGCCAATGCCCGAGATGATGGGGCGTCCAGGATTTCCGGGTTTGTGGATCTTGGGTAGTAGATAGAATAACCCTGGTCGGGGCTCTAGGGGTATGTTGATTTCTTCTGGTGTTAGTGTAGGGAGTGTCCTGAGTAGATGCTGTAGTTTCTTAGTGTATTCCTCAGTGGGATCTGAGGGAAGTGGCCTGTAGAATTTGGTATTGGAGAGTTGTCTGGCGGCCTCCTTTTGGTAGTCAGACCTGTTCATGATGACAACGGCACCTCCTTTATCAGCCTCTTTGATGATAATGTCAGGGTGGTTTCTGAGGCTGTGGATGGCATTGCGTTCTGCACGACTTAGGTTATGAGGCAAGCGATGTTGTTGTTCCACGATTTCTGCCTGTGCACGCCGGCGGAAGCATTCAATGTGTAGGTCCAGACTGTCATTTCGACCCTCAGGAGGAGTCCATGTGGAGTTCTTCTTCTTGTGCTGTTGGTGGGAGGACACCTGTGTGTCAGTGCACTGTTCAGTGTTGTCCTGGAAGTATTCTTTGAGTCGGAGACGGCGAAAGTAGGCTTCCAGATCGCCACAGAACTGTATCATGTTGGTGGGGGTGGCAGGGCAGAAAGAGTCCCCGAGATAGGACAGACTTTTCTTCTGGGCTGAGTGTGTAGTTGGATAGATTGACGATATTGCTGGGTGGGTTAGGGGTACCACGGTTGTGGCCCCATGTGGCAGGTAGGAGTTTAGACAGCTTACAGTTCTTTTTCCTTTGTAGAGAGGTGAAGTGAGTAATGTAGATCTCCTGTCTTATTCTAGTGAAGTCCGTTTGTATAGAAGTTTGGTTATTAATGAGAGTCTCCAGGTTGGAGAGCTCTTTTTTGATGTTTTCCTGTTTGCTGTATAGGATGCTGATCAGGTGGTTCCTCAGTTTTTTTGATAGAGTATGGCATAATCTCTCACTGTGGTCTGTGTAGTATGTAGATAGCAGAGGATTGTGAATGGCTTGCCAACTACAGAACCAGTTTCTCCTCTCTTGGTTTTCACACCTCAACTACTAGAACAGGGCCTCATCCTCCCTGATTGAACTGACCTCGTTATCTCTAGCTTGCTTGCTAGCATATATATACCTGCCCCTGGATATTTCCACCACATGCATCTGAAGAAGTGGGTATTCACCCACGAAAGCTCATGCTCCAAAAAGTCTGTTAGTCTATAAGGTGCCACAGGATTCTTTGCTGCTTTTACAGATCCAGACTAACACGGCTACCCCTCTGATATTTTAAAATCAATGTTACATTAGCTATCCTCCAGGCATCTGTTACAGAGGATGATTCAAGTGATAGGTTACATATCACAGTTAGTAGTTCCACAATTTCATATCTGAGTTCCTTCAGAACTCTTGGGAGAATACCATGTGGTCATGGTGACCTTTCGCTGTTTAATTTATCAATTTGTTCCAAAACCTCTTTTATTGACTACTCAGTCTGGGATAGTTCCTCAGATATGTCTTTCGTGAGTGATCTTTTAGCACCTTGATCATTCAGTGGTCCCACCAATTGATTGGCAGGCTTCCTGCTTCTGCGGTACCTAAAAATTTTTTTCCTGTTAATTTTTGTGTCTTTTGCTAGTTGCTCTTCAGTTGGTCTGCCTCAATATACTTTTACACTTGACTTACCAGAGTTTATGCTCCTTTCTCTTTTCCTCAGTAGGTTTTGGCTTTTAATTTTTTAAGGATGTCTTTTTTGCCTCTAACTGCCTCTTTTTTCTCTACTGTTTAGTTAGGTGGCAGTGTTTTGGTCCTCATAATGTTTTCTGCGGGGAGGGGGGGCAAGGACAACACGTTGTCAATAATATGGTCTAGTCTAGTATGGGCTGTAATACTTTAGTCTAATTGTGGTTATTGAGTTTAGTGTGCTGGTGCTGGGTGGTGTTGGAGGCCTGTGATATACAGGTCAAACTAAATGATCTGGTGAGCCCTTCTGGCCTTAAACTCTGTGACTTTGTCAGTTGGAGCTATTTTGATTTTTACCAGTGGAGACTCTGACTTGGAATACTAGTCAAAGGGAATGAAATAAACTCTTTGTTTACCTAAAACATACAGTAGCTCCCTTTTTGAGCTGTCTGTTTCTGTGGGGATTGACAATCTTTGGTGCATGCTCCTCCTATTTTCTTTCTGTTTCAGATGACTGTTTTCCAGTTCTGTTCTGCAGGACACACAGTTAACAGATCATGACTCACTACACACAGACTTGCTTTGAGTAAAAAATGCCCCGTTGCCCATTTATTTTGGAGCAACTTTTGGCAATTGAAGCTGCCAAGAGGCAGTTTTCATGTATCTTGGAGTGGCTGCAACACTGAGAGGAGAATAAATATTTTCTTTCACTCACAAACAAAACACACTCTCCTACTTGAACCCTTGTGCCAATGTCTTGACTATATGGAAGTCTAGCAAAATGATCAGCCTTAACCCAATGGCAACTCTTGAAGCTGTGATTTATACAACTCAAGTCTCTGAGGTGGCCAAGTCAGTGCATCTTTGTTCATCTTGCTCTTGAAATTTGTTACTAAACTCATTAACCTTCCACTCCATTTCGTAGATGTTGGAGGTCTGAAGCTGTGCTGAGAAACAGAGATGCTAGTTCTATTAAGAAATGGTACATTTAAAGAGTACAGACACATTGCCACTACCATGTTGGCTGGCATAAAAGGCCTCCAGCACAACTCCATTAAATATCTGCCTGAAAACAGGGTACCACAACAAACAACAACTATCTTCAGGCAGGCCTAAGGCATTGTGTCCTGATTTATATGTTCTCATTAGTTAGATGGATGCCCCTGGAAATATATAGCATCACCTCAGGTAGACTGACTTTGAAATTTTCTTCTGTTTAAATTGTGTGATGCATGTAACATTCCCCGCAATGTAAACATATTTTGGGGATGAGAATGTGATTTCTGATTAAACCAGCATAGGCTGAAACAAATGAATAGCAGCAGATGCAAATCTATATAAGGATGATCACGAACATGGTAAAATAGATTTATCTGCATAAGACCACTACATTCTCCAATTAAAATCTACTCAAAGCACCCAGATGCCATGGTATGTGGTAAGTAATTGTAAATATAACAATAATAATAATAATAAAGAACTGATTTTCACTGTAAGGTGTTTGTCCTGTGCCAGGCTCTCCATGCAGAGCCAGAGAGCTCATGCGAATACAGCTCAACTTTCAACAGTGACCCAAGGAGAAAAATTGCGCCTGAGGCACTGGCTTTGTGTACAGTTGGCATAGCTATAAAACCCTTCTGTGACATAATGGTACCTGAGCACTGAAAGAATAATGACTCTTTCCTTTAACATTGAACAAGGAACTTTTATTAGAATAAAGCAAAAATTAATAGTTCCAAAGCTTCTCTGCCTCTCTTACCCTGGAACCAGCCTTTATCTCCCTGACTTTAGCCTGTCTTCCTTCTACAGATTTAAAGAAATAGTATACATATCCTAACACCTCTTTACCAAGTAGTCACAGGAAAGCTGGGAAAGGTCACCCGAGCGATTGGAATGAATCAAGTCAGAAGTTTTCCTCAAGTGAAAGGGAGCGTGTGTGGA